>NC_028648.1:39427302-39515451 GCF_001406875.1 Solanum pennellii | reverse complement strand
TATATATATATATATATATTTGTATTTTTGGGGAATTTATGAAAAAAATAATTTTTGAATTTTTTGGACATTTACGAAAAAATTAAGATTTGAAATTTTTTCGAAAAGTTATATTTTTGATAGTTTTAAGTTATTGGTGCGAGTCAAAAAATATTTATGTTCTTTTTATAATTTCATAATATTTTTGTTGATTCTTATTTTTTTGGTCATTTACGAAAAAAATCAAAATTCTTGTTTTATTTTAAAAAAATTATTAGTTTCGATATTTTAAGTCATCAGTGCAAGTAAAATAAAATTTGACGTGTTTTTTTTATATTTCTTAATATATTTTGTAAGTTCTTTTTATATTTTTTAAAAATATTTTTGTTGATATTTACAAAAATAATATTTACTAAAATGACGTTTGTTTATCATAACATAGTTTATGATTTGTATGATTCTAAATATGTATATTTATTGAATTTTTTAACATGATATTTTTTTTTAATGACACTTAAACAATTTGTGGACCATTACCTCTTTTTAAAAGAAATTTAATATATTATATTAGCCTAATCGGAAAATGTATATAATAAGTAAGTGGGGAAAATGAATTATAGGTGACAAAAAAGTTTTGAAATTTAAAAAGAGTGACCATAGTTTTAATTATTAAGTGTAGGTGACAAATTTTTAATCAATTTTTAAAAAGAGTTAAATAGGTCCTCAAGTTTTTGTTTTTACACTTTCACCCAAATTTAATTAAAACCCTAATTTCTAAATAGGAAGATCCTCAAATCAATTTTTTTTGTTCTCTTCCAACGTGCCATTTTTTCACGTTTTTTTCTTCATATCTTCATCATCAACTCTTCTATTTGTTCTTTTCGCTCTTTTACTGGTGTTGCAGCTTATTGAAGATTTTTTATTTAAAGAATTTGAAAAGGGAGTATCAAATTTTAATTCATCATATGATTTGAAAAGCTTTACAGCTTTAGAAATTACTTCTTAGCTGATAATTTTGTAACAGCCCGTCTTATGCATATGCTTGTTCTCTTGTGATATTGCTAGCCTTATAGTATAGGTGAGAGACCATGTTCCTTATATGATTAGTATTGGTTTAAACTAGCCGGAAAGTGATGTATCATGTCATGCACTTTTCAGCTTGTTTACACTAAGTTGACTCCGCCAGATATATTCAAACTAGAGATAGTGGGTGGTAATTGAGTTTAAATTTGAAAGTCAAGTTTTAAGTTGAAGCAAAATGATGTAATATTCATAAAATGGAATAAAACAATTGAGCTGCTTGCTTGACTTTATTAAGCTAGCAGCTGCATCACCTACTTGAGTTATATGGATATTGTTAAAGGGCCCAAGCTTGATGGACCCGATTTAGAATTATAGTAATGGGATCACATGAAGCCCAAACCTATTAAAAGAAAATAAAAATGAAAGAAAGTCCAGCAGCCAAATTTTCCAAGGCCTAATATAGATAAAGCCCAAGTGAAAGCAACTAGGTGCATCACCTAGTTTGACCTTTTGAGCTGCTTGATGTGCATAAGCAGGTGCATCACCTACTTGATCAATTAGTGGCTGAAAATGGACCCCCGAAAAAAGGAGGTTCTAGAGGATATTTTTGTGGTAAATAAAGCTCCATATATGTCCAATATGAACATACATCCTTCACCCATTTTAGCACATAAAAATAAGAATTAACTCCAGCTCTCTCTCTCTCTCTTCTCTTAAAGATTAAACCAGCAGCCTTAAAGTTTTCTAGGGTTCTTGAATAAACCCTCATATATGCAAACCAAGGTAAGTGAAAACTCATGGATTTAGCTTAATTCTCCCATGGATGATTAAGAAAACATGTTATTCATGCTCTAATATAACTACAAAGACAAAATATTTCGAGAAGCTACTGCTCACTTCCTTAGTTATTAAAATACCGTTCTTTCTTCTTTGGTTTAAGTGTGAAGGGAAGCTTAAGTTCTAAAAGAATTCAAGTTATAAGGAGAAGTTGCAGAAATTGAAGTAAGGTAACTGTTCCATTTTTTTCTTCCTTATGTATGAGTTTGAGTGAGGAATTAGTGGTGTGCTGTCATGAAGAACTCAAGGGGGTGGTAAGTTCAATACTTGGTTGTATGATGAAGAATATTTGGGGCTGTTCTATGTGTATTGCTGTTGGCGCAACTTTGTTGATCATGGGTAAAGGATATATAACATATGTGATGGACAGAGAATGAGGGTGTGGTGATACACATTATGTTAAGGGTCATTTTCTGTCAAAGTTAGCTACTATTTTACGAGGCTCACGGTGTGATAGCTACTAATTTTAGTTTACCATGACTGAAATTGTAGAATAAAACCAAAAAGGGGAGGCTGAATTGTGATAGTATATCAGTCTGAGGATAAGGTATGTAAAGCTATTCGATTCTATATCCCTTTGGCATGAAATCTGATACTTGCAATTAATACCAATAAAGTGAATCTCATAAGTTCTATTCCTAGAAAGGAAACACAGTGGCAGCATACTGTATCCAAATAGATAACAAAATATCCCCCCTCTCCGTAGTGCATAGAACTACTTCTTTATATGTTCACTATCTTATACTTGTGTAACTATTCACCCCCCTGTGCTGGTATAGAAATGGTATTTGCAGAAGCAAGTCTTCTGAATCCTCCTCTTTGTTGTTTGAAGTCAATTGTGTCATTAAGCTCTTAAATAATGTGTTTATGTTACATAGCTCCTTATGTCATTGTTATTGCCTTGAAGTATTATTTTCATGTCTAATATTATTGGTTTGTACTTCCATATCTCCAAAATAGTTTTGACCACCAAAATAACATCTCAAAAGAGTTACGATTATCCAATGAACGATCCAGAAAGAGTTATGAAATGATAAACTACAATTTTAAAGATTAAAGAATCTAATTAAAGAAATCGATATATAGTTATGGGTGGCAGCCTAGGGGCGAAAAACTATCATAAGTTGATCCCAACTGGTACATAAGGGTGGCATCTCAGGGATGAAAGCCTAGCATAGGACTATCCCTATTGGTATAGAAGGGTGGCAGCTCAGGGGCGAAAGCCTAGAATGGGCCGATCCGAAATTGTGTAATTATGAGGACCGCATCCCAGGGGTTATATTCCAAGCATGGGTCATCCTCTTCTACCACTGATCAACTAGTCACTTGTAATACATGCCCTAAAAAGATTATAACGTACAGAAAAGTAAAGAAAACAGTGTAACTTAATTATCTCACAAGAGTAAGCAAAGGTGGTCGTCTCTCCTGATCTATGCACTCATATGTTGATACTTGATTTCATTTGAGCCCTCGTATTACATATATTGCCTTACATATTCAGTACTTTTTTTCGTACTGACGTCCCTCGCTGGGGACACTGCATTTCATGCTGCAGGCACATGTACTTTAGCTAGTAGACCTCCTTAGTAGGAGCATACGACACTAAGATACTTTTGGTGAGCTCCAGGTTAATTCAGAGCTATACTGAGTCCTTGGTAAATTAATTTTGGTACTGTATCGTAGTTAAGGGTAAGGCAGGGTCTGTCCCAACCTACTCTAGGTCTTTTATCTTTTTAGAGGCTTTGTAGATGTATGTACATGGTTTAGTTGTGTCTTAAGAATTTGCGGCCTCAACGGCCAAGTCTTGTATATAAATTTTTGGGTCTACTTATATAAGTTTTTTATCACTGCGTCCTTTGTGAACTTGACACGATTGTTATTGTTATATGCTATAGTAAGACATACTTCAGGTTGGTTCTCTCGGGCACTTAGGGCACAGGGGTGCCTGTCCATCTTAATGGGAAATTAGGAGTGACAGAAGTGGTATGAGGGAGTCTACAAAGTCGTGTCTGTGTAGAGTCTTGCTGCACCACATCTATAAACAGGAGGTTACAGGACATTTAGGAGTTGTCTCATTTTGTTCATTTCTTAGATCGTGCAATAGAACCAATATTGTAGGTGAATCATATCTAAATTCTAAATTGCTTTGTTATAGCAAAGAAGCTGGTTACGAGAAGGAGTAAAAGTACTGGTAAGTGCGTAGATGTGGCTGCCCAAGAAGGGACAAGCCAACCACCAACAAGTGAAGCAGTTCAAAATGGGGCTCAAGATGAGTCTATATTGCAGACTTCCCCGACGCCTCCATCTCCTAAAGAACTAAGGAGGGAAAATGAACCTCAGGAACCCCCTATTAATGCTATCGATCAAGATTTTAGGAATGCAGTCCAATTATTGACTCGTATAGTTGCTGGTCATGGCCAAAGGCAAGAAGGTCCAGTTGCAGTTACTAGTGGTGAAGATAGAGCAGCTGGAACACAAATACGTGATTTTCTTAACTTGGACCCTCCATTATTCACCGGGTCCTAATGAAGATCCGCAAGACTTTATAGATCAGATCAAATGCACTTTGGAAATTATGCATGTAAGTGGTAAAGGACCACTTGAGCTAGCAGCATATAGATTAAAGGGTGTGGCTATATTGTGGTATGAAGCTTGAAAGCAATCTTGGGGAATGGATGCACCTTCATCTACGTGGAAAGAGTTCAAAAAGGCATTCCTTGACCATTATCTTCCATTGGAGATCCGAGAGGCCCGTGCAGATCAGTTCTTAAATCTCCATCAAGGAGCTATGAGCGTGAGAGAGTACAGTCTTAAATTCATTTCCTTGGCCAGATATGCTCCTAATGTAGTAGCTACCATGGCGATAGAGTTCATCGATATGTGGATAGATTAGACCCATATTTAATTAGAGACTGTACCATTGCTTCATTGAATAAAGATATGGATATAGCAAGGATGCAGGCCTTTGCTCAAAAGTTGGAGGATCAAAAGCAAAGAAGAAGGATACAAGAGTCGAAAACATGGCATTATAAGAGGTCCAAATCCATGGGGCAGTTTATACCCTCCCAAGGTGAGTTTTGGCCTCGGTTCTCTAACAGACCACCTAGGCCATCATCTTTCTACTCTACAGCTAGTGCTCCACCATAGTTTCAAGGGTTTAAGGGCAATCAGTAAGGGCAAAGAAGTGAAAGACAAGGCTCACAAAATAGTGGGTCATCAAGAGCAGGGAAGTACGACACAATAAAGGCCTCCTCGACATCCTTGTAAACATTGTGGGAGGAATCATCTAGGTGCATGCACGATTGGGACAGATGTTTGTTTTTGGTGTGGCACACCAGGGCATATGATGAGAAACTACCCTCATAGAGGCGTGGGTGGCATTGCACAGCCAACTAGATCGATTGTTGCATCAAACTCATCAACACCTTCTTTGGGTAGGGGGCTATAGATGCCTAGAAGTGGCTTTCAAGAAGCTGATTGTTAGTAATTTAAGAGCTTGTGTCTTGAATTTTCATCCTCGTTAATTCAATTTAATATGATAATACAAAAATATGTACACTCTCAATGTGAACTCAATTTTATTACTTATCTTCTTTTTTGACTGAGTAGATGTATCCTGGCTATTTTAGATGTATATTGCATGTTGACATCTGTATCACAAAGAGAACTAAATTGCGAGTCAAAAAGATAGGAAAAATTAAGGAAAGGGTCTTAACATTCGATTATATTATGTGTTATAATAATATTTGAGCATAAAAAAGGTGCAAGAGGATGGGTTACTTATAGTGAGATAATGAACTTAATTATGGTGGGTAGATAAGAGAGGGGAAGAGTTTATTTTTCCACAACAATGATGATGCAAGGTCCTTATGATTACTAAGGGCCAACGAAGTAGTCCAACCACATCAAAAGAAGAAGAAGAAAAGAGAGGAAGAGGTGCTGTTATGCAATGTACCATATCCTCTTTTTCTTTGTAAAAGTAAGTTATATTATGGTCCAATTAGATGTGACTTCATTATGTTTAAGATTGAGGTAACTCAAAAGAACTAAGTCTAACTTCAAATATCTGAATTTAGTACTTGACGGCTAATGGTCATGGTTGGTACTAAGAGCATAGTAATGCATGTGAATAGTGTTGAGCATACCTCTCCAATTTTAAAAGGTTTAGCATGTTGTGAATTATTTTGTGACTACTCTTACAACTCATTTTGTGAATTTTTATTTATTAGCGGTTAAAATGTTCAATGCTACTTGTATTTTGAAAAGGGAGTAAGATTTTGAACCATATTGCTTTCGTCACCTTGAACTTGCCCAATTGGTCTTGAAATATTGGTCTTGATTGAGTTTTGTTGGAGAAATGATATTAGGCTTTCTTTGATGTTCTTCAAGTCCACTTGGCCTAAAACTCCGACCTTTGCATTAAATATATCTTTAGTTGTCCCTTTGAACCTAATCCTTTTTATTGACAACCACATTACAAGACTTATCATTTTTTGAAAAAATAATCCTCTTTTGAACCCTTCTCTCCTTTAACTTGAGGTTGTGTAAGCTGAGTCCAGAAGCCTAAGTTGGGGGTGTTATAGAAAATTCATTAAAGGGATGCTTTGCCACATGATGGTTTGATATAAAAAAAGGGAAAAAATGAAGGGAGAAATTGAGGGATGTATGGAAGTATTAAAGAAAGAAAAACCTTTGAAAAAGAAAGAAAGAAAATGAATAAATGAGACTTGAATCCTTCAAAGTTGAAGTGGTTGCATGAAACGTGGTTTCACGGTATTTTTAATACTTTTCCCTTAAGTTTAGGGTGTGTCCAAAAGCCTTTTTGTATTGATTTTTATGTAAGTTCCCCTTTATTTGCAGGAAATATGTCTAAAGATGAACGCGGAAGTTTTTGAGCAAGAAATTGAAAATAGTTACCACCTACGGAGCTTGTGACGGTCCGTCGTGCCTGTGACGGTGCGTAGGTGGCATCGTAGTGAAGATGCTGAAGGAAGATGGGGCAGTCTGACCAAGTGAGGGGTTACGAAGTGCATGAAGAACCGTTTTAGCCATGACGGTCCGTCCTACTGGTTCGTCGTGATGATCAGAGAAGTAGTCCAGTACCCAAATTCCAAGAAGTGTAAGTGTTATGGAACGGAGACCCTCGACGGACCGTCGTGCGTGGAACGGTCCCTCATACCTGTTTGTCGAGGGTAATGAAGAAAGAAGCAGAAGGATTTGTAAAGTATAGGATGACGGAGGCCATGACGGCCCGTCGTGACCAAGATGGCCCGTCACGAGGTCCGTCGACTCGGACGGGTTTTGACAGATTTTTAGCAATTAGAGTTCTTCTTTTATTATGTTTTTTTTTGTTTTTTATAAATAAATGGAAACACCTCATTTTTGGGGTTAGACTCTTAGTTAGTTGACTCTTTTATGTGATATTTTTGATTGTTATACTTTCGGAGAATCTTTAGTTTTCGATTAATTTTAGTAATTGATACACTTTTTTTGGAATTGATTGTTGGTGCGTTTGTTGATTAATCAAGTGAACTTCTTGATTTTATTCTTTCTCATTGAAGTAAGAGCATGAATTCTTATATTACATATATGAATATTGTGATTATGACTATGGGTAACTAAACTCCATAACTAGGGTTGTGGGAACCATGGGTGAATAATAAGGTAAAATCTAACTAAATAACAATTCTAGAATAGTGTCTTGCATGTATTGATAATTCTTTCATTTAGAAGTCTTTTTAACGGATGACCAACGTTAGAACTCGCCTTAATGCTACTTGCCGGACGAAGAGGTAGATAATAGGAAAAGAATTATCAACATAGATCCAGTGTATACTATCTAATAGGCTAGTATTGATTGGTACGAGGTAATAACTTAGTTAAATATCGAATTCGATGCTTAATATGAGGTAAAGGTAAGGGTTTGTATAGCAACACACGTAGCCGGACCAAGGTGCGGAGTGAAATTTTCTAGATGACGGACCAAGGATTTAGAAATATATAACTTATCACTTTGCATGCAAGATACTAGGAATGAATTGTTATAGTTAGAATTATCAAGTTAGAAACCTGTGGGGAACACTTAAACCTTAGTTACTTTGATTAATTGATTAAACTCCAAGATTTGAACTTGTTAGTTGTTTAAATCAATTTAGCTAATTATTTTCATTAATTTAGATATAAACCCCCCCTTTATTGTCTTTTGTTATCTAAGGAAATCATTGACTAAATAATAGTAATAATTGATTAAAGTTAAGTCTGAACTATTTTCCTCGTGGGAACGATCCCAACCTCATTAGTTGGGTTCTTTACTTGATACGACCACTTTACTTCTTATTTGAGAAGTAAGTTTGAGCATATCAAATTTTGGGGCCGCTGCCGGGGAAAGTATCTTTTAGATTAACTTAAACTTATTACTAAAGTTTAGTCAATATTTTCTTGATTCTACTTTTTTTTTTGATTCTTGCAGAACTATCTTCCTTGTATGCCAAACACTAAGAGGAAGAGAACCCTTGTTTACCTACAATCACGAATTAGAGCGTACACTACGCAACCTGAATCGAAACTTGGGTATTAACGTTGATGATCCAAAAAAGAACATCCTAGCTCTGATTGATGTTCATGGTCAGTTATTACCCGATGCTCCGGGTGAAAATCAACATAGGGGACAAAATCCCGCTCCACATCCTCAAGAATATTTTAGAGGCTATGACAATAGAGCAGACTCCGATGGGCCACTTGTCTTGCCCCCTCTACCACCAGGACACACCTTTGTGGTAACTAGTAGCCTGATGCAAATGCTCACTGTCAGAGGTTTGTTTTCAGGGATACCTTCTGAGGATCCACATGCCCATATAGCTAAAGTAAGGGCAGTGTGTGACAAGTGTGTAGGGAGGCCTGATTTGGATTTGGATGTAATAGGGCTAAGAGTCTTTCCTCTCTCACTGACGAGAAAGGCTGCTATTTGGTTCCCTGAGCTCCCTTATAACTCAAATTTTCACTTGGAATTAACTAAGTGACGTTTTCTTAGCACGTTACTACCCGGTCTCCAAGAAACTAAACTACAAAGACAGAGTGAACAACTTTGTGGCACTACTAGGAGATTAAGTTAGTAGTTCTTGGGATAGATTCACCTCATTTTTGAGAAGTTTCCCCAATCACCGCATAGATGATGAGTCACTAAAGGAATACTTCTATCGGGTACAGGATGATAATAATAAAACGGTATTGGATACTATAGTGGGTGGTTCATATGGGGAGTGTCCTTAAGCTGAGATTGCTAAAAAGTTAGAGAAAATATCCCAGAACAATAAAGCTTGGAGTACTAGGAAGTCAGATACTGGAGAAGTACCTTCGTAGTGCAATCCACTCATAACCCATCCACAGATAAGATTCGTGAAGAGATGGCTCAGATGAGAACTGAGTTTGGTTTGGTATTAAAACATATCACTGGGAGTGCATAAAAGATAAATGCAATTAACTACTTGTCTAAACCACCACCACCAAATGATGAATGCTATTATGAGGAGAATTCCTATGCGGTAAATGAACAGACGGGGGGTTTCGGACCAAGTGCCCAAGGCTCTAATCAAGAGAATTGACGCCAAGG
Organism: Solanum pennellii; assembly: GCF_001406875.1. Lineage (NCBI taxonomy): Eukaryota > Viridiplantae > Streptophyta > Magnoliopsida > Solanales > Solanaceae > Solanum > Solanum pennellii. Next base: position 39,506,003 of record NC_028648.1, on the reverse strand, counting down.
TCAAGGGAACGAAGGTCGGATCTATGGTAACTATAACCGTGAGGGTAATTATGTCCGAGATGGAAACTACAACCGCAACAACAACTTCAACAGGGGTAACTATGGTAACAGAAATGATAGGAATGGGCCCTATGTCCCTCCTCAAAATCGTGAAGTTACTCCTAGGGATGGTGGAGATAGTATGGCGCGAGTTGAGGATATGTTGCACAAAATGATGAGGAGGTTCGATGCTAATGATGAGCACATTAAAGAGTTAAGGAGTGAGTTAGTGGGTATTGGGCAGAAAGTTGATTTGAGTTGCAAATGGCCCAATTATCTGCGACTGTGAACACACGGCAACCGGGCACTCTTCCTAGCAACACTGTCTAAAATCCAAAAAATGACGGACACTGTATGGAAATCACTACTCGGGGTGGTAAGCAGACCATTGACCCACCTATGCCGTCTAAGGAGAAAAGGTGATAAAAGATAATGATAAGGTGATAGAGGGTAGTGGTGAAGTAGAAGATAACACTGGATAAGATGCTGAAGTGCCTACAAAGGTAATTCCCATGCCTAGACAACCACCCCCTTTCCTCAAAGATTAGTGAAAAAGACCGAGGATATTAAATATCAACGTTTTATAACAATGTTGAAGCAACTTTCTATCAATTTCACTTTGGTAGAAGCTCTAGAACAAATGCCCAGCTATGCCAAGTTTATGAAAAATTTGGTTATAAAGAAAAGATCGGTCACTTTCGAGGATGATGATAGAATGCAGCATTGTAGTGCTATTGCTACAAGATCTCTCGTACAAAAGAAAGAAGATCCGGGTGCGTTCACTATTCCTTGTACAGTCGGGTCATTTCATTTTTCGAAATCATTCTGTGATTTGAGGGCAAGCATAGATATCATGCCCCTCTCGATTTACAAGAAGTTGGGTTTGGGTGACCCAAAGCCCACTGCGATGCGGCTACTGATAGCCGATCGAACAGTGAAAAGGCCTATAGGGATACTCCATGATGTGCTAGTAAAAGTGAAGTCGTTCATATTTCCGGTAGATTTTGTTATTTTTGATGTTGAAGTTGATTTTTAAATGCCTATTATTCTTTGCAGGCCATTCCTTTCTATGGGTAGAGCCTTAGTTAAAATGGAAAAGGGACAGATGAAATTTCGATTGAACAATGAAGAAGCGACCTTCAAGATTTGTAGGTCCATGAGGCTGAGTGGTGAGCTCCAATCGGTATCTGCTATATCCTACAAAGAAAAGATGAAGAAGCATCATGACCTAAAAATGAAAAACGAGAATTTATGGTTGGGGATTTGGTGCTTTTATACAATTCTAGGTTGCATTAGTTTCCGGGCAAGCTCAAGTCCAAATGGACTGGACCTTACTTGATTACCCAACTATTCCCTCATGGAGCAGTTGAGTTAGAAACCAAGGAGGGTGTGCGGCTTACGGTAAATGGACAACGAATAAATCTCTATTTTGGGCATGGTGAATCGGCAAATGAAGAGATCGAGGCATACCATCTTGATGAAGGCTGAGTAATCAAGTGTCCTCAGTCATGCCGCGACGTTAAATTAGGCGCTTGTTGGGAGGAAACCCAATACTTATAGTTTTCTTTCTAGTAATGGTAGCATTTTCAACTAATGGGTTTTAAATTTGCAGGCACATCACCCGGAAATTCTATAGAAAATCACTCTGCAACAGTCACTGACGGACACATCGACGGACCATCGCATGAATCCGTCGTGCCAGGTATGTCGTTCATTTATTTTCAAAACTAGGGCACACGTGACGGAACCAATGATGGACCATCGCATCTGCGACGGACTGTCGTCGGGGACTCGTTATGTCATTAATGATCGTACTCGACCCGACCCGGCTGGGGGTATTTTAAAAATTCTTAACATTTAAAACCCCCACCCCTTAATTTCACCCATTTCCTTCCCTCTTTCTCCCATTTCCCTCCCTTTTCAACTTCTAACTTCCCACCTCTCTTATCTATCAACCGATTGCTTCCCCAAATTCCCCAATTCTGGATATCTCCTTTCTACTGGTCGGAGTCGGTTGCTGTGGTTCTGTTCTTGATCACCAAGTACTTCCCTTTATTGTTTTTCTCAAATTCTCAGCTACGTGTCTCTGATTTCTAACCATTTACATTGCATTTTTGTTTATCAATTAGTATTAGACTATTTCTTATTAATGGGTCTTCATTCTTTCATCCAATTTTGTTTGACCTAGGTTGAGAATCCTCATATTGCCTTGTTAAAACTCTAGAAATAGGTGCTTTTGCATTGCTAGTTTACTAGGTATTTGGGTTAGAAACATATAGGTTATCACTAAGTATTCCATGTGAGTCACAGAGGATGAATGTGGCATCCTCAGTTCTGTCACTGAATGACAGAACGAGACCCCGATGATGGACTGTCGTACCCACGACGGACCCTCATAGGGTCCGTTCCAACACCACCAACACCTCGCTGTCCAATTTTCTCCAAGTGTCCACCGACGAACACATGCGACGGACCGTCGTTCCCACGACGGTCTGTCCTGCACAACAATTATGGTTGTCAGAAACCCTATTCCTAAGGGTCTCCCACCTTTTTCTAAGTGTCCTCTTACGAACATCTACGACGGACCGTTGACGTTCCGTCCTGCACAACCGTCATGACGGTCAGAGACCCATCTCATGAGGGTCTCCATACTTTTTCTAAGTGTCCTCTGACGGACATCTACGACGGACCGTCATACTCTCGACGGTCCGTCCTGCACAACCTTCATGACGGTCCGAGACCCATCTCTTAAGGGTCTCCATACTTTTTCTAAGTGTCCTCTGACGGACATCTACGACGGACCGTCATACTCTCGACGGTCCGTCCTACACAACCGTCATGACGGTCAGAGACCCTTGTCCTAAGGGTCTCCATTTTTTTGGAGTGTCCTCTGATGGACATCTACGACGGACCATCATACCCTCGACGGTCTGTCCTGCATAACCGTCGTGACGGTCAGAGACCCCTCTCCTAAGGGTCACCATATTTTTTTAAGTAACCCACGACGGACATCGATGAGAGACCTGCTTATCCGTCATACTTGTCAGAGACTTCCCTTCATGGGTCTCCACATCAACATAGTTGAAGTAAGACACGACGGACCCCATGACGGTCCATTGTACTCACGATGAGCCGTCACCCGGTCTGTCGTGTTTTACTGTTACTGCAGAAAAGTCATTCCAACTTAGCTCTTATATTTATTTTGTATTGTTTTTGCTCGTCTTGTTTGCTCCTTCTAGTACTAATATTAATTCCTTACAGGTACTATCTCAAATGGCATCAAAACAAGATCGAGTCTACGCACGTGGGCGTTCAAAGTCTATCGCCCCGTCTGCCCATCTGGTCATAGGCTCTGATGATGTGCATGACCCCGAGTACGTGCCCCCAGGCACTGCCACTCCATCACGAGCTGCACGTGCTACCAGATCTACGCCCAAAAAGGTGTCGTCCATCCTAGTCACTACCTCTTAGTCTAATGAGGAGCGCACACTGATCGCCTCATCTTCTGGGTCAGCTACACATGAAGAAGGAGCGTCTGGCTCCTTAGGAGTCTCGTGGTTGGAGGAAGCCTCTGGGTCAACAAGAAGTCCTTGCACCCGCCACATCTGCACATTCCGCCTCGTCTGATCAGGCTGACAGTTCTGATTCCACTCCAGGCTCACCGACTCGTGCTCTCACCCCGGTTATCGGCCATCCCAACCGGTTGTGTGTCGACAGGCAATATCAAGTTTATTCAGACGCCAAGTTTCTGAATGATAAATGAGTCATGACACGGACCCTTACACCGGAGAGGCGGGTCCTTCCGGGTAGTCTCCCCACCATGCCAGAGATCCACAATCTCTTCACCAGACATCGACTGGAGTGGACAGCGCGTTCTTTGGGCCGTTTTAGTGAGGAGTTGGTCCGAGAGTTCTATGCCTCATACGTGGCTACTCTCAGATCACAGATAGATAGGCGGGCTGCCCCCACAAAACAGGCCCCACTTGAGCATGTCCGAGTACGTGGCATTCAGGTCGATATCTCCTTTCCTGCCATCCGCCGGTATCTATACGGCAAGGATGTTGATGCCAATCGGACCCCTCTCACCTCTGAGTTCCACTACCGGTGGCAAATTGTAAAATATGGACAATTCTTGCGTGAGCCATCTCTGAGAGAAACCACAGAGAGGTGGATGGCCCTGCACTTATCTGTTGATGGAGAGGGTGCCGACTGGGTAACAGAGCCAAAGGGAGCCATCAAGAAGGCTGACTTGACCTTCACGGCTAAGTTCTTATGGTTGATTGTCCGCCACTGCCTTACCCCCACGGTCGCTGATAATAAAGTCACATGGGATAGTTCAGTTTTGATGGCAGCGATGATAGCCGGGTTTGAGGTGGACTTCGCTTGGCTTCTACAGCCGGTCATGCAAGAGAGGTCTTTCAAGGTCACAACTACTTACCCTCTTCCGTGCATGATATTTTCCCTGTGCAGGTCTGCAGGTGTGCCCATCTGGCACATTGATCAGCTCAAGACTCCGCTGGGAACTGTTGATATCGGCCTCATTAGGCATGAGACCAATGAGTTGGCCACACAGAGGGCCCCGTCCAGAGTTGCCTCCACTTGGTGAAAATCTGGCTGATATGGTAGAACATGCTTGCACAGCTACGCAGGATGCTTCTGAAACCACTGACATTACCCCGGTCGAGTCTATCTCGGGTCGCAGCACTGCCCCGAGCTCCTCTCGCTCAACCCCTTTCCCCGCTCTGGTCCCGCTTGATAGGGTACAGAAACTAGAGCCACAGATGGCTACACTTCTGCATCACATCCAGCGTTGGATGCAGAGGTCTATTGCTAAGGCAGAAGAGCGCTTGGAGCGTAAAATGGTCCAGCACATAGAGCAGAAGATCGCTGATGTATATCAGCGCTTGGATTCTTTTGAGTTTCTTGATCTATCCCGGCCAGCCCCTCAGGTGGACGTGTCGACCCTTCAGGGTGCGGTCGAGAGTCTTCGAGCGGACATTGATATGATCCTAGAGGCTAGGGTGCCTAAGTCTGAGGCCCCTTCTGCAGAGCCTGCTGAGGACACAGTGATGGCGGCCTTATTCGCCACTTCTGATATTCCACCACCTCTCCCTCGAGATCATGACAAGCGGTGCAAGGGTCGAGAAGAGGATGAATCTAGAGCATGGAAGAAGGAGCACCGTGAGATGGAGGCTGCGAGGAGAGCCTCGCTTGCTGATGAGGAGGCGCGTCGGATCAGGGCTGTAGAGTGAGCTGTTGGGGCATCTAGCTCCAGAGATGTGGCAATAGCGGGAGGCACTGCTGATAGTGTTGTTGCTAATAAGGACACTACTGAGGGTGTCCAGACTACAGAGGTAGTGGTTTCCAGGGAACCAGACCCACTAGCTTGCTGATCGTCGGCGCTTTGCGCCCCACGTTTGCTTCACCTACAACTCTCATATTTCAATTTTTTATGCATTGGGGACAATTGCATGTCTTTTTGTTGGGGGTGGGGTGAATGGAAAGTGAGAGATAGGATGAAGTCTGAGTAGCTCAATTCACTATCCTCTTTTGGGGTTTTCTTGCTTGTGTTCTTTTTCCCTAAGAGACTGATTATTTTTATTGTTGAACCGGCATGTCTATATCTTGTGTACATAGTTTAACTCTGAAGCATGATGGCTAAACTAATATCCTAATGAAATGAAAATGATGCATGACTAGGCTTAGTAATTGATAAATTTGTGGCTCTAAGCATGACATAGAGATACACCACTGCATGACCCTAAGTCTAAAATTCAAACTAGGTGTCTGATAATCTTGTAGAGTAATGAGATGTCAAGTGAGTGTGAGGAAGATTTGAATAGTTCACTTTTTGTACTGAGCTAGATTTGCCTGGTTAGTCCAGCTAAAAGTAAGCTGTAGCAAATAATTAGGAAAGGATCATAGGCCCTTGTTCAATATAGCCAATTTTTAGCCTAAATAAAAAAAACTGATGAAATTAATCCCTCTTTGATCCAAATGATTTGAGCTTAAAATAGACCTTTTTTTTTCACACCAACTGAACTTTTTTGAGAATAATGTGTTGGCCCTGGTCTCAACTTGGACATGTGCACCTCAGCTTATGCCAAAAGCATAAGTTGAGGGTGGCTAATACAGTTAACATCCTTTTCATGGCCCTGACCCAACTTTAGGTATTGTGTACTTTGACTCATGGCAAAGCCATGAGTTGACGGTGGCGATTATGAGGAATGCTCTGGAAAGTGGGGTTGAATAAAAAAAGAGAGAGAAAGAACAAAAGTAAAGTGACTCAAGAAATAGTTAAAATAAAAATAAATACAATAAATACAAGCAATAAATGAAGAGAGTCACTTACACAAATGAAGAAAGAGGGGAAAATAGCTAGGTGAAAGAATATGAGAAATTATGCGAAATAAAATGATAAAAAGTGGTATGCTTAGCCGATATGTCAAGGAGGGAAAAAAGTCACTAAAGTATACCTAAAATATACCCTACCTGACCCTGAGCCTATGTTACAAGCTATGAAGTCCTATCGTGATCCTAAGAGTAGTGTAGCGAACTTACAATAGTGAAAATAAGGGCAAGCTTATGCCAATATGTATCCATGAGTTGTGAATTTGTTCTGAGAGTGAGTTTTTAAAAGTAATCCTTATACTCAAACTGAAATCATTGTGTGAAAATGAGGATGTTGTTTTGAGGTGAGGACACTAGTTGCAATACCGGAAATATTAGCACCTCAGTGAGAAATTGAAGATGATAGGTGTTAGTGCTTGGTGATTCTGTGTCATGGTATGATTCCAGATAATTCAAGCCCAATAGTGATAACATGCATAAACATGATGAGACTGATCGGGATTGATAGCCAAATGATTGCTCAAGCTAAAACATGGATACTATTGTACAAAGATTTTGTAGTGAGTCATAGTGCGTCGCTTGAGGACAAACAAAGAATTTAAGTTGAGGGTGTTGATATACGGTGGTTTCACAGTATTTTTAATGTTTTTTTCCTTAAGTTTAGTGTGTGTCCAAAAGCCTTTTTGTATTGATTTTTACGTAAGTTTCCCTTTATTTGCAGGAAATCTGTCTAAAGATGAATGCGGAAGTTTTTGAGCATGAAATGCAGAAAAGTTACCACCTACGGAGCTTGTGACGGTCCGTCGTGCCTGTGACGGTCCATAGGTGGCATCGTAGTGAAGCTGCTGAAGTAATATGTGGAAGTATGACCAAGTGTGGGGGTACGAAGTGCATGACGGACCGTCGTAGCCATGACGGTCCGTCCTGCTGGTTCGTCGTGATGATTTTAAGTGTTATGAACGGAGATCCTCGACGGACCGTCGTGCTTGGAATGGTCCGTCGTACCTGTTCGTCGAGGGTAATGAAGATAGAATCACAAGGATTTGTAAAGTATAGGATGACGGAGGCCATGACGTCCCGTCGTGACCACGATGGTACGTCACGAGGTCCGTCGACTCGGACGCGTTTGACATATTTTCAGCAATTAGAGTCCTTCTTTTATTAGTTTTTTTTGTTTTTTAATAAATAGTTGGAAAAACCTCGTTTTTGGGGTTAAACTCTTAGTTAGTAGACTCTTTTATGTGACATTTTTGAATGTTATACTTTTGGAGAATCTTTAGTTCTCGATTAGTTTCAGTAAATGATACACTTTTTTAGGAATTGATTGTTGGCGCGTTTGTTGATTAATCAAGTGATCTTCTTGAGTTTATTCTTTCTCATTGAAGTAAGTGCATGAATTCTAATATTACATATATGAATATTGTGATTATGACTATGGGTAACTAAACTCCATAACTAGGGTTGTCAGAACCATGGGTGAATAATTTGGTAAAATCTAACTAAAATAACAATTCTAGAATAGTGTCTTGCATGTATTGATAATTCTTTCGTTTAGAAGTCTTTTTAACGGATGGCCAACGTTACAACTTGCCTTAATGCTACTTGCCGGACCAAGGAGGTAGATAATAGGAAAAGAATTATCAAGATAGATTTAGTGTATACTATTTAATAGGCTAGTATTGATTGGTACGAGGTAATAACTTAGTCTAATATCGAATACAATGCTTAATATGAGTTAAAGGTAAGGGTTTGTATAGCAACACACGTAGCCGGACCAAGGTGCGTAGTGAAATTTTCTAGATTCCGGACCAAGGATTTAGAAATACATAACTTATCACTTTGCATGCAAGATACTAGGAAAGAATTGTTATAGTTAGAATTATCAAGTTAGAAACATGTTGGGAACACTTAAACCTTAGTTACTTTGATTAATTGATTAAACTTCAAGATTTGAACCTGTTAGTTGTTTACTTCAATTTAGCTAATTATTTTCATTAATTTAGATATAAAACCCCCCTTTATTGTCTTTTGTTTTCTAAGGAAATCATTGACTAAATAATAGTAATAATTGGTTAAAGTTAAGTCTGAACTATTTTCCTCGTGGGAACGATCCCAACCTCATTAGTTGGGTTCTTTGCTTGATACGACCGTTTTACTTCTTATTTGAGAAGTATATTTGAGCGTATCATCATCTAGAGTGGAAATAACAAAATAAAAATGAAAAATAGTGTGGGATGTGTTTGGGTTTGAAAATTGGAGAAAGTTGGAAATGATGAGTTGTTGTATGGGAAGTCTTAAAGACAGAACCTTTGAAAAATAAAGAAAAAAGATGAATGAATGAGACTTTAATCCTCCAAAAGTTGAAACGGTTGCATTTGGGTCATATAGTGGAAATAATAAAAGAAAAATGAAAAATATTGTGGAATGTGCGTGGGTTTGAGAAATTGAGAAAGTTGGAAATGATGAGTTATTGTATAATGTTCAGGGAGGGTGTAGTCATATACCTATATGATATCCTAACCTTCCCTAAGCCTATATTATAAGCTTAACAAAGTCCTTTTCTAACCCAATGGAGTTGAGTCAATGTTGATTGAAAATATAGGCAAGCCTACGGTGTGACAATTTGTGTGCATGAGATGATTCTTTGTGAGTGTGAGTGCTGCATCTTTGTCCCTTGTCTTGTTTATATATGAGTGACATTTGTGTTCATGAGATGATTCTTTGTGAGGTGTGAGAGTTGCATGTTTATCCCTTGTCTTATTTATATGTGTGTGGGGTTTTGGGACACTTCTTTCTTGTGAGGGCATGTAAGTTGAAAACGTGGTGATTTTGAAAATTCCTAATTGAGTCAAGTGAGTTTGTGGAAGAGTCAAGTTGAGTCATTTCTTGAGTTTGAGTTTTTGTCACTAAAATGATTCTTGGTTTTTGAAAATGTTTCATGAGAATGAGAGGATTTGTCTTGCAAAAATTTTGCATGTGGACTATTTTATTAGTACCAACCAAAGCCCATTACCTTTGTAGTTAATTGATAAAAATAAGTTGATTTGTGGTGTGTCTTGAAATAAGAGCCTCTTGTGTTTTTTTATTTTCTTTTATTGAGGACCAACAAAGTTTCTAAGTTGGTGTGTGTGTGTGTGTTGATGAGTGGTGGATTTCCACTCATTTGAGGGTCTATTTGTAGTTTTTTTTGTCATATCTGCACAAAAATGAAATGGAGTATTGATTTAGGAGATATTTGAAGAAAGCAAGTGAACTTGAGGCAAAAAGAGGTCAAGAGTTGAAATTGCAATTTTTGGCAGGGAAAGTACCCTTCGTGAACGGGCTTGTTGGGTATTTTTATTGACGACCATCGCGTACTCTTTTAACTAGTTTTGAGGACAATTTGAGCATTATCAATTAGTTAAGGTTTTCGTAAAAATTTCTAAACATGTGTTTATATTACTTAATAGTGATTCAAATATCAAGCTTCTTTTTACTGTGTTTGATCAAATTGCACTGTTTCTTTTGGAGATTTGGCTGTTCATTTTCCTAATATTTTATAGCCTTGGACAAGGCTATGTATGCATGATTAAGAGTTTCATCAGTTTTTGTGCGGAAAAATGCTGTATTGGTTCTTTCTCAGATAATACTGAACGACATTATGAAGGTTTGGCTGGATTATCAAACATTTATACATACCTAAAAATAGTATTCTCAATCAGAGTTTGTTCTCTCTCTCTCTCTCTCTCTCTCTTTCTCTCTCTCTCTCTCTCTCTCTCTCTCTCTCTCTCTTTCTCTTATTCTATTGGTTGAGTCTAGGAGAAACTTCTAAGCTTAATGGTTTGTTCCCTTTTCTTTTCTTGGATTAATTTTCATTTTGTGTTTTAAATTTGTGCACATTATCACACCAAGTTCTTTGAAGATAAGGAAAACGTAGCTGGTTTTGACAATGTGAGTTTCATATATGTTTAGGATGTCTTATAATTTTAAAATTTTCTAATGTTATTAAAATCACACATTATTTTGATGATTAAGGATGTCTTATAATTTTAATTTTTTTTATAAAGTTATAATCACTCATTAGTTTGATCATTAGTTTATTGGCTTGTTGGCATTTGAGTGATACATTATCTATGACTGAAGTTGTCAGTATCTATGGTGCAGTGTTAGCTGTAATGTGAGTTATGTACTGCATCGACGAAAGGTGCATGTCGTTTATACAAATGGAAACTCTGCAAAGTCTAAATCCTCAATAGTTGCACTATTACTAATATTTAACATTAAGTCAATTGTTGCTTACCTCGACTATTAATCATGTAAAATCAATTCATGTTTTACTTTCATAAAAAGATGCTTTCTTTGAATTTAATCACCATATGCCGCGTGGTTAGCATATAATCAGATTATTGATAATTCATCATTGAATTCGTATATCCCCTCTTGAAGAGATGTTCCTATTTTCATAATGATAGAAGAATAGACGGAGTTTTTTTCTAGAACCGGTTACTTGTAGAGTAGGTGGATTTTAAGGTCATGTATTGTTGCCGTTACCCAATAAAAGAGAATCAATCATAGTGAAGGGCATGTTGAAGACATTATATGAAATAGGTTCTTCCCTTTTTTTAATAGCTCAAGATTTCATGAGGTGGAACTTACTTCAACAAGGTACACTAAATGGTTTGATAATCACGTTAGTTTTCTGAATTTTCAGCGTGGGAAATGTCTTTACACTACTATGAGAGAACTTATTGAGAATGCACTTTATTCTGCTGAATCCATCTCTGAACTTCCAGCTGTAGAGATAACTATGTAAGTGATTATTTTGTCTATTTTGGATAACTACTTCAATAAGCTAACGTAGATCGATTAATGGAAACTTTATTCATAGCTTAGTGTTGTTTTTTTTGTTTTGCTTATTTTGTAAAGAGATCGGCAGGAGTAAATAATCCCATGATTTGTCTGGGTAACCACGAATGTAGAGGTGAAGCCCTATATGATGATTTTAAGACAGCAAAGGCTCCTCATGTGTGTAAGCACTGACCTCCTCTTACTTACATGGCATTGTGATATATATTATATGCTTATTCTTTGACATTTAGCAAATTTCATTAGTGAAATATTTTTCTAGAAAATTTCATTAGATGTCATTGTGATTTATCTAACTACTGTGCTAGAATAGACTTGCTAAATAGATCGTGTTCTAGAGATTCAAGCAAAGAATGTTGCTCTTGGGAAGAAAGTAAAAGACCCTGCAGTTGTAGCTCGAGTTAAGGGTAGGGATACATCATAATATAGGGTGACATGCAAGTTATGATCTGTTTCTCTTTGTTCTTCTATATGCTGACTCAACTCTAAGCATGCAAGACAAGAAATGTACATTTTTGAATTAAACCAATTTGGAAAGTTAGTCGAAAATTATTCTTCCTAAAAGACTTTAATTGAGTCAAGTGAGAATGTGAAAGAGTTAATTATTTGAGTCATTTCTTGAGTTTGAGTTGTTGTCACTTAAATGGTTCGTGGTTTTCGAAAATGTTACCATTAGCCAACGAAAGAGAATCGCCCACATTGAAGGGCATATTGAAGGCATTATATGAAATAGGCAATTCCCTTTTTTTAATAACTCAAGATTTTCACGAGCTGTAACTTACGTCAACAACGATACACTAAATGCGCTGTTAATCAAGTCTTTCCAAATTTTCAGCCTAGGAAAGGTGTTTACACTTCTGTGAGAGAACAAGAGAACTTGTTGAGAATGCACTTGATTCTGCTAAATCAATCTCTGAACTTCGATTTGCTCACACAGATTTATTAATTGGAACCTCTCTTCATAACTTAGTGTTGTTTTTGTTTTGCTTCTGTAGTGAAGAGATTGACTAAGGTAAATTTTATCCCATGATTGGTCTGGGTGATCATGAACGTAGACATGAAGCCCTATATGATGATTTAAGGCAAAAAAGGCTCGTGAGGTGTGTAAGCATTTATTTACTTACACTTAGATGGAATTGTGATTTATATTTGATGCTCACTATTTGACATTCAGCAAATGTCATTAGTGAAATATTTTTCTAGCAAATTTTAATAGATGGCCTTGGAGTTCTACCGTGTCTAGAGAAGACGTTAAAGAAGCCCGGGTTCTAGATATTCAAGGGAAGAATGTTGCTCTTGAGAAAAATGTAAAAGACCCAACAACTACAAAGGCAGTGAAGGGTAGGTAGTCATCATATTATAGGGTGACATGCAAGGTATGATCTGTTTTTCTTTGTTCTTATATATGCTGACAATGCTCTAAGTATGCAAGACAGGAAAAGTACCTTTTTTAATTAAATTAATTTTTCTAGTTAGTGGAAAATCATTCTCTTCCCTAAAATACTTTAATCACTTAACTTTGTTTTTTTTCGAATATAGGATAATGGAAGAGGAATGCCTCATGATGATATCCTGGATATGCTTGGATAATTTTTGATGTGCTTATCATTTCCAGTTATTTTATCCGTCGAAAATTTTGCATACTCATGCTTTTGTTATGTTATAACTTCTTTCATTTTCTCTCGATCTTCAATTAAAAGGAACAAAGGTGTTTTAGACATCTTATACATTTGTTTCCACTTTCATCTCCATATTTGTTTATTTATTATATTTTTTTGTTGTATGTATCCTGTTTTTCTTTTATATTTTAATTATTATAAACTTTAAATATGGATCCTGTTAAAAATTCAGTGGTAAAAAATCAATTTATGAAGAAAAAAAGGTGCTACTAGTAGGGTTGGGGAGGAAGTAGTTCTCATTGCACATTTAAAACTAATACAGGCGATTATGCTCATCTTGTTGAAAATTTTTTTATTTCACTTCCAACTGTTTTAGAATTTATTTATGAATATTAAGTAGACCATGAGACCTTAGATGGCTTGCTAATTTTTAGAAAGAGTTGGAGTAAGATGCAGAAACAGAAAATCAAGACTAACCTGACACCCCTACTAGTCTGGCCACGAAATTACCTCAATTAAATGATCTCCCTCTTTACTTGTGTTTGGCTTTACTGAAAATTGTTTTGAACTATAGGGGAGAACAGTTCTTGTGGTCATATACCTGTTAATTTCCCATTTAAGAAGTTGGGTATAAAAACCTAAGGTGACCTTGGGCCTTTATTTTGTTTGTTTCCTGTAATGTGTGGCCTTCTACTGGACTTCACAAAGGTAAGTATCCTGGATGTTATTTATGCACCTTTATGTTGTTGATCACAGTTAATTTGTGGTGTTTCGTGTGTCTAAGTTTTGTTGATTTTATTTCTTTTGTGGCATCGCTATGCAAATTTTATTATTGTTGTGGGGAGTTGTTGTTTTTCGTGTGATTTATTATGGGGATAAAATGTATTTAAGGGCCTAATAGATCTTGTAGCATCTTTGTTGTGGAAGTAGCATGAAATTTTAGCACAAAAGAGTAGTGTCAAGTCATTTTCGTTACCCTGAAGTATTTGTGTAACACCATTTAAATGTGATCTCTTAATGTTGTATACAATTGAAAATGTTAAAAATGTGACAACTTTAGTGTGTGTAATGTAATTTTTAAACTCCATTTCATACATGTGAGGATATAATATTGCATACACTAAATTTACATCCATTTTGTGTATGATTAATCTACTGAAAATCCTTACAGATATTTTATCCATATCTAGAACCTATCAGAAATATCATAGTGAGGGTGATGTACGTAGAGAGTGTAAATACAATAAGTAAATGCATCGCCTACTATAGGCTTGAAGTGGTGGGCATTCTGTTTAGAAATTAGCCTATGGAAAAAGGGTGGTCAACCTGAGGCACAACGCATCATCAATTAAATGATCAGAAAGTCAATCTAACAGCTAAAAGCCTCACATAATCCTTCATCGCATTTTATTTTTCTGTTTATTTGGCATTTAGTGTGTCAAGTTCCGCACGTTTACAGGACTATGGAACTTGCAGTTGGTGGTATCATGAAGGTTCCTTGAGATTTGGATTGGACAATAATTTTTTCAGAGAAATGTAAAACAGAATTAGAAAAGCATTCAATAGGAGTATTCATCAATGTAGCATATGCAACCATTTGAACTAACAATTTGCTCTGCCTCGAGGCTGATTTTACAATTTGCGTCTTGTGTTATTTTTATATTATAATAAAAAACAACTTCTCTACCCCAAGATAAACATAAGATTTGCTTACGCCGTTACCTTTTCAAACCTTACTTTTTGGGATTACATTGATTGTGTTGTTGTTTTAGTGTAAGTGCTTGATTTGGTTGATTTGTGACAGTTAAAATTGTGGGTGTTCATTGTTGTGAATGCTTTTTGATCAACAATGGGAAAAGTTACTTGTTTAATAATATCTCCATACTTGAATTCTTTGATTGTTTCTAGAGTCTGATTTTGATTTTGATATTGATGTTGTAGTTTAAATGCTAGTGCAGCAATTTTTGTGTGCTATATAAGGATAGAGAATCTCTACACACTTTGGCATCTTCTTCTTTATATTGTGCAGAGTAGTGAGGGTGGTTCTTAACTAACTAAATAATTTCAATATCTTGTAGGAAAACACACAAAAACCGATGAATAGTATCTTCCCATCCATAAGTGAAGAAGGTGGAGGTCTTTGCATTCTCTCAAGTATTCAAACAAGTAATTTTTTGGGGAATTTGAACTCTATGGTAGTCGGTATCCTTCCACCATGGAGCTCTAACTTGAAACTTACTTGAAACTTACAGCTTAAATGTTGATCAATTTGCAGGATATGTGTGCAGGATCGATGCTATGTTTTCTGACCGGTTCCTTAGCACAATTTAAGCATGTTCTAGAGATTACCAAGTACTGCCACATTATAGTAGGATTTGCTATGTTTCATCTTATTCTCAATTACAATTTTCTAAGATCATTTATTCCTATCAAACTACTTCCTTATGACATTTGCCTTCTTAATATTTTCCCTGTTGATTATAGTAATAAACGTGCAAATATTTTTTTTCTTTGGTATTCCTCGTATTATCTTTTGATATTTGGATTTTGAGGACACAGTCTCATTTATATTTGGGGTGCCTCCTTGTACTCATTTTGTTGTTTGTTTTGCATGCCGCGATTGTGCCATTTTGCCGGGTACTTTTCTTTCTCTGTTATGGATTGGTGTGCCCTTGTTGGCCTTTTTATTGAATAATGCCATGTGTTTGCTTTTGTCACCTAGAACTTGCCCGGTCGGTCTTGATTGAGTTCGGTTGGAGAAATAATCTTAGGATTTCTTTGATGTTCTTGAAGACAAATTGGACTAAATATTCTTTGCACTAAACATATACTTTGTTGTCCCCTTTGAGAGTAATCCTTTTTTCTTGGCAACCACATTAATAGCCTTATCCTTTTTGGCCTAAATATTCTTTGCACTAAACATATACTTTGAGATTGTTAAAGTTGAGGTTAAAAGTCTAAGTTGGAGGTGTTATGGCAAATTAATTCAAGAGAAACCACATGAAGGTTTAATATTTAGAAAAGGACAAAAAACAACAAGTGAGAAATTGAGGGATGTATGGGAAGTCTTAAAGAAGAAAAACTTTAAAAAGAGAGAAAGAAAATGCATAAATGAGACTTGAATCCTCCAAAACTTGAAAATGGTTGCATGTGGGGCATCTAGAGTGGGAATAAGAAAAGAACAATGAAAAAAATTGTGGAATGTGCATAGGTTTGAAAAGTGGAGAACGTTGGAAATGATGAGTTGTTGTATTTAGTTGAAGGAGGGTGTAGTCACTTATACCTAAATGATATCCTAACCTTACCTAAGCGTAATTACAATCTTCACAAAGTCCTTTTAGATTTCTAACCAAATGGAGTTGGGTCAATGTTGATTGAAAATATGTGCAAGCCTAAGTGTGACAGTTCTTTGCATGAGATGATTCTTTGTGAGTGTGAGTGTTGCATATCTTTCCCTTGTATTGTTTTTATGTATGTGGGGTCTTGGGACACTTTTTTCTTGTGAGGGCATGTAAGTTGAAAAATTTAATAAGTTGAGTTATTTTGAGTTTAAGTTGTTGTCACTTAAATGATTCTCTGTTTTTGAAAATGTTTCGTGAGAACGAGATAAATATCTTTTGCGAATAGTATGCATGTGGACTATTTGTTAATACCCAACAACAGCCATTAATTGAAAAAGGGAAATTTATTAGTTGTATGTATTGAAATAAGGCCTCTTGTGTTTTTGATTTTCCTTACTTTTGAGGACCACTAAAGTTTCTAAGTTGGGGGAGGGGGGAAGGGGAGGCTGTTGATGAGTGGTGGATTTACTCTCATTAGAGGCTCTTTTTCTTGTTATTTTTGGCTTGCTTTTAGAATTGGTACTTTAAATATAGTTTTTTTTCTTCGCATGAAAATAGAATGTAGAAATAATTTTGGAGATATTTAAGAAACCAAGTGAACTTGAGGCAAAAAGAGGTCAAGAGCTGAAATTGCAATTTTTGGCAGGGAAAGTACCCTTCGTGAACACGCTTGTTTGGTATTTTATTGATGAAAATTACTTACTATTTTAACCTTTTTTAGTATACTTCTAATTTTATAAATTATTTAAAGATATTTATAAAAATTTCTAACCACGTGTTTATATGACTTCCTAGTGATGCAAATCTCCAACTTCTTTTCACTGTTGTGGTGAATGCACAATTTGAAACAGTTTGATCATCTATCACTGTTTCTTTCGGGAGGTTTAGCAGTTCACTTTCCTAATATCTTGTAGCCATGTACAAATATATGTATGCATGATTAAACATGATGAAGTTTTGGGTGGATCATCTAACATTTATACATACCTAAATATAACATTCTCAAACAAAGTTTCTCTTTCTCTCTCTCTCTCTATTCTTTTAATTGAGTCTAGGTGAAACTTCTAAACTTAATTGTATGTTGCCTTTTTTTTATTGGATTAATTTTCATTTTTTGTTTTTAATTTCTGCAGAGTCTCCCGCTAAGTTCTTTGCAGATAAGAAAAAAGTTGCTAGTTTTGACGATGTGAGTTTCTTATATGTTTTGGATGTCCTAAAATTTTAACTTTTTTAATGTTATAATCACACATTAGTTTGATGATTAAGGATGTCAATGAATTAATATTTACATATTTCCATTTGAGTGATATAGAGAATCTAAATAGATAATGCAGAACACCAAAGGATCAGTCGATAAGAAAAACGAATGCAATCAAAGGGTAATTGCAAAAAAAGAGAAATGAAGTTTCATAGTCTCCATAAAACCATAAATAGAAATTCTAGTTTGTAAGAAAATATTGCTTTGTTAATTTATTTTGATAAATTAAAGTCAAAGTTAACTAAAACTTAGGTACCTTTACAAAGAAAAGGTTGAAGAATTAACGTCCTTATGCCCCGTGGATGTGATACAATCATACTGTTGATAACTCATCAATGTTATTACACATGTTGACTTGGTTTTACTTGGTGATGTTGGTCTTGTGTTGTATATGGCATTGTCTTAAGGAATATGTGATTATTGGCTTATATGGGTTCTTGGTTGTGCATAAGGCTTTTCAAAGTAACTTAGCATGATTTTGAACAAATGTCCCCTTACGCATGATTTCAAATGTTTTATGTGCATATTTCCATACCTAGTACAAGTGGTGTACTAACCATAATTCTATGTTTTTACTACTAGGTAGGTTCCGCCCGTTGAGCTTTTAGAAGCCCATTTGATGAAGACATGGATTCTCATTCTCCTAGATTGGTAGGTCCTCACCATTTCAAGGGTGATGCCACTATCTATCTAGTTGATGTTGTTATAGTCTAAAGACATTTAGTTTCCTTCTCTTTCATTCGAAGACTATTATTGTATAAGCCTATATGTGAATTTTGTTGTAGTGAAGTATGAGCTATGACGGAATGTTGTACTCGTTCTAGATGGTTTAAATGTGAGACATCCCTATTAGACTATCTTTGTATGTTGTATATGTAGCTTAAAAGTTGAAGACTATGTAAGCTTCCTATGTTAGGAGTTTATGTAAACTCCCTATGTATATATGATGTGTAAGCGAGAGGTCTATGTAAACCTCATTATATAGATTTATACGAAAAGTTTTAATTTTTCTGCATTTTTATCCTATGATATGTTATGATGAATGCTAAGAGGCTAGTCTTAGTCCTCTACAAGTATGATGACGGTGGTAATGTCTAAGGGGTACTCCCCGATGTGACAAACTTTGTATCATAGCATGAGGTTGAATATCCTTAGAATCAATGTCTCACTAAACCACATATATGTAGATTTTTATTCATAATTGTAAAACATGCCACACTTATGAATGAGAGACTATGTGATTCTTAGGAAGTTTCATCTTTTTGTATTTCTATGTTGTGCCTTTAGAATCTTACTTTATGTGTTATTTTCACCTTAACCTCTTATTTTGGTTATAGGTATGACTACTAGAAGGGCAGCCGCAAGAAGGGTCGAGGAAAGGATTGCTAATGTGGGAGCTCATGACAACCAAGCTCCTCGGCAAGACAATCAAGTTCCTCTATTTGAGCAAGTTCCAATGGGTGATAAAGTTTTGCTTGTTCCTCCACCTATGATGGATGTAGAGATAAGGCGGTTTTTTCAATTTGGCCCAAGCCATGAATTCTCAAGCTAATGTCATTACTTATAAAGTCCAAGCTATGATGGCATAAGTGAATTAGGAAGTTAGACCCCGTATGCCTTCACATGCTAGCAATATGGCTTTTTTTAGAGATTTTACTTGGAATGAACCATCCTATGTTCTTTGGGTCAAAAAACGGATGAATACCCCCAAGATTTTCTTGATGAGGTCTACTAGATCTTATTTGCTATGGGTGTGACTACGAGTGAGAGTGCCGAGTTGGCTGCCTAGCAACTCATATATATGGCTCAAACTTGATATACTTAATGGAGGGACAATAGGGTGCTAAGAGGTGGTCCGGTGACATGGGAGATCTTCAAGAAGGACTTCCTTCATAGGTTATTTCCTAGAGAGTTGAGGGAAGCTAAGGTGGAGGAATTCATCAACCTTTGTCAAGAAGGTATGAGTGCACTTTATTACTCCTTGTAGTTTACTAAATTTTCTAAGTATGCTCCATCCTTAGTGGCTAAGCCAAGGGATGAGATGAGTCATTTTCTTACGGAAGAGTCCGATGACTTGGTTGAAGAATTTCATTCGACTATGCTTCATGATAATATGAATATCTCTCATTTAATGGTTCATGCTTAAAAAGTGGAAGAAAGTACACTAAGGATAAAGAATAGAGAAGCCACGAGGAACAAGTCTTATGAAAGTGGTTTTTCAAAGAGAAGGTTGGAAATTAAAGATAAGCCTAGATTCAAGAAGAGTTTCTCTAATCAAGTCCCTTCCGAATTTCCCAAGGCTCGTGATGATAAGATATCTAACCCTAAGTCTCAAAAGAGAAGATGTACTAATTTACCAAGCAAGAAGCCTACTTGTGGAAGTGTGGCAATTAACATATGGGTGACTGCCTAGTTGGGATGGACAATTGATTTGGGTGTGGCAAAAGTTGTAAAAAAGTTAGATATTTCCCGAATTTGAAAAAGCAAGACAAGGGGAGTGGGAAAGCTCAAGCAAGTAATTCTAATGTTGATGCTCCAAGAAAGAATTGCTTTTATGCTCTCCGCTCTAAGGGTGAACAGGAGAGTTACCCCATGTGGCGACAAGTATGCCATAAGTCTTCTCTTTAAATATTTATGCTTTACTTGATCCCGGTGATACCTTGTCGTTTGTTACTCCTTTGGTAGCTAGAAAATTTGATATTTTGCCTGGTATATTATATGAACCTTTTATGGTGACTACCCAGGTAGGTGATTCAGTGGTTTCAGAAAGGGTATGTAGAAATTGTCCTATAATGTTGCCCAATAGAGTTACCCATGTTTAATTAGTAGAACTTGATATGGTTGATTTCGATGTCCTTTTTGGAATGGATTTGTTGCATTCTTGTTTTGCTTGCATTGATTGTAGAACAAGAGTTGTCAAGTTTAATTTTCCAAATGAACCCGTCTTAGAGTGGAAGGGGGGAAATTCTATTCCTAGAGGTCATATCATTTCTTATCTAAAGGCTAGTAAGATGATTCTCTAAAGGGTGTTTATACCATATTGCAAGAGTCAAAGTTTAGAATACGAAACTCTTTCCATTTTAGTCCCTGTAGTGAGAGAATTTCCGAAGGTCTTACCTAATGATCTTCCTGGAATTCCTCCCAAACGGGAAATTAATTTTGGCATTGACTTATTATCAGAACGAACCCTATTTCAGTTCCTCCTTATCGGATGGCTCCGGACAAATCAAAAGAGTTGAAGGCACAACTCAAAGACTTGTTAGACAAAGGTTTTATTCAACCTATTATTTCTCCATTGGGTGCTCTGGTGTTGTTTGTAAAGAATAAATATGGGTCCTTTAGGATGTGTATTGATTACCGTCAACTCAATAAAGTCACTATAAATAACAAGTATCCCCTCCCTAGGATTTGTGATTATTTGATCAACTCCAAGGTGTGAGTTACTTTCAAAGATTGATTTGAGGTCGGGTTATCACCAACTTAGGGAGAGGTGAAGATATCCCTAAAATGGCTTTCCGAACTAGGTATGGTCACTATGAGCTCCTCCTTATGTCATTTGTGTTAACAAATGCCCCGACGGCTTTTATGGACCTAATAAATAGGGTGTTCTGAAACTACCTAGATTCCTTTGTGATTGTCTTCATACACGATATCTTTGTGTATTCGAAGAATAAGAGTGATCATATGGGTCTTTTTAAAGTGATGTTAAAAGTCTTGGAAGAACACCAACTATTTCCTAAGTATATACCAAGCTTGAGTTTTGGTTAAGATCGGTGGAATTTCTTGGTCATATCATCTCTAGTAAGGGTGTAGAGGTTGATCCAAAGAAAACCAAAGTATAAGAAGTTTCTTAGGTCTAGCCCGGTAAATAGGAGGTTTGTGGAAGGTTTTGATTCCATTGCTTCTCCTTTGACAACTTTGACTCAAAAGAATGTGAAATTTGAGTGGTCGAAGGCTTGTGAAAAAAGTTCCCAAATTTTGAAAGATAGGCTTACCTTCTATTCGATGTTGACTTTACCAGAGGTTACCAAGGGTTTTTTGGTATATAGTGATGCATCTCGAGTGGGATTAGGTTATGTCCTTACGCAACACGGAAAGGTCATAGCGTGTGCTTCTATACAATTCAAGGTTCATGAGAAGAACTACCCAACTCATGATATTGAATTAGCGGCCGTGCTGTTTGTCTTGAAAAGATGGATGCATTACCTATATGGTTTTCATGTTGATGTGTATACCAACCACAGGAGTCTTCAGTATGTGTTTACTCAAAAGGATTTAAATCTCTTACAACGAAGGTGGTTAGAATTGCTGAAAGATTACGACATGAGTGTTCTCTACCACCCCGACAAGGCCAAATATGGTTGAGGATGCTCTAAATTGTATTACAATGGGTAGTGTGTCTCATGTGGAAGAAGACAAGAAAAATTTAGTGGAATATGTTCATAGATTGGATCGTTTGGGTGTTTGATTGGAAGATTCTTCTAATGGTGGTTTTATGGTCCATATAACTGTTGATCTTCTTTGGTGGTTTAGGTGAAGTCTAAGAAACACCTTGATCCATCATCGATGGAGTTAAAGGAATTGGTTCTTGGTAAGATTAATGACTCATTTTCCTTAGGGGGGATGGTGTTTTGAGGTACCTAGAGAGGTTGTGTGTGCCCAATGTTATTACACATGTTGACTTTGTTTTACTTGATGATGTGATATTGCGTATGTGGTATTTTCTTAAGAGATATGTGATTATTGGATTATATAGGTTCTTGGTTGTGTATTAGGCTTTTCAAAGTAACTTAGCATGGTTTTGAACAAATGTCCCCTTTAACATGTCAAATGTTTTATTTGCATGTTTCCATACTTAGTACAAGTGGTGTACTAACAATTATTTCTATGTTTCTACAATTATGTAGGTTCCGGCAGTTGAGCTTTTAAAAGGCCATTTGTAGAAGACTTGGATTCTCATTCAACAATTTTTGTAGGTTCTCACCATTCCGAGGGCGATACCACTATCTATATAGTTAATGTTGTTATACTCTAAAGACATTTAATTTCTTTCTCTTTCATTTGAAGACTATTATTGTATAAGCCTATATGTGGATTTTGTTTCAATAAAGTATGGGCTATGCCCGAATGGTGTACTCATTCTAGATGGTTTAAATGTGAGACATCCCTACTAGACTATATCTATGTTGTGTATGTACCTTCAAAGTAGAAGCCTATGTAAGCTTCATATTTGAGGAGTTTATGTAAACTCTGTATGTATATATGATGTGTAAGTGAGGGGTCTGTTTAAACCTCACTTTATAGATATATACGAAAAGTTTTAATATTTCCGCATTTTTAACCAATGATATGTTATGACAAATGCTAAGAGGCTAGTCTTAGTCCTCTATGAGGATGACGACGCTGGTTATGCCTAGGGGGTGCTCCGCGGATGTGAAACCTAATAGAAGGTTATGATATCCTTGAAGTTGAAAGCCGTAATGGTATCTTTATACTCTGAATGATGGACTTAGGGGTTGGTTGGCTGGAAAATATGAAATCATCCTTAGGAAAGTGATGAAGCTATTGTGTGGCAGCCCTAGTGGACCCCCTTCGGTAAAGTGTATTATGATTTGGTTGTGACTTCTATATGGTACCTCTTCATATGACCTTATATTGAATTACTCTATGAGAACAAAGGCTAGTACCGAGTGAGTATGCTGGGGAGTGACTTTACTTAAGTTGAGACTAGAGTACAAAGAAACCCCTGATGACCATGTGCCTACATGGGATGTGTCCTAGTTCTACCATTGACAAGTGGAACACCGTCTATCAGAGTAGGTTAGACTCCGAATTCCATGCCTAGCTAAAATTTCCTATGTCGGTTATTGTCTATTCTCATCACATGGGATACATTCTAGTGCTGGATAAGTTCTACAACTTTTAGGTAGTGGAATGAGCCACTATCTAGACATTGCACGAGTAGTCTTTGAAGATGCTAGTGTG
Source organism: Solanum pennellii (assembly GCF_001406875.1). Lineage (NCBI taxonomy): Eukaryota > Viridiplantae > Streptophyta > Magnoliopsida > Solanales > Solanaceae > Solanum > Solanum pennellii. Next base: position 39,482,565 of record NC_028648.1, on the reverse strand, counting down.
TAGGTTCCCTAGGTCATCTCCAAGACCATTATGTGAAATACTTAATTGTTGAATGTCTCGTAAATAATTTAATGAGCATATTAACTTAAGTAAATTTAATGTTAATGAAAAGGTACTTATCTACAGTAGCTTTAGGGATTGCTTAGGTAGGCTTGGAGAGGGTGTACGGGCGGTCTCTTCATGTCTTACTTAGGTGATCTTAAAGTAATTCTAGATAGGGAGTTTAGTTGATGAAATGAGAATAATATTATATAAGTTATTCTTAAGGATCACTTAGGTGTGTGTGACGGGGTTTTATGGGCGGTCGGTTCATATCTCACTCAAGTGAACCGTAGAATAACCTTTGGTAGGAGGGTCTCATGTTTTTGTTTTGATGTGAAATTGATGCTATATTGTGGAATGTGACTTATATATGCTTATGTTGACTTGTAAGTGACTCTTATACTTGTATTATGAGGTTTTCCTCAAAAAGAGCGTGTTTTATACAAATGTCCTTTTAGCATGTGTTTAATTGCATGCCACTATACTTAGTGCATTATAATGTACTAAATCCATATATTATATCTTATCTTTAAAGTTGTAGGTTGAATTTGAGTGGAGTCTATGAAGTGATGCTTGAACATTAGTATTTATTCAAGCAAATTTGGAGTATGTCCTCAATAAATTCAAGGTGATGACTATAATTAGCCTTCTTTGTTAAAATATATTGTAATAGACTTAGTATTTCTATTTTGTTGATGTATGGGTCGTGACCCAAGAAATTTGTGTGTCTAAGATGGCGATTTCGAGACTTCGTCTTTCCTGTGATATTTTATGAAAGATATTTTGAAGTATTATTTGATTGTGTGAAAAGTTTGAATTCCACATTAATTTTTATAAATGTATGCAATGAATGATGTCAAGGGGTTTGTACAAGACCTCCATGAAGTCAAGGACTCCATGCCGCGATTTGAGAATACTATTACTTCTAGGATATATTCTCGGGTCGTGACAAAAAACTTTTGCATGTTGCTACTTTTTGTCATGTACCAACTTCTTTCTTTATTTTTTCTTGACCTGCAATTAGGAGAAACAAAGGTGTTTTAGATGATTGATACATTCGTTTCAACTTTCATCTCTATTATTTGTTTACTTATTATATTATTTTGTTATATTTATCTTGTTTATTTTTTATATTTTCATTATTATAACCTTTAAATATGGACCCCGTTAGAAAAAGTAGTGGTAAATATCAATTTATGGAAAAATAGGTGCTAGTAATTGGGGTGGGGGAAGACGTAGTTGTTGTTGCAACCTAGATTTAAAATTGATACAAACGATTATACTTATGTTGATGAAAGTTTTTTAATTTCGCGTCCTGCTATTTCATAATTTAATTATGAATCTTAAGTAGACAATGTGACCTTATAATTTTGAGGAAGAGGTAGATATAGAAAACCAAGACTAAGATGACATTCCAATTAGTCTGGACACAAAATTATCGCAGTAAAATGATCTTCCTTTATAAGAACAATTTAATTAAATAACCCTAGAATAAGCATTTAACTCTTACAATGAGCGAGAGGGAATCGAATTCACCTCGCAACCCACGTTTCTTAGTAATAGTCAATGACTATCCATATTCAAAATAGCCTACCTAAAGGATAACCCATACTAGTTATTTAAAGTTTTAAGCATTTATCACATAAGAGGCCCAAAAGTGGCAAAAAAGGGATAAAGGGTGAGCTGGGTCATGCTCGCCTAAGGGACTCGGCAAGTCGACAATTGGTTTAGCGAGATGACCCCTCCTTTCAGGCCTTTTGGAACATTTGGCGAGCTGGGGTGCTTACCCAAGCCATTGGGTGAGTTGCCGAATGACTCCTGCGCACCTAAAGTAGAGTTTTGTCAACTATCTTCCCTTCACTTCCCAAGTGATCTTCAAGGCATGGAATCTTGCTTTGACATCTACACTAGCTTAAGGACCTCTAACTTCATGAACAAACTTTGCATCCTTTAAAGGTCTCGAGCTTGGCTTCGAGTGAACGGCCTTGGTGAATGTCACGCCTTAAATCCCATTATGACGGATCGGCACCCGATCTCCAAAAAGGTCTGAGAAAACCAACATGTAACCTGTGGTTATAACAATCATGTGACAATATCACATTGGATACATCAATAAGAACCAATGTAAATAGATCCAAAAGTTATATACAAGACATGGCCGTTGAGGCCACAACTCTTCAAGACACAACTGAACCATATACATACGTCTACAAAGCCCCTTAAAAATAGAAAATCTAGATTAGGTCGGGAAAGACCCCGCCTTACCCTTAACTATGACACAATATCAAAATGAATTTACCAAGGACTCAGTAAACCTCCGAATCAATCTAGAGCTCACCAAAAGTAGTTGAGTGTCGTGTGCTCTTACAAAGGAGGTCTACTAGCAGGAGTACATGTGCATGCAGCATGAAATGCAGCGTCCCCGTGAGGGACGTCAGTACAAAAAAATGTACTAAATATGTAAAGCAATATAGCATATGTAACCCGAGGGCTCAAATGAAATCAAATATCAATATATGAGTGGATAGATCAAGAGAGAAGACCACCTTCATTTACTCTTATGAGATCATTTAAGTTACATTATTTTCTTTACTTTTCTGTAGATTTTAATTTTGGTAGGTCATGTGATACAAGTGAACAACTGATCAATGGTAGAAGAGGATGACCCATGCTAGGCATTTTAACCCCTGGGATTTGATCCCCATAATTACACTATTTGGGATCTGCCAATACTAGGCTTTTGCCCCTGAGCTGCCACCCTATACCAATAGGATCGACCCATGCTAGGCATTTACCTGCCACCCGTAATTATAGAGATTGCTTCACTAAGATTCTTTAATCTTTGAAGTTGTTGTTTATCAATTCATAACTTTTTTGAGATTGTTCTTTGGATAATCATAATTCTTTTGAGATTGTTGTTTTGGTGGTCATAATCCTTTTGGAGAAATGGAGACCAGTGGTAGAAAACATGAAAACAATACTTTAAGGCTGTAACGGTGACATAAGGAGCTGTGTAACAACAACACATTAATTGTGAGCTTAATGTCACAATTGACTTCAATTGACAAAGAGAAGGATTCACTAAACTTTCTTTTGCAAATACCATTTCTATACCAGTAGTGAACATATAATGAAGTAGTTCTATGAACTAAGGAGAGGGGGAAATATTGTTAGCTAATTGGAGTTAATACGCTGCCATTGTTTCCTTTACTAGGAATAGAACGTAGGAGATTCACTTCATTTATATTAATTACAAGTGTCAAATTTCATGCCAAGGAATATGGAATCGAGTAGTCTTACATACCTTATTTTCTGACCAATACCATTATCACAATTCAACCTTCCTTATTGGGTGGTAATCTACAATATAAGTCATGATTATAGTAACACCAGCAGCCAATTACATTAAGGACCTCAAAAAAAGTAGCTAAACATTTGTCGGAAAGTAGGCCCATACAACCCCTACACAAATTAATACTATTTCATACATCATCTTCTAAGATACCCAAAGCTGCCCTCAACAACAATATTCATAAAGCAGCAACTATCGATCTCTATATCTTTCAGCATAATAGGAGGACATTGACTCAAGGATTTATCACAATCCATGAATTCTTGATAAATATATACAAAATTCTCCACCCCAAACATGTATTCAAAGAGAGGAAAAAGATGGGTTGTAGTTTTACCTTAATTTCTTGAAATTATCCTCTAAATTGTAATTCAACGAATCAAACTCTCCTTCGAACTTTTACTTAAAAATGGGACAATACTCAAGAACCATAAGGTGTTTAGGGCTGATTGTTGAAGCCAAGAGAGACCAAGAAAGAAACTTAAGGAATCTAAATTTGTTGCAAGTAATGGAGAAAAAGACTTGATCTTTATCCGTTTAAAAGGGAGGTGCTATGGCCGACTTTCTTGGCCAATTTTGGCCCATATATTGCCAAGTAGGTGACCCACCTACTTGGCCTTTTAACTTGTGTCTTTTTGGACTTAAGATTATTGGGCCTTGTCTGTCCATTTTCCCTTTGTTCTTTTATTCAACTTGGATCAGATTAATGCAAGTACGTGGTACACACTTGGCCCAATCACATGGTAAAAAAGATCTTAGTAGGTGATGCAACTACTTGGTCCCTTGGCTGGTCAATAAGTCAAAGTAGGTTGTGCACCTACTAGCTTAATTAAGTCAATCAAGTAACTCAATTATTTTATTCAATTTTCTAAATATTAATCCCTTTTTCTTCAACTTTCCACTTAACCTTCAACTTTAAGATCAACTACCACCTTACTATCACTAGTTTAAATACTTCCGTCAGAGTTAACTTGCAGTACACATCCTGAAACATGCAAGAAATCATATCACCTTCCAAGCTAGCTTAAACTAACGCTATTCATATATGAGACATGATCCCTCACCTAAACTATAAGACTATGTCAAGTATGACAAGAACAGGACAAGCATATGCATAATATAGGTTGTTACATTCTCCACCCTTAAAAAATTCGTCCTCAAATGTTAGCATGATTATTAAGTCCAAACAAGTTCAAGCCTATGTTAGCACTACTATTAATCACATAATACATGTACACTTATACTTACTTGTCGGCGTCTAAACTAAGCATTTTCATTTTTTTCTTCAATCTGAAAGAGATGCGGATATTTCAATTTCATTGCTTCTTCTACTTCCCATGTAATTTCTTCTACTTTGTTGTTCCTCCATAACACTGTTACAGAAGCTGCCTCTTTATTTCATAACTTCCTAACTTGTCGATCTAGAATATAAATGGGTACTTCCTCATAAGTGAGATCTATAACTTGTACATCTTCATAAGGAGTAATAAGATATGGGTTACCTATGCATTTTCAAAGCATTGAGTCATGAAACAACGGATGAACTGATGAAAGCTCTTGTGGTAGCTCCAACTCATAGGCTACTTGGCGAACTTTCTGAATGATCTTATATGGCCCTATATAGCGTGGGCTCAACTTCCCCTTTTGACCAAACCTCACTACCCCTTTCATTAGAGAAACCTTCAAGAACACCCAATCCACTATAGAAAATTCTAGTCCTATCCTTCTAACATCCGCTTATGATTTATGAAGACTTTGAACTGTTTTTAACCTCTGATGTATCACTTTGACTTTTTCCATAGCTTGATGAACAAGATCTGGCCCAAATAAGGCAGTTTAACCTATTTCGAACCAGCCAATTGGTGATCTACACTTTATACCATATAAATCTCCATAAGGTGCCATTTTAATTCGAGAATAGTAGCTATTTTTATAAGTAAATTCAGTAAGTGGTAGGTGATCATCCCATCTACCCTTGAGGAATACACAAGCTCGAAACTTATCCTCAAGTGTCTAAATTGTACGTCTGCGTAGCCATCCGTTTAAATGTAAAAGGCTGTACTTAAATTCACTTGTGTTCCCAAGCTCTTCCCAATTGAATTACAAAAATTTGCAGTAAATTGAGGTCCTCTATCAGATATTATAGAGATTGGCACTCCATGTAGTCGAACTACCTTTTTAATGTATAACCTTCCATACTCTTCAGATGTGTAAGTAGTCTTCATCGGCAAGGATTGTGCTGCTTTTGTGAGTCTGTCAACTATTACCTATATGGAGTCAAACTTCTGGAATGAGTGATGAAAACCAGTGACAAAATCCCTGTTGATCATGTAAAATTTCAAAGTTGGAAGTTTTATACGTTGCATATAACCTATGGACTTCTGGTGTTCTGCTTTTACTTGTTGGCAATTCGGACATTGAGCCACGAATTCTGCAATGTTCTTCTTCATGTCCCCCAACCAATACATTTATTTCTAGTCATGATACATTTTTGTTGACCCCGAATGGACATAATATCTCAAATGATGCACTTCCATCATAATCCTCTTTCTTAATTTATCTACATTACGTATAAATAATCTGTTTTGACACCGAGTACTCATCTTGCATAAGCTCAAATGCGTTTGTCATACAATATTGTACATTCTCCTTGAGCTGTAATAAAATAGGATCTGTGTACCGATTTTCCTTCACTTCCACTATTAATAAGGATTCTTCCATATTTTGCACAATAACCCATTCGTCTGGAGATTCAAGACGGCGAACCCCCAAGCTAGCTAGTTGGCATAGATCCTTAGTTATTCCTTGTCGGTCCACGGACTGCCCATAAGTGCTTGCTAGTATTTTACGGCTTAGAGCATCAGCTACTACATTTTCTTTAACGGGATGATACAAGATATCAACGTCATAATCTTTTAATACCTCCAGCCACCTTTGCTGCTTCAGATTTAAGTCCTTTTTCGTAAATATATATTGTAAACTCTTGTGATCAGTGTATATGTCAACATGAGCTCTATATAAGTAGTGGCGTCATATCTTCAAAGCAAACACAACTGCTGCTAATTCTAGATCATGGGTTTGAATAACTTTTTTCATTGTAACAGCATGTCTTGCACATATGCTTGTTCTACTCTTGTGCTACTGCAGATGTTATAGTATAGGTGAGGGACCATGTTCCTTATATGACTGGTGTTGGTTTAAACTAGTCAGAAAGTGATGTATCATGCCATGCACGTTTTAGTGTGTTTACTAAATTGACTCTGCCGGATGTATTGAAACTAGAGATAGTAAGGTGGTAATTGAGCTTAAAATTTGAAAGTTCTAAGTTGAAGCAAAAGGATGTAATATTCATAAAATGGAATAAAATAATTGAGCTGCTTGCTTTGGTTTATTAAGCTAGCAGCTGCATCACCTACTTGAGCTATATGGATATTGTTAATGGGACCAAACTTATAGACCATATTTAGAATTATAGTAATGGCTAAACCTATTAAAACAAAATAAAATGAAAGAAAGCCCAACAGCTAAATCTATCAAGGCCCAATATAGATAAAACCCAAGTGAAAGCAACTAGGCGCATCACCTAGTTTGACCTTTTGAGTTGCTTGATGTGCATAAGCAGATGCATCACCTACTTGATCAATTAGTGGCTGAAAATGGACCCCCCCCCCCCAAAAAAAAAGAGAAGGTTATAGAGGATATTTTTATGGTCAATATATGCAATATGAACAGATATTCTTCACCTATTTAACACATATAATTGAGAATTATCTCCAGCTCTCTCTCCTTTTCTCTTCAAGATTAAAACAACAGTTTTTAGTTGTTCTAGGGTTCTTCAAGAAACCATCATATCTTCAAACCAAGGTAAGTGAAAACACTTGAATTTTTCTTAATTCTCCCATGGATGATTAGAAAAACATGTTATTCATGCTCAAGTATACATACAAAATAGAAAATTTCAATATTAAGAAACATTTTTCTTCATCTTTGGTTTCAGTGTGAAGGGAAGCTTAATGTCTAGAAGAACTTAAGTTATAAGGAGAAGTTGCAGAAATTGACGTAAGGTGACTGCCCCATTTTTATTGTCTTCCTTATATATGAGTTTGAGTGAGGAATTTAGGGTGTTTTGTAATGAAGAAATCAAGGGGGTGGTGAATTCAATAATTGGTTGTATGAGAAAGAATATTTGGGGCTGTTCTATATGTATTATTGTTGGTGCAGCTTTGTTGATCTTGGGGAAAGGATATATAATGTATGTGTTAGATGTAGAATGAGGGTGTGGTGATACACATTATGGTGTGGGATCGATGGGTTCATTATCTGTCAAAGTTACCTATTGTTTTAGGAGACTCATGGTGTGATAGCGCTAATTTTAGTTTACCATGACTTAAATTGTAGGTTGAAACCGAAAAGGGAAGGCTTAATCGTGATAGTTACATCGGTCAGAGGATAAGGTATGTAAGACTATTCGATTCTATATCCCTTTGGTATGAAATCTGATACTTGCGATTAATACCAATAAAGTGAATCTCATAAGTTCTATTCCTAGAAAAGGAAACATAGTGGCAACGTACTATCTCTAAATAGCTAACAATATTCCCCCTCTCTGTAGTACATAGGACTATTTTATTATATGTTCACTTTTTTATACTTGTGTAATTATCTCCCCATGTGCTGGTATAGAAATGATATTTGCAAAATCAAGTCTGGTGAATCCTCCTCTTTGTTGTTTGAAGTCAATTTTCACCTTCTTTCAACCATATATCTTTGGACCTTTTTCTCCATGCGACCTCCTTCTTTATTGCATTTTCCTCAAACTCCACAGTGTCAGTTGTTCTTAGATAGATCTCATCATCAGATAACTGTCCCTGGTCTTGTATTACCTCAAGCTCTGCTAACTAACTTGGCATACTCTGTTTTTGTAGTCCCATGTTGCCTTAGGATATTCCTACTCCACTCATTTTAGCTTGCCTTTCAAATATTTTAGTCAGTCAACTAAAATATAATCTGGTTGCCTCTTCAATGGTTAGATTTTGTCTGCGCCCACCAATTACTGAATTTTAAGAAAATATTTGATCTCTCCCAATTTCCACAGTCAAGGATTAGGGATAGTGATCCAATGTTACTCTATGAAGGACATATTATTTGATAATCCTAATAGAGTTTTCCCATGCTTTTGTCTAGTCTGGATGCAACATCATGGCCTTCCCCTTTCTTCCAAGTATTCTTGTTCCCTGCTAATTTCAAATCCACTAGCTCCTATCCTCGATAAACTCTGAAAAATCCATCATGGCTTTATCATATCTTTAACAATTCGGAGATCGTGTACAACAACAATCCTATATTTGATGTCGATCCATCCACACCTTTAAGGAAATCTATCAGTGTTTAAATGTTCCACTACCACCCAAGGACTTCTAAAAAGTCCCCTTACACCCACTAGTTCCCACCACCTCCTCCCTTTCTAATCTACTATTAGGAGTGTAAACTCTTGTCATATGCCAACTGAGGTCCAGAGTTTTGCCCACAAATTTACAAGTTATAGAATATGTACGTGTCTTGTATATTTTCCCTATATCACAGTCTGCATCCTACATTATAATTATGCCCCCTCTTGTGCACTAGCTTCTAGTTGCACGTACTTCACCCATCTGTTCGACCATAAATCTATAATGATCTCCCTTTTATCCCCTTGTAATTTCATATGATGTATCAAAACTCCTTATAAACATTTTATCCATAAGGGAATCCTATTAGAAATAATATAGCGAGGGTGATATACGTATGATAGTATAAATTCAATAAGTACATGTGTTGCATACTATAAGCTTGAAGTGATGGGGGATTCTGCTTAGAAATTAGCTTTAGGGAAAAGGGAGGTAAAATTGGAGGTATGACATATCCTTAACTGATCAGAATGTCAAGCTAACAGTTAGAACCCTCAAATTAATCCTATATCGTATTTTATTTTTTTGTTTGTTTGGCATTTAGTTATATCATGAAGGTTAATTAGAAAATAATTTTCCATAGGAAGTGTAAAACATAATTAGAATTGCGTTCAATAGGAGTATGCACCTTCTATGTAGTATAGATATCCGTCCGCTGGGAAGGTGGAACATTATGTACTTTTCAGGTGAAGTTTATTTGTACTTTTCAGGTGAAGTTTATGGAACATGATAGGAAACACCTGTCCTATAGATATTCGTCCGCTGGGAAGGTGGAACATTATGTAGTTAATTGATAATATACCTTCTGCTATTAATTAGTTAAATAGTATCCATAATGAGCTAATCTTGTCAGTGTCGAGCTGTAACAGTCCGAAAGTCCATGACATGGTCTAGAGCCTCACATGATGAAGTAACAATTAAATCACTGTTTCTAATCCTAAAATAATGTATTGAAACCCATTTAGGATGTGTTAGAGCAAAACGTCAAAAAAACCATGACGTCCGGAGAGTCGTGAAATGTGAGCTAGTGTGCCATGGCATGTTTCATGGGGTTTTAAGAGTCAGAATTTAATGAAATTTGGTAGAAAGGTGTTAAACATCTATTAGACTGTTCCAAAACTATCAATTTGACAGTGGCCAAATGACGGACTAACTAACAAGCCGTTAATGGTTCAATGGCCCGTCGATGGTGGTCGTTGGTCAGTATTAGCGACATTTAAAAAAGATTCCAAATTACCCTCTCTCTTGCAAACGATGCCCTTGCAAGATGGGTAATTGTTTGGACGACGAGGCGTGGACGAGATTTCCTAGTTTGGACGGTCAACTTCACTGTTAAGATTTAGTTAGGTTGGGTTAATTAGTTAGTTGGTTAATTAATTAATTAAGGGTTTAGGGGTGATTAATTAAGTTAGTTGGGGGACTATATAAAGACTAAATCATTAAACTAACTTAACACCCATTATTTCCCAAACCCAATTCTTTCCAACTTCTCACTACGTTCTCTCTCTATTCAATGACCCCATTGAAGACCTTCAGGCAACTCTAGGGCTCCGAGACTCACGTTTTTCACCATAAATCTTGAAGAATTGTTAAGGTATGGAGGTTATTCACTCTTGGATATCTTTCCTAAAGAGGCTTTAAGATATGATGATTATGATGAAATGTCTTGGATATGTGAATTGTGAGATCATGTTAAGGGTATGGTGATACAAGGTTGAATATGAATCGCTTGTGTGCCTTACTATGATATGACTATGATGTGTTGATCTCACGAATGAAGGGTTATTGTGAAAGAAAATTCTCATGCAATACCTAATAAGCTTATGAAATGTTTCCTATGGCCTATATTAGCTAAAATGATTAAGAATGACTTAAATACATTTCAAAAAGGGACTTTATCTTAGCACCGAGCGAACTAGTTATGAGAGGTGTCCCTTCAAATGTGAGAAGGTAGGTTCACAATAGTTCTCATGAGATGGAGACCACAATGAAATTGTGCATAAAGAAAGTTTAAGTATATCTCGTAGTTCCTTAACTATGTTGCCTCCATAAGAATACTAGCTAGTGGATCCACCTATAATGCTATGTTCATGATTTTGTTCTACCATGGCAAGTAGACCACCTTTTTTCGGTGTAGGGTTTCATGACACCGGATTCCATGTTTAGCTCACATGATCTATTGTCGATTAAGGTGATTGTTACCAAAAGTAATATGAAAGTAATAAAGTGAACACTAACTAGGGTGACTTAAGGGGTTCTACTTAGTGTAGGTAGGGTTATGAGACTCTACTAATACGTTGCACAACTTGAAATTGAGGGAAGTCCTAGGAGGTTATCATTATGCACTTATGATATGAATGAAATGCATATGTTTACTTTACATGTTGATGATCCTATATAATGTTAGTTTCATTGATGAACATGCTATTGGTATAAATTTATACATATGATGATAACTACACATGATGTTATGATATGTGATGCAAGGCGTTACTTATGATCTCTTTTCTAGATTACTTGATTGTGTGGGGTTATGGGGCTTCACATGAGAATGTCACTTGTAGGCTTGGGATGAAGTTAGGAGTAAGGGTCTTGTAGGTTTTGATGTTATGAACTCTATTACATGAATTGTTGTTATAACTTTTATGATGAAGCTATTCATGTTAATATGACCTATATTGAGGATATCCATGTTGCCTTGAGTTTATGATTATTTGGTCTTGTGTTTGATATGGACTTGTATTATGTGATAACATGATCATTGGCTTGAATGTGATCTTGATTGTGAATAAAGGCTTTATAAAGTGACTAGCTTGGTTTTGAACAAAATGTCCCTTTAAGCATGATTTCAAGGATTTTATGTGCATATGTTTCCATACTCAGTACATGTGGTTTGTACTAACCCATATTCTTTCCCTTTTCCCAAACAATGTAAGTTTGGGCCATTGAAGTTTAGGAGGACACTTTGCACGATTAGTTGGAAGTATTTCGAAAGTTGTTGGTAGTTCTTAAATGTTCAGGGATGTTGCCATTTCTCTATTCTAGCTATGTTGTTGTTATGTCTAAAGACACTTACTCATTCCTTTACCTTTAATACTATTGTTGTATGTGGCTCATTCTATTGAAGTATGGGCTATGCCCAAATGTTGTAATACTCTTTAGAGGGTTTAATGTGAGACAATATTATTAGACTATATCATATGCACTGGTTCTATTGCCTAAACAACAAGCCTATGAAGCATTACTAAGCAAGGAGTCTATGTAAACTCCATATATGATATGTGAGAGGTCTATGTATACCTAAACTATGTAAGTTTTAATTTTCCACATTTTGGCCTATGACATGTTATGATGAATGCTAAGGGCTTGTCCAAGTCCTCTTTCATGCCTCAAAACCCAATAAGATGAAAAGGAACCCGATGCCCTAAAGGCCCAAGATAACCAACCTGCAACCTGTTCTTACTGTGCATATAACAAAAACAATTGTGGCAAGTTCACCTAGGATGCAGCGATACAAAACAACATAAGTAGGTCCAAAAGTTATATACGACACTTGGTCCTTGAGTCCAAAACTCCTTAAAACACAACCAAACAATGTATGTACGTCTACAAAGCCTCTAGAACATAGAAGACTAGAGTCGTTACCCTCAACTATGATACAATACCAAAATGAATTTACCAAAGACTTAATAAAGCTCTGAATCAACTTGGAGGTCACCCAAAAGTAGCAGAGTTTTGTGTGCTCCTACTGAGAAGGTCTACTAGCTGGAGTACTTGTGCCTGCAGCATGACATGCAGTGTCCCTCGCAAGGAACTTCAGTACGAAAAAATGTCCTGAATATGTAAGGCAATAGCATATGTAATACGAGAGATCAAATGAAATCAAATAGCAATATATGAATGCATAGATTAGGAGAGAAGACCACATTTGTTTACTCTTGTGGGGTTAAGTAAATTACATTCTTTTCTTTACTTTTTTGTATGTTATAATCTTTGTAGGACATCTGATACAAGTGACCATCTTATCAGTTGTAGAAGATGATGACCCATTCTAGGCGTATTAAGCCTGGGATGAGGTCCTCATAATTACACAACTTGGGATCGGCCCATGCTAGGCTTTTGCCACTGAGCTTCCACCCTTCTATACCAATAGGGATTGGCCCATGCTACACTTTCGCCCCTGAGCTGCCACTCTTATGGACAAGTTGGGATCGACCCATGCTAGCTTTCGCCCCTGGGATGCCACCCGTAATTATATAGATTTCTTCACATAGATTCTTTAATCTTTGAGTTTGTTGTTTATCAGTTCATAACTCTTTTGAGATGTTATTTTGGTGGACATAATCGTTTTGGAGATATGGAAGTATGGACTAGTAAACGAAGACATGAAAATAATAGTTCAAGGAAATAACAATGACATAAGGAGCTATGTAAAATCAACACATTACTTTAAGGGATTAAAAACACAATTGACTCAAACAAAAAATAGGAGGATTCGAAGACTTGTTTTTGCAATAACCATTTATATACCAGCACATGGGGGATAAATACACAAGTATAAAATAGTGAACAGATAATAAAGTAGTTCTATGCACTACGAAGAGGGGGAAATATTATTAGCTATTTGGAGATAGCATACTGCCACTATGTTTTCTTTTCTAGAAATAGAACTTATGAGATTCACTTCATTGATATTAATTGCAGATGTCGGATTTCATGCCAAAGGGATATAAAATCGAATAGTATTACATACCTTAGCCTCGGACTAATATACTATCACGATTCAACCTCCCCTTTTTGGTTTTAATCTACAATTTAGGTCATGGTAAACTAAAATTAGCAGCTATCACACCGTGAGCCTTGTAAAATAGTAGCTAACTTGACGGACAATGAGCCCATACAACCCTTAACGTAATGTGTATCACCACACCCTCACTCTCTGTCCATCACATACATTATACATCTTTTTCCCAAGATCAACCAAGCTGCGCCAACAGTAATATACATAGAATAACCCCAAATATTCTTTATCATACAAACAATTATTGAACTCACCACCCCCTTGAGTTCTTCATTAAAGCACAACACTAATTCCTCACTCCAACTCATACATAAGGAAGACAAAAATGGAGCAGTCAGCTTACCTAAATTTCTGCAACTTCTCCATATAACTTGAATTCTTTTAGAACTTCAGCTTTCCTTCACAATTGAATCAAAGAAGAAAGAAAGGTATTTTAATAACTAAGGAAGTGAGCAGTATCTGTTGGAAATATTCTTTATGTATTTATATTAGAGCATGAATAAACATGTTTTCCTAATCATCCATGGGAGAATTAATCTAAATCCATGAGTTTTCACTTACCTTGATTTGCATATATAAGGGTTTCTTCAAGAACCCTAGAAAACTTTAAGGCTACTAGTTTAATCCTTGAGAGAAAAGAGAGAGAGAGCTCGAGTTAAATTTTATTTTTATGTGTTAAAATGGATGAAGAATATCTGCTCATATTGGATATATATAGAGCTATATTGACCACAAGAATATTCATTTCCATCCACTAATTGGTCAAGTAGGTGATGCACCTGCTTGTGCACATCAAGTAGCTCAAAAGATCAAACTAGGTGATGCACCTAGTTGCTTACACTTGGGCTTTATCCAATATTGGGCCTTGGCAAAATTTGGATGTTGGTATTTCTTTCAAATTTAAATTTCATTTAATAGGTCTGGGATTCAAGTGACTGCCCATTAATATAAGCCTAAATCTGGTATATTAAATTTGGCCCTTAAACTATATTATAGCACAAGTAGGTGATGCAGCTGCTAGGTTAAATTAAGGAAAGCAAGCAACTCCATTATTTTATTTCAATTTCTGAATGTTAATCCATTGTAACTTTTATCTTTAAGCTCACTTACCACCTTACTATATCTACTTAAATACTTTCCACCGAATTTAACTTGCAATACACATGCTTAAATGTGTAAGGTGTTACATCACCTTCCGAGCTAGTTTAAACCAACACTAACCATATAAGAAACATGATCCCTCACTACACTGTATGTCTATATCAAGTATCACATGAATAGAACTAGCAAATACATAATACATGCTGTCACATCCTCCCCCCCCCCCTTAAAATATTCTTCCTCGAATGATAGCAATGTTGTCCAGCACAAACAAGTTCAAGCCTAAGTTAGTACTACTATTAATCACATTGAACATATAAACTTATACTTACTCTTCAACACCTCCACTAACATTTTGATCTTTCTCACAAGTCTTGAAGAGGTGAGGATACTTCAATTTCATTGCTTCTTCCGCTTCCCATGTAACTTCTTCTACTTGTTGGTTTCTCCATATTACTTTTACAAAAGCTACTCCTTTTTTTCTTAACTTCCTTGTCGATCTAGAATAACAATGGGTACTTCTTCATAAGTGAGATCTCCTGTACCCTGGAGATCTTCAGTAGGAGTAATATGAGATTGGTCACCTACGCATTTTCGTAGCATTGAGACATGACGCACAGGATGAACTGATGAACGCTCTTGTAACAGCTCTAACTCATAGGCTACTTGGACGAAATTTCAGATAATCTTATATGTCCCTATATAGTGTGGACTCACTTTCCCTTTTTACCAAACCTCATTACCCCTTTCATCGGAGATACTTTCAATAATACCCAATCCCCTATATAAAATTCTAGTCCTCTGCTTCTAATATTATATGATTTATGTCGACTTTGAGTTGTTTCTAGCCGCTGCTTTATCACTTTGACTTGTTCCACAGCTTGATGAATAAGATCTTGCCAAATTAAGGCAGTCTTACCTGTTTTGAACTATCCAATTGGTGATCTACACTTTTGACCATATAAAGCTTCATAAGGTGCCATTTTTATGCTCGAATGGTAGATATTGTTATAAGCAAATTCAATAAGTGGTAGGTGATCATCCCAGCTACCGTTGAAATCTAATATACAAGCTTGCAACATATCCTCAAGTGTCTGAATTGTACCTTCTGCCTGGCTATCCATTCGAGGATGAAAGGCTGTACTTAAATTCACTTGTGTTCCCAAACTCTTTTGAAACGACTTCCAAAAATTTCAATTGAATTGAGCACCTCTATCAGGTATTATAGAGATTGGCACTCCATGTAGTCGAACTATCTCTTTAATGTACAACCTTGCATACTATTCAGCTGTATAAGTAGTCTTCAATTGCAAGAAGTGCGCTTCTATGGTAAGTCTGTCAACTATTACTCATATGGAGTCAAACTTCCGGAATGAGCGAGGCAAACCAATGATAAAACCATGTTTATTATGTCCCATTTCCAAATTGGAAGTTCTATACGTTACATGTAACCTCTAGGCTTTTGGTGTTCTACTCTTACCTATTGACAATCTGGACACTGAGCAACGAATTCTGCAATGTTCTTCTTCATGTCCCCCCACCAATACATTTCTTTCAAGTCATGATACATTTTAGTTGACCCCGGATGAACAGAGTATCTTGAATTATGTGCTTCCATCATGATCCTTTTACTTAGTTCATCTATATTAGGTACACCCAATTTGTTTTGACAACGAAGTACTCTATCTTTCTTAAGTTTAAATGCCTTTGTCATACCATATAGTACATTCTCTTTAAGTTGTAAAAGTATTGGATCAGTGTATTGCTTCTCTTTCACTTCCAGAGGTAATGAGGATTCTGCCGCATTTTCCACAATAACCCCTTCGTCTTGAGATTCAACAAGGTGAACGCCCAAGTTCACTAGTTGGCACAGATCCTTAGTCATATCTTGTCTTTCCACAGACTTCCCATAAGTGCTTGCCATTATTTTACAGCTTAAAGCATCAGCTACTACATTAGCTTTACTAGGATGATATAAGATGTCAATGTCATAATCTTTTAATAGCTCCAGCCACCTTCGCTGCCTCAGATTTAAGTCTATTTTCCTAAGATATATTGCAAGCTTTTGTGATCAGTCTAAATGTCAACATGAACTCCATACAAGTAGTGGCACCATATCTTCAAAACAAACACAACTGCTGCTAGCTCTAAATCATGGGTTGGATAATTTTTCTCATGTGGCTGCATCTGCCTTGAGCCATATGCTATAACTTTACCATGATGCATCTATACACAACCTAATCCCACTCCCGAAGCATCACATTACACCGCATAGCCTTCTGTACCTTCTGGAAGTACCAACACAAGTGTAGAAGTTAATTTACTCTTCAGCTCTTGGACGCTTGTTTCACACTCATCTCTCCACTGAAAGTGTGAAACAATTTTCCACACACGAAAGAAGCAGATTTATCTAAGAAAGTGGTCCATACAGTGATTAGTGAAGAAAATGGAAGATGATAAATCTCGCCGATTTATCACTATGTTGAAAAAACTTTCCATCAATGTCCTTTTGATAGAATCTTTGGAGGAAATGCATGGTTATGCCATGTTTATGATTATATCTTGACAAAGAAGAGGTCAGTGAGTTTTGAGTATGATAACAGAGTAATGCAGCATTGTAGTGATATCGCTACGAGCTCTGTTGTGTAGAAGAAGGATCCGAGTGCGTTCACTATTTCATATATGATAGACTTGCTACACTCTGCTAAAGAGTTGTGTGATTTTGGTGCTAGAATAAATCTCATTCTAGTGTCCATTTATAAGAAGATAGGTTTTGGGGACCTAAAGCCTACTACGATGCGGTTACTGACGGCTGATGAAACTGTAAAGAGGCCAATAGGTGTACTCTATGATGTGCTTCTGAAAGTGGTGTTGTTCATCTTTCCAACCGACTTTGTGATTATTGATTGTGAGGTTGATTTTGAGATCCCCATTATTCTAGAGAGACCATTCCTTGCCATTGGGGATGCATTAGTAGATATGGAAAAAGGACAAATGAAATTTTGGTTGAATAATGAAGACGCAACTTCCAATATCTATATGTCCATAAAGCTGAGTGGTGAGCTCCAAACAGTATTTGTTATATTCAATAGAATTGAGAGTGTATCTGAATTGCAAATTGAAGAGCGACTAAGTGTTGATGCACTAGAACCGGTCATCATAAATTTTGAAGTTGATGGTATTGAAGAGTATGATGCTTTGGTGGCTGCACTTGAACAAAACGAATATCGGTCAAAGACAAAAAATTGGAGTTGGATATGAAGCATCGCGAATCTCCACCTGCGAGACCATTTATTGTTGAGGCCCCAAAATCATACCTTAAGGAACTTCCACCTCATCAAAGGTATCTATTCTTGGGTATAGATGACATTTTTCCAGGGATTATTTCAGCATAGTTGAACGGGCAACATGTAAAGTGCTTAGTGGCGATGTTGAAGAGGTTCAAGCATGCCATTCGTTTACTATTGTGGATATTATTGTGATCCCTAATTGTATTTGTTACCAAAAATCCAACTCATGCAATATTACAATCAAGTATTGAGCACTAAAGAAGGTTGAATAAACCTATGCAAGAAGTAGGGAAAAAGGAGATTATCAAGTGGTTGGTTGCTCGAGTCATTTATCTTATTGCGGACATAAGTTGGGTGTGTCCTGTTTAGTGCGTGCCTAAAAAGTGTGGGATGACTTTGGTACCTAATAAAAGGACCAAAAATTTTTCGATGAGGGAAGTGACCGGATAAAGAGTTTGCATGGACTACTAGAAATTGAATGCTTGGATTGAAAAGGACCATTTTCCCATTCCCTTAATGGATTACATGTTAGACAGACTTGCATGCAAAAGTTGGTATTTTTTTCTAGATGGTTATTCAGGATACAACTATATCTCTATTGCACCGGAAGATCAAGAAAATACAACCTTCACTTGTACTTATGGGACTTCCGCATTCAAAAGGATGCCATTTAGGTTATGTAATTCATCGTCTACGTTCCAGCGTTGTATGATGTCGATATTTTTTGATATGGTGGAGGATACTATTGAGGTGTTCATGGATGATTTTCTGTGGTTGGCGACTCATTCGGTCGCTGCATCAATAATTTTGCATAGGTGTTTAAGAGATGTGAGGGTTGTAATTTGGTGCTAAAATCAGATAAATGTCACTTTATGGTTTAAGAAGGCATAGAGTTGGGCCATCAAATCATACAGAAGAGAACAGAGGTTGACTGGGACAAAGTTGAGGTTAGACGGCTGACTGGGTAATAGATCCATGAGGGATCCTCAATAAGGCGACCGTCACATTTCTGGCCAAATTTTAATGGTTGTGAAAGCGACACCGATTATCACCCTCAAATTATAACCTGATTAATCAGACGCTTACATCCATAGTAATACATAATAATGCACATGAGAACTAACCTTTCCTTAGCCTTCATGAATCTATCCTACACATAGACATGCATGCAGTGTGTGTACATATTCAACATGATAACATAATGCCAATAACATAATATTGAGGAAGACGCCCTCTAAAGATCACAACACATGTACAACATTCCTCAAGTCTTAAGCCAAACACATCTAGAGTATTAAGGAATACAGACTATAGAAACCCACATTACATATTCAACATTAGAATAAAAGACTCCTAGTATACTTTGATCATATATTCATATAGGGATTTCGCATGTAGGGGTCATGCTACAAAACTATTCATCATTATTAGCCATATAGACCTCACCTAACCCTAACATGGTTATCCACATATATACAACATCATCCAAACACCTAAAACATGCAACCAGTGTTGAAGACTATACATAAAACTTCACATAACATCAATCACTTAGAATATGATACTAGAATAAACGGTTACAACCATCAACTTCATAAACATGAAATCACTATATCAATTAATCTTATATCTAATGCCTTCAAGGTCATGACCACAACACATAAAGATATACAAGAATGTAAACATCTCTACCATAAGTGGACGATGCCAAGCATAAGAATTCCATATAGAGTCTAAGCTAATTGGAGAAAATAGGTCAATATACCAAATCTCCAAGCCAATGCTCATCATTGATCAATTCTTCCCGAACTCATAATCAATTGACATAAATGAATATAGAACTAAGCAACTCATTACAATCTAAACATAATCTAATCATCATTTGATCAAGATCACAAGACCCATATTATATCATAATTTGAGAGGTTAAGGAGATCATGGGTTCTTCAAGTTATTTCATAGGAAATCATCATAAAAAAGTATTTCAAGGAACCCATGCTTAGATTGAAAATTGGGAATTTTGGTCTTCAAATAACTTTTGAAAATATTTGATTGAACTCCTTAAATTGAAGGTTAATTAAGGATCAACAATTACCATACCTTATTGATTGAAGACCCATAAAAAATCGAAGAAGAAACCATAAATCCAGCCCCTAGCTTGAATCTTGAGTTTTGTCTTCAATGGAGGTTTTATAGAGAATTTGGAAGAGAAGAGAGTTTTCGGATTTTCGGGTATTGGTGTTTTATCTTGAGAAAGGGGTTAAATAGGTCTTAAAAACAGATAATAACCGACACCAAAAGTTTCCAAAACACTTCCATACTTATTTGGACTTATAGACATGTCAAACTTAACCTTCATTTTTAGAATTTTCGTCGGGGAACAAGTCCGCATCGCGGAGCTGTTTCCACATGAATTTTTGAATTAAATTTTAGGACAGTAGAGTCCGTGACGCGGACCATAAACAGTGATATTGGTGAACCATATCCCAGATACGAACTGGATTCGTTGATGAACAAAAAGTCTGCTCCCTTGGGGAGCTTGTTGTTCCAAGGTTTGGTAATCCACAAGGACCCCTCGGTCTGTCCTTGGGGAGTCGTAACCGGAAGTTTTGACCCTAAACATTTTTATTACGACTAGACTCAACTCCTCTTTTTTTTTTAGGCTCGAACAACAAATAAAAAAAAAAGCAAATATACCATGACAAACTAGCACGTCTAAAAACTTACTTCGAACGTCATGGTCGTTTTTGTATGTTTGAACTCCAAAAAACTTCAAATCGACTATACAAGATTTAAAACACTGTAATTACATGTTATCAACATTTTTAGGCACATGTGAGGCTCTATATACTTTAGTTCATTTTGAAGGTCTTGACAATATCCCCCACTTGGAAACATTCATCCCCGAATGACACTCGGATCTTTTAAAACACTTTCATGACTCAAAGTCCAATATAAAAGCGCACAACATTCAACGTTCTAATCTATACCTTGAAAAATATACTACCACAAACATAAACTCACCATCAAAAAATTGAATTTTTATCACCACCATGTAACACATTCCCATTATTTTTCTACATGAACTCATACAATAAAGACCTTTATGAATTCACATATCTTACTCAATCATTGATTATATTTTCATTGACCTTATAGTATCTCCCTCTAAAAATCAAATAATACTCATCATCAAACTCAAAACAATTAAAAAACTTATCACCACACTCGAATCAAACATGTGTAGACTTCTTTTTCAACGCTTATCGAACAACTTTTAACTGATATAAATGACATGTAAAACGATCATAATAATCTAGGAAAACAGATGGAATAAAGTTTTTCTTAATACAGTTGAGCACTTATTCTGAAGATACACCTTTGTCCCTTACAACAAAGTAAATATCATTGTTCTCTCCTCAATAAGAAAGCTAAATATATCTCACTAATTATAACTATTTATGACTCTAACTCCTTTAAATTCTATTCAAGCGTTGTTTAAACATATCCTACAACTTTCTATACAACCATATAAATCATCAAATTGTGGAACATCACAACATTAGATGCTTGCAAGTCGTTATTACCATACTAAACTTGTTTAACCAACTATCATTATTATATAATTTCATCTCATTCACAGTTCATCACAAAACCCTATTACCATTATTCATTGTTAGCTCTTTTCATCACCACAAAGATAACCTTTTTAATAATATGACACCATTATCCTAGTTATACCAATCCAATTCGAAGGAATGACCCACTTTTATACACATTTTAAACCAAAAATCTCACTTGCCTTCACTTAGGACTTTAGGACTTCCTTTTCCCATAAGCTTGTCCTCGAAATATTTTTCCTCTTTATTGAGCCTTACGATGAAATTACAGTCCTCATTTAAAAACCTCGGGATACACTTGCAAACTTAATGCATTAATGCCTTTCAAGGATTAACCGCTAAAATATTTTTATACACGCATCTTAACCTCAAACTTTTGTAGTAACAACCGAGATGATTTTGCAAGTGTGATTGTAACATCAAATATCAGTATACAAGTATGTCATACAATTGACAACTCTTTAAGTATTTAGTATTCATACTTGGAAATCGACAGATCCGTTTCCATATTCCATAAGTATCATACAACAATTTTTTTCATTAGAACCACTAGAATATATCATTCCTATTGAGAAGATCAAATACAAATAGGTGACACATTTCTACCCATTGAAATCTCTAAAATATTATTAAACAAGTTTTGTATCTTGACCAAGGTATAATATTCTTTCGTAGGCTAGGTAATTATCAAAAGTCAGACACTTCATAACTCTAGCCATGTAAGCATCTATTTTTGTAATCGTATCATGGTATATTTAATATACACACAATCTGTAAAATCATAGTAGAAATTCTAGCCTTTATTGGTGCGTCACTACTCTCATCATTTGCTATCCAACCCATTCTTGTTAGTATAACTTTACCTATGGCAGTTTCTGAAGTTACATGTCCATTATCTAGACATCTATTTAATCATTCCACTTCCAATTGTTACACAACTCAAGATATTATCTATACCACACAGCTACTATTCACTTTACTAGGGTAAGTAATACACAACCCCTTAAAATTGTTAAACATTCTAAGTCTAACCACACATCCTTTCTATTAGTATATTACTTTCACCTTAATATCAAATCTAACATTTAAATCATACACAACATCAACTAATGGCTCATATAATGAACTACGCACGATTCATCACTATATGTGAAAGTGAATAGAGTGATACGATAAAAATCAAAACGGCTCAAGGACGCACGACAGAGATTCAAAAATTGAAGATTTTTCGAAAATATCACTAAAACCTCTTGAAGATAAGTACACCAACATTACTATAAGTCTATCCTAGACCAAAAAACTCACCCAAGCCAAAAATCATGTTTTTAAGTTTCAAGCCTAGGGTTAATTCTCAAATTTTCAAATATCAACTCTAATAGTTCTTGTATTATAATACATCAATAATTAATTCCCTATATTAATATAGGGAAATTTGAATTATGATATTATAACAATAATAAGGATTCTAAAGAACCCAAACCCTGTTTTTGAAAATTATTTAACGAAAAGCCAGTAGATTTTCAAGTATTCAATTTGGTACCCATTATATTTTTATAAATTTACTCTCCATTTTACATACCAAGACAGTATCGAAATTAGTGGATGTCACTTTATTGGTAAATTCACAACATTGCTGAAGACATATATATACATATATTTTCCCTTCCAATTATTTCCAACAATACAATATAATGATTATTATATTTCTATAGTATATCATCAATCTTCCGTGATGAAATTTCCATTTGAATTGTGTACGGTGTCAAATATATTTTCCACTTAACATTTTGTATTGTAATTTTATTCATGTCCACCAAGGATCAATTTAATACTAATAAAAATAGGTTATTCACATCCAACAATCATATATAAATACATAAAGCTTGATGTTTTGTTGGAGTTACAGTTGTTCGTCACATTGTTGTTGAAGTCGAAAAATGTTAGCCTCTCTCTAGGGTTAAAAATTTTTTCCTTTAAAGAAACACTAATTATAAATTAAAAGTGATGTATGCTTAATGGTATATGGTCTTAAATAAATTATCACTTTTGCCCATTAACTATCGATTAACTCCTTTATCTACAATTACCCATAAATTAATTGACTCAACTTAAAAGAACAGTTCAAAAACTACAAAATATAACCTACAAGGTCATTCAACCACGATGAGTGTAAAAGCTAATGTGATGATCAACATTGAAGTGGTAGACCTAATGTTGGCAACCTTTTCTTGTGTGAAATGATGAACCTTTAAGTGGTAGATCTAATGGTGGTGGCCCTTTCTTGAGAATTATACATGTAATGTACCTTGATTTTGTAGACCTAATAGTGGTGGCCCTTTCATGTGTAATGTACCTTGGGTCGGTAGGCCTAATGTTTGTGGCCCTTCCAAGTACAATAATGTAATGTGAATTAACTACTCAATGGGAATGGAGTCTAATTAGCGAGTGGATATTGTAAGACGGAAGATTCCTTAAGTTAGGCCTGATTTCAATAAACATATTTCTTATCGCATAAATATGTTCCCACATATGTTATTAGGTAGTTGTTCAACCTAAGCTAAAATGTGTCTAGTTCTACCTAAGGCACGTAGGACACCTTATTTTGGTGTGGGGTAATATTATACATGATTCCATAGTTTGCTCTCATGGTCTATGTCGGTTAATGCGTATTCGAATCATGTGAGATATTCATTATGGTTTCTTGAGATGTTTTGTGAAGTATGGGTTGTAGTATGAGATGTCATCCATGCATTGCACGAGTAACTTTTAGAATATCATATTTATTTCTCTAGTGTATTCATGTATAATGAATGAAAGACCTCTAAATTAAGCTACTGAAGAATGCTAACTTATATGCTTAATGTAATTATGCATGCTACACTTGGATTATATTATGAGTCACCTTTATTGTCATGACTAAAAATAATATTTATGTTCCATGTGTATGAGTATTGTCCAATGATGAAAAGGAAGAATGCTAAGTTTACTTTTAGTGGTCTGAATATGGTAATTAGCGTGGATGGTCGTATGGGATGATATTCATACATTAACAAAGTTACAGATAAAAAGGTCAAATCATAATCTGATTAAATGGCTTATATGTTGATTATGTCGTTATGTGATGAAATGACTTGTAATGTTTGTTATGTTTGTATATTATGCATTTATATTTTGCTATTTTTTTATTTCAATTACTAGTGAATAACCTTGATTTTACAATACTTTGAGTTTGAGGCAAAGCATGAAAACTAATTGGAAAAAAAAAAGAAAAAGAAGAAAAAGTAATGAAAAGAATGCAGAAAGGAAGACCTAATGATTTCCGAGTCAATTTGGCGGATCACTAATAGCTCCAAAGATCACCTTTTCTTCTACTATGATGAGCATTAAATGAAGGGATCAAATCGGCAGTAGAAAGGAGAAGTCGGTGCATCAAGGAGAATTTGGGTGAAATAGTTCCTTGTCATCTTGTGCTCCCCAACACGGAGATGCTTGGAATATGTGCAATATGACGATGAAATGATTAAAGGGTGAATCACCAATTTGTTTGGAGATTCCAACTAATGTCGTTGAGCATTCCAGCTAGCACTAATCATTCAAAACTATAAATTTGATGAGTGTTTTAGCTTACAAATCGAAGTATTATTGTTAGAATATATTATAATCATATTTTTTCATTTTTATCTATATGTTTGAGCTCTATGTTTTAGAATGTTTTGGGAGAAGAACTGGAAGACAAAGTTTCAATGTAACACTCCAAAATTCTAAGACGTGTTATATAGACTAACATGAGTGTCTAAGGGTTTTGTCACTATTTTAACGTCCAAAATAGTGTGTAATTCATTTATGATGTTTTAGAATCAAAATGTCAAAGAACGTCAATTATGTACGAAAACTAGTTCAATGAGGTGCTTGTGTGCCTTAGTCTTTTTGTCTAAGTTTTAAGAGTCGGAAAATGATGAAATTTAGTGGTAAGGTGTCTAAAACATAATAGAGTTAGTTTATAGTCGAAACGTCTGGGTACGACTCCCCAAAGAAAAAACAAAGAGTCCTTGAGGAGGACCCTCGTAATTTGGCAAGAACTGCAAAAAGGTAGTGTCGAATGAAGGTTGCAGGCGACGGCTCGTGGTCCAATCGATGGGTCTTCGATGGACACCGTCGACGGTAAATTACCCAAATTCCTTGGAATCCTGTTTTGGAAAGCCTCAGTCAAAAACGATGGACCAACATGACGGTTGGTCCCTTGGCCGTCGTTGGACAAAAGGGGCGTCAGTCGTGCTTTCGTCTGTGAGCATACTGGTTTGCTGCACATTTTTTACTTGACTAAATTAATTAATTAGGTTGTTATTTAATTATTTATGGGTTTCGGGAGGTCTAATAAAGTTGGTTAATGAACTATATAAAGACTCTAACCTAATTAAACTAACCTAAGCCCTCATAATTCAAAAAACAAAATTCCTCTTCCTTCTCTCTTCTTTCTCACTCCGAAGTAGAAAAACACCATAGAAAGTCATGTTCAAGATTGTTCTTGAGATGCTAAAGGTTAAGTTTCTCCATCAAACTTCATTAATCAAAAAGGTATGGGATCCCTTTCACCTTTGTGATCCCTTTCCCCAAAGGGTTCCTCCCAATTGATTTCAAAAAGTTGAGTTCTAAGTGGATTTTCTTCCACTACGAAATTGATATTGAGAATTTCTTTATTTATGTATTTTATTAGTATAATGAGTGTATTAACATGTATGACAATTACATTACACTAATTCTTGATGCATTAACCTAGTTTGTGGAAGATGACCTTTTCTTCTTAATCCTAGATTGTGATATTTAGTTGAATTGTATTATATTGATATAATTGGCTTGGTTAGTGTGTGAATTACTATCCTATGTTTTTATTATACTAATTATGAGTAGATTGTGATATGTTGTAACCTAATTTTTCTAGTTCTTAAGTAATTGACCTAGATTGTGAAACCTATTATGAATTTGATCTAAGTCTCTAGTTCTAGTCTATGAACTAGTGATGTTGTGTAGTCAATCAATTGACTTCATTATTATGTTCGTTACTATGGCGTGATTATATGATGCCATTATTAGGTAGAATTGGATGGTTAATGGTAAGACCTTGAGGATAAAATTGTAAAGGAGACGGGGTAAGTCTTGTGATCTCTATTCTTTACTTCAATTATGATTTATTGTGATTAAGTGATGATATTGTATTGAAGTATACCTTATGTTAAGATTGCTAGGGTTTTTATGATATTGAATTGACATGTCTTGAACTGTGGATTGTGAGTTGTTTGCTAAGATGTAAATGTTATAAGGATGGTGATAACTTACCAATGTGCCTTATCATGATGTGATTATATAAATGTGATAACCTCACTTGTATAAATTGTAATGAAAGAACAATACTCATGCAATTCTTATTGAGTTATGATGATTATTACATAAGGAATAGACCCTATAACCTACATTAAGCTATAATTATTAATAAGGTATTAAAGACATTTCAAAAAAGGACTCTTGCTTAGTACCAAGTGAACTAGAGTGCGGAGTGTCTCTTGACACATAAGGAAGGTAGGATCACTAATGTACTCATGAGATTGGAATCTATAATGCATGTAGCATAAAGAGGGTCCCAACTATATCTCTTAGTTCTTGAACTATGTTACCCCCATAATGATTGAACTAATGTTCATGTTTTGGTACTATCTTGGCAAGTAGTCCGCCTTCCTTCGGTGTAGGGTTCCATGACACCGGATTGAACATTAGCTCATGTGGTCTATGTCAATTAAGGCAAGATTTTTCCAAAAGGTAAAATGAACTAAAAGAATGAACTCTAACTAGTATGACCTAAGGGGATTAGCTTAGTCTAGGTAGGGGTATGAGACTCTACCTACACATTTCATTATTTAGCCTTGAAGAAAGTATTAGGAGGATGTTCTTATATATGTATATGCTTATAAATGTAAATGATATGTATATGGTGATCTTAGCCATGTTAGATGATGTTATGATTTGTTGTTAGGGTTTTCTTGACTATGTATTCAATTACGTTTATATGCATGTTTGTTTGATTAGAATTAGTATGGTTGGTCTTGTGATGTACATAGTCTTGTCATAGTGAATATGTTTTATTGATTGGTATAGTTTCTTGAAATGTGCATAAGGTTTTTGAAAGTAAATTGCATACTTGATTGAAATGTCCCTCTTTATAATGATTTTATGTTGTGGTCTCATACTTAGTACAAGTGATGTTATAACCCCATTTTCTCCCTTTCCACCTAACATTTTAGGTTCTGGTAGTTGAAGGCTTGCGATGACAATGCCATTTTCTAGCTTCGGAAATTGATTAGTCTTGAAGATAATAGGTTCTGGTATAGCCTATATGTGGCTTTTATCGTATTAATGTATAGGCTATGCCCAATTGTTATACTCTTGTTTAGATGGTTATGAGATGAGATATCCAGTTTTTAGACTATCTTATATCTTTTATATATGTATGTGCAATAAAAGTAGAAGACTAAGTAATCTTCTTATACGAATGGTCTATGTATACTCGATATGAATATATTATGTGTATGCGAGAGGTCTATGTAAACCTCAAGATAGATATAGAAAAGTTTTAAATTTTCCGCATTCTAACCTACGAATATAATGATGTAAGATAAGAGGGTAGTCTTAGTCATCGATGAGGACGACAACGCTGTTACGTGTAGGGGATGCTCCCCGGATGTGACATTCAACTCAAAGGATTTGGACTTAGATCTTTTGATTTCTTCTTCCTTGGGGTGTAACAATACTAAAATATTCATACCTACATAAATAGAAGATCATTTTGGTATAAATTTCTACCTCTTGTTTAGGTATAGCTAAAATCCCAATTCTTGGGGTGTTTTTTTCAATACGGGTTAAGGTTGTTGTTGGGTATTGTTTTTTTATAAATTATTATAGTTTGATTAGGATTTTATTTAGTAGGTGTGTATGAACATAATGAAAATGTAGTTGAAAATACCAGTTTATTTATGTGTTTTAATTTTGCTAGAGAGAGAAGTCCTAAAACTAAGATTACTAAATTTATGTCCAGCGGGAACGAGTCAACATGAGGCTGAGCTCAATAGAGTAAGCCTGGTATCAATCCCACCAAATCAAATCGAGAGAGTGAGTGATTTAAGGTATAGGCTCGTCTTCATCCGGGAAGTCGGTGTCTAAGTGAAATGCATTTTAAATGGGGTAAGTTGCTTGACAGAGAGAGATTGTCCCCCATAAAGCATAGTGTATCACAATTATACTATAAATATTCTATTGAAAGCATGTTCTCGAAAATTTAGATTAACTCGAATTCCTATCACATCCCAAGAATCCCCCCTCGCTTGATTTAGTTATCTTGTCATTTTCATTTTGTTACTATTAGTGACAAAAACCCCCAATGATATTTGACATTGCGTAACCCTATCATTGATTTATAATATTTTTATTTGGCAATATCTTGAACTAGGACTAATTAGAACGTAATTTTAATTTCCTATTAATTCTCACCACCACTCCTTGTTGAAACGACCGCAATCCATGGTTGTTTTACTTTACAATTGCATGATAATAGACACTTGTACTGGAAGTTGTGTCGTTGATTACACAAAATATAAAAATGATGCCACTACCGCGGAGTGGTGTTACTTGAGTAGATGTAGTGAGTAGAGTTTTTGTTTTTAATTAGTTGTATCTTTACTAACCTTATTTATTGTTTTTTTTTGCTTTTATGAATATCTAAACAAGGTATATTAAAAAATGGATAGTCATTATGGGTAACACACAAATCATCCCCTTTTAAAGCTAGTAAACCTCAGGGAGGACGTCCAGACTTAAAACAAGTGGGATACAAGAAAATTCATAGTATGTAGCTGAAGTTTCAAGAAATACTACAACTATGCATGTCTCATTTTATGATTGAGAGAGCGCTACTAGAATTCTTCTATAGGGGTGTTGGATCCGAAGAAAGAAGTATAGACAATCAACTCTTGGAGGGTGTGTGGTGCACCAACCCTAACGAAGTCGTAGAAAATTCTTTGATGACATGGTAGAATTTAACAAAGAAGTCAAAAAAGAAGCAAGAGCAGGATGCACAAGTTACCAAATTGTATAATCTAGCTAACTGAGTCATGAAGTTGGAAGTGCACGCCATGGAAAAAGAAAAACAGTTCTCTTTCCAGGAGTGTTAACAAAAGAAAAGGCATTGAGGTGTGCAAAACGATGAAGTCTTTTCGATCATTCAACAAAAACATGAACAACAAGAGAAAAGGTTAAATGATATGAAGGAAAACACTGAAATGCGAAATGAAACGTCTACTTTAAACTCCATGACCATGTAGCTGCAGGATGCACAGATCACCCATTTAATGGCACATCACTATAAACCATTCGTTGAAGACTCGCCTAACTACACCATGGCTGCCTACGATGATTAAGAGTAGCTTATTATTTCCACCATTCCATGACACTAACTAAGACATTGTTTTTTAGGCGACCTAAAAACATGATATTATCTTTTATTTGGGTCTTGGTAAAATAATAGTGTCTTGGTTGTATTGATTGAAGTATGAGAATTGTTCAAAAGAGAATTCATTGGCAAGAAACAGGTCCATTCGGCATGTCAATAAAGAGGTTGGCGAACTCAACATTATCCGCCTTTTGATTCAAGATATCTTAATGATTTGAGTCCATAAAACTGCGCGAGCCACAGGAATTATTGGCGAACCACCAACTTTTTCAACGATTCCAATTTTTACTGCATTTTAAATTTTCAAAATCATTGGGGAGTTCTGTAAAACTCAGCAAATTACATGATCGCTTGGTGGAACGTTGAATGACTCTGGACTCTCGCCGAATGGGAATATACTAGACAACTTAATAGAAGGCGGTTCAAATCTTCAAATCCGTTCATGTTTTCATGCTTCCATGCCTCTTACTGAACTCTTGCACATTAATTTTCATATCTTTATTCTCAATTTTTGTAGTCACCAATCGGTGCTCGAAACACGGGTTGCACTTCTACCTAACTATTAAACTTTTAATTGTTTGGAGCAAAAGTCAAATCAGGGCGTCTATGAGTATTCGAGAACGTGGGTGGATAATAAGTGCATTGGGTTGCTGATAGAAGCTGTGTGGAGCTTGTTGAATAACTTGGCAAACCGCCTAAGTCCCCATCTCTCCTTCTGACTAATTCTAAATCTGTCGAAGGACTCTTATTGGAAGCAACTATTCAATAAGGATTATCCTCTAGCCCTATTTGTATCTCTCTTATTTGACACTTGGATTTTTAATATATTAGTATTTGAAGACGAATAGCTTTTATTTGTAGTGGGGTAAGGCCCACTTTTTTGTGCGATTACAAATTTTATTTGTGTTGTGTGTTTATATTTTGGCTATTTTTGTCTTAGGTTGTATTTGTCTACTTTTTGTGGATTATTGGGCTTATGGCTCCCTTTTGATAATAGTTGCAAAATAATTTTGACCCTTCCAAATTTTTTTAGATTTTTCATAAATTTTTGCGACCTCTTGTATATACTTGAAAATGTGGCTTTTGATAGGAAAATTTTTGGATCGGTTTTGATAAATATCAATGACTTGAATAGTGCTCGCAATCAAACGAATATTAATGTACGACTACAACAAGTTTAAATAAAGTTTCATAGAAAATATGTGAACTATTTGAATCTTGTTGTGATTAGCCAATTTACAAATTGATTCTCTTGTAATGACCGTTGCACACAAGAAAACGTGTAGAGTCTTGATTGACTTTAGTGTCGATGCCTTGTTTGATAAACCTTGAACCATGCATGACAACCCATAAAATTTGCCTTGTTTTCATTACTGACTAACTAATGCTTTCTCCGTATATGATCTTGGGTAATTTTGACAAGTGTAATCCAATTTGACAAATACCTCTTTTGCGACCTACCTTGCGATTGTGTGATTTTCTCTTGAACACCTTTTAAGACTTACCTTTCATTGGAAAAAACTTGACAACAAGATGACCTCTCATAACACTTTACCCATAATTCTCTATATTTTTTCTTAATAACATAGCCAGCTTCAGATAAAATCCTAAGTTGGGAGTGTGGTGTAAAGAGAAACCAAGTCAAGAAACTGCAAGTAAGATCCCGTCTACCCATTGTGTCGAGAAAAGTGGAGACCCTTCATATAAAAAAACGGAGAAAAGAGAAAAATAAAAGAATGAAAAATATATTTTGTTATATATACTTTAAAGTTGCAATAAGAAAAAAAGGGGTTCTCAACACATCATGGGGAAGTTAATAAAGGGATAACTTTTAAGAACTAATGAATTCAATGGAGGAAATAAAGAGAAATGTTGTGAGCACAAAATCTTATGAGAATCATATACATTGAAACTAAATGACCATACCTTTGTACTCAGCCCCATTACAAGCCTTAAAAGATCTTTTTGATCTTAAAAAAGCTATAAAATGTTGATAAGAAAATAAGGGGAAAAGTATGTGTGAAAACATGACTTGTGTTATTCTTTCTGAGATTGAGTGTTGTATTTGATTCTCTAACCTTAAATGATTAACATCACATGTGTGAGAATAGAATCATCAGTTATGTGAGGGCATTGTAATGCTTTTATTAAATTTGAACTTGAATTTGAAGCAAGTGTGGCAATCTTGAGAATATTTTGTAATGGTGTATCATAACTTGAATCTTTGGGTATACAAATGATCCTTGCATAAAGAATTGGGTACATTAATGATTGCATCTTGTGTAGCACTGCTTAAGACATCCCTTTTTTAACCGCTAAACTTATGTTTTACTTGAGGACAACCAAAAGCTTAAATTGGGGTGTTGATGAGACCACTCGATTGGACTCATTTAAGACTATATTTTGATAGAAATAGTATTCTTAATTGCTTGTTTTATCTCAATTACTAATGGATAACGTTGAATTGTACGTTACGTTTTAAGTCAAAACATGGATAGTACTTGGAAAAAAGAGAAAAATGGATGAAAAGAACGAAAAAATAAAGGGGTGAGGACCACCGAGTAAACACTTGGCAACTTACCGATAGGTCTGAACGTTCCCTTTTACCAAAGTGTTCTGAGCCTTACATAAAAGGATCAAATCGGCGGTACAAAAGAGTAGTCGATGCATCGCCGAGAAATTTTGAGAAGAAGTGCCTTGTCGCCAAGTGATCTATAACACAAAGAGTTTTAGACTACCTTCAAGAAGGTAATGAACTTACTAAAATGCAACTTGCCGATTTGTTCAACGATTATGACTAATGTCGCCGAGCATCCCACTAGAGCACTAATCGTAGAAAACGAACAATAGTTGATTAGTGTTTTAGCTTACCGGTCAAACTATATTGTTAGAATACATTATTATCATATTTTTGAATTTTTTTTATCTATGTTTTTTATCAATATGTTTTAGAGGATTTTGGGAGAAGAACTTGAAGACCAAAAGAGTTTCAGCTCTAAGGATTTTGTCACGACTGGGAGCATCCCCTAAAAGTATCATGGCATACTTGACCTCTCAGAAGTCTCATACAAGACCATAGTTATCATTCATCCCATTGTCATAGGTAAATTTAGTGGAAAATTTAAAACATTCATAGAACATCACATCTATTATATAGATAACCTACAACATTTATATAGTTAAAGAATCTAAGTCACTTTGTCATCTTAAACTCAACATCATTAGAGTACATAAGGAGACGGCCCTTATAACATAAAATATTACTAATCTATTACATAACTTTACATAAAACATGACATAGGAAATCCTTGGACTTAAGGATCCGTTTACTTGATCTTGGGAAACACATATCAATCCCTTCACCTTAGAGACAAGCATCCATAACCTACACTTGTGAAAAAGGTGAAGAAGAATGATGTTAGTACAAGAATGCACTAAGTATGAAAACCGTGCAAAAACATGCATTTGAAGAGGATATTTTACTTTGAAACCATGCATCATGCCTTCGGTGAAAACTTCAAAAAACTTTGATACCATAAGCATTATAAAATTCACATACATCATTTAGATATATACAATAGTCAAAACATTACATAAA
Organism: Solanum pennellii; assembly: GCF_001406875.1. Classification (NCBI taxonomy): domain Eukaryota; kingdom Viridiplantae; phylum Streptophyta; class Magnoliopsida; order Solanales; family Solanaceae; genus Solanum; species Solanum pennellii. Next base: position 39,448,820 of record NC_028648.1, on the reverse strand, counting down.
ACCATGTATTTCATTTAAGGCACATTTAGCATCACTTTACAGTAACTACATTTGATTTATCGTAAGCTCATTCTTTATTCGCAGTAAATTCATTTTTTCCTTAACTTCTTAACTTCTCAAGCAACCCTCTAGTGATACTTGGCGAAATGTATGAATAATGTCCCATTACACTATCAACACCTAAGCATCACCTTAAGGCCACAAGGTAATCATATATATATACAACCTTCATTAACCCAACACATGCATTCATAGAACCATTTCACATAACAAGACATATACTACATGTTTGACCCAACATACATTATGGACCACATAAAAGAACTCATTACAAGACCACATACAAGTCAAGAATTCCAACATCATAATTGTAGGACAATAATAAAAATTTACATACTTGGACTTCACTTCACTAAAACATCACAGAACCCTACTCATAACCTTATTGTAAGCCTACTAGTGCAATGTACATGTGAGTTCCCATAACCTCACACATACTAAGTACACCTACAAAGATACTACGACCCTTAACGCGTACTTTATATATCAACTATGATACTATAGTCAACTACATGCATACCAAGTAGGACCTTCATCATATAGACACAAAGACAAACATTATGCATGCAAGCTAAGACCTCATCATATAGACTCAATAAGATTAATACCATGCATATCATGATAACAAGTAGACAACACTAATATGTCATTCAAAATAAACATAAGCATATACATATACATATATAACACCTTCTAGAACTCCCTTTCAAGAGCTATTTGTGCAATGCATAGGTAAAGTCCCATACCTCACCTAAACTAAGAAACTTCTCTTAGGTTATATAGTTAGGGTCAATACATTTACTTCCATTGACCATTTAACCTTAGGAAAACTATAGCATTAACCAACACTAAGACCATGGTGCTAAACATGGAATCCGGTTTTGTAGAACCTCATACCAAAAGGAGGTGCTCTACCTTGCAAAAGTGGAACATTAATATCTTGATAGCATATTTGGTGATATCACTTGCTACATCCTATTGGGAAAAACATAGTTAATAGAACTTGTAGCCATATATGGAAACCCTCTTTATGCCAAATGGGGCATTGTATTATCCACCTCCTGAGGACTATGGTGACCAAGACTTAGCATATTGGAAACGGGGACCCCTCACTACGTTCAATTGGAGCTAAACTATGTCCCCCTTGTTGAATATCCTTTATTAACATTACTTTACGAAAGTAGGCTTTAGGATAGTAACTCCTCATATGCTTAGCTCATAGGTCATATATGAGAGAGTCCTTTCATCAACCTTAATAACGTGAGAAAACCTTTCACATGGATATAGCATATTCAAGCACCATCTTTTTTGGGATACAATTGAGAACACCATACAAGAGACCCTCTTTGTATAAGTTAAACATAGAAGAATCATATACATGCTTTACTGTGTGTGTATATGTACATATATCTGAGCAAATCATTCACATAAACACCCTCGGAACACACACGTTCATACTTTTCTTCATTTATGAATAAGTTTATAGGCGTAACTATATGAGTAGTCATTTCATATAAACACATTTATAAAATATACATATTTATACTTCATCATATCATTTACTTGACATCATAGCATATGAGACATGTTCATTACATACTCATGCACTCATATTCATATACATAGATTACAATCTAGGAACTATCCTATCAAGGAACACATGTGCAATGTATAGACAAGTTCCAATACACTTGACCATACTATTACACCTATCAAATAATCGATACATAACATACTCCGTGGATATATTTACATGCATAGTAGTAGAGATTAGTAAATATGAGAATATCCTTTCATTAGACACCATGAAGCTATACCACTTGTAAGTTTGTATGAGGTGTGATTATGTGTACCTCGGACAACATGATCCCATAAGGGATATCAATTTCACATTGAGACAGCCACCCTCTTAATACCACCATTCACATCCATGCATAGACCACACACTACCATTTATCATTGCAGACAACATAACTTCAAATTGCATCCAAAACTCCTAATCTTGACTAAGAGAACACATACGTATAGGGGTACATAGGTAGGGATCATATTACACATAAGTATTCAATCATCAATCATATAGTTCATACATAGCCCTAACATAGTCGTTGACATGCTCATAACATTAGCAATACACCCTAGATCATAAACTAGAATGGAAGACTAGGCACAATACTTCACATTGGGTGATCATCATCACCACACATTCATATTATAATTTCCTTGAAGGCCATGATCACATCATAAATATATATTGACAATAAAGTTAAGCACCACCACCATAAGTTGCCATACTACACAATGCCATACAAGGTCAATTCAACTATGAATTCTATATAAAAGTAGAAGAAGTAGGACAAACTCACCAATTCTAAAAGCTTTGAGAATCATTGATCAATATTCATAATTAAACTTCCATACATGTATAATACTGTAGCTAAATGTATCATAACATAAACGAAATGATAATTCAATTACTATAAGATCAAGATCACATTAAGTACAATACATCATTACTTCTATAAAAAGTAGGGGAATATAGATCCAGCTTACCAAATAACTAAACCCTAATCATCATTGGTAACTTATCGAAAATTCCCCATCACTTTGCATAAGAAACAGTATCTACAAGAAATTCAACATGTTAGAATCCTAATTCAATAAACATAGGATCAAGATCCCAAGGTCCATAACATAGGCTAATTTGACAATTGGAAAGAACATGGATTCATCATGAAATTGGATTTAAATTCACTTTATAATCAATATATAATAATCAATTTATCATAATAATGCTTTTTAAATCAATTTGAGAAAAAACCTATGGCTAGATTTTAATATACAATATTTGATCATGAAATTTCTTTGACAACATTGGAAGGAACTCTTTAGATGGAAAGTTATCTAAATATGAAGGATTTCCATACCTTATACAATAAAAAGACACAAAAACATGATGAAGAATCCATTAATATCAAATCTAAAAGTTGTTCTTGAGTTTCATCTCGAAAGGAGGTTTCTAGAGAGGTTTCTTTTGAAAAGGAAAGTCCAATTTTGAAGAATGAAATATAATTGGGATTTTGATATTTTTAACTAACTTAATGTACTAAAAAATACATAAATAACTTTCTAGGGTCAAGTTAGGACGTGGGGTAAATTTCCAATTCAACCCTTAAGTTGACAGCACGCCTACAACAGAATTGCGGGTCAAACCTGCGTTGGGACGGACGGATAGTCGTCTGAACGAGAGGACGTACCTCTACAGTTGGTTAATGAGGCTTCATTTTGGGGTATTAATATCCCAATCTACGGGGTGTAGGTGTGAGTATGGGGCGTTGTTCTTGGTCATAGATGGACACCGCCAAGGATATATCTAGGCAGCCTTTGGGTCCTCCTCAAGGAACCTTTGGGTGGTCCTTGGTAAATCGTGCCCGAATGTTTCAAAAGTAAATATTATCATTAACATTCTAAGGACCTTCCATATCAATTTCAACAAAAACGAACACGTAAAACATGCCAAGACACACTAAGACACACATGCACATCTCAAAGCTAACATTCAAACGTCATCGGATGTCCTGGGATGTTTGACCTCCAAATCACTGCAAATAAAGTATGCATACTATAAATCACTTCATTAACATATTATAAACCTTTTTAGGAACATGTGAGGCTCTGGGCACCTTAATTAATTTTGAGGGTACTTACAATATCTCCCACTTGGATCATTTTTCCTCAAATGATACTTGTAACATTTCAAACATATCAAGTACTTCAACGATCCATAGAGCAGCTCACAACATTCAACACATCATCAAATAGAAGTAAAATCACCAAACATACAAGGAACAAAAATTTCAAACCATTTAGCACTCAATGTAACACAATAAAGCAAAACCTTTATTCACTCAGTTTTCTAATCCATCAAACACATAGGCTCTTGTCATGTTCATACGAGGAACATCCTTCTCCTAATCATAACATTGTATTTTCATTTCATTTCCTTTAGAGATCATTATTAAACAACCTTTTAGTCACACATAGGAAAGTTCAACATCACTCTAGAAGCAAACAAACACTTATACTTCAATGCACATAGACTTGAGTCGAGTAGTTCAGCAAAGAACCTTATCATTTAGACATAATGCCATGAAGGTCATACTCAACCTTAATATGCTTAATTATCTTTAAGGAGGAACGTCCTTCTCCTCAACATGCTTACACATTTTATGAATTCATACAAAAGCAATGCACAAAGGTCAATTAATTTTAAATGAGAAGTTCCCAACTTTAAACCAAAGAATGCTCATATTTTCTTTCTAGTGAAGTAAAAATGGTAAGTGTCACCACACAAATTACAACAATAGGAAGTCATTTCAGATAGTTTCAATTCCTAGCATAACACTAGCTTCCATAAACATGCATAATTTTAGGGAAATTCTTGCAATTTATAGATAAACACAAGGACATTGGCTAAACATACCTCCAATTTTTAAGAGTGAGCCTACAGTCATACTTCCAAATCATAAAAGTCATATAATAACAAGGATACTCAATTTCCCATTGATGGTTTAAAATACCTCAACTTAAAAGTGACATTAACCATGCTCCTTACCCTATCTCATGAAGTTAAATGCACAACTAACATATCAAGATGCACAATTAGCATGAGAAAACATGAATTTGATTAAAAATCCTTTTTCATGCAATTTAGAATCTTCAAAACAGGTTTAGCATAGTGTCAATTAAGACATAAATAATATATGGAGAACATGCAACTCACACTTATATGAAAGACTCCTCTCATGAAAAAGCTTCTAGGCATTATTTGATTTCATGCTCAAGTAAGAGTAGAAAGAAAATATAGGGTTATCAACAACCTCACTACACACATGATCACCCTACAAGGTGAGCACACTACCTTCACTTCTAGGACAAGGCCTATACAAATGACTCCAATCCGTACAAGGCATCCATGAAGAACCGTACACACATATAAGGAACAACATTGAACCGTCAAACATATATAAATGAAACATGCATATTAAGATATTTACCACATTTTTTCAAAGCATTTCAATCCTAAACAATAAGATTATACTACCAACATACCTACTCATAAAGCAACTCATTTTTCAAAAAAGGAACTCAATTCAACTATAAAAACCTTTAACAAGATATAACCATATTAAAACATATATCTTCTCATAACATGTCATTTTAATGTATCACATCTATAGCCATAAATTACATCACATGTACACATGCCAAAATTCACCTTCACAAATACTCATCAAACCATAAAACCAAGACAAGAATCAAAACTCACCTGTTCTCCCTCAATAAAAGAGATACCATTTTATCCAAGCAATCATATCTAAAAGACCACAGAAAAGAAAACAAAAGAGATATCTCATAGAGTTAAGTTGTACGCTACGACATAAAAATAATGCCGAAGGCAATTTTTTTTTGTACTATAGACTTTCAGTCAAAGATGTGTCACGACTTACCACCAAGAACGAGACTTTACTAGACGTGACACCACTTTTATAACCTCATGGTCTGATAACATGTTTGTCACAATCGGGGAGCACCTCCTAGAAGTAACATGGTGTACTTGACCTCTCCGAGGTCTTATGCAAGCCCATATATATCATTCATCGTATTTTGATAAGTAAATTTTGTGGAAAATTTAAAACATTCATAGCACATCATATGCTAGAACCTCACTTCCATTATATAGATAAAATATAATATTGACATACTTAAGAACTCTAAGTCTCTTTGCCATCTTAAACTCAACATCATTAGAGTGCATTAGGGACACAACCCTTATAACATAAAATATTACAAATCTATTACATAACATAAAACATGACATAGGAAATCCTTGAACTTAAGGATCCCTTTCCTTGAGCTTGGTAAACACATATAAGACCCTTCACCTTAGAGACATCTTTTAAGCATCAATAACCTACAGTATGTGTAAAAAAGGTGAAGAAGAGTGGTGTTAGTATAAGAATGTACTAAGTATGACAACCATGAAACAACATGCATTTAAAGAGGACATTTTACTTTGAAAGCATGCATCATACCTTTAGTGAAAACTTCATAAAACTTTGATACCATAAGTACCTTAATCATAAATCACAGTCCATATAATCAAGAAATTTCAATTAGATTCATCAAACAATCACCTATCTGATATATTCATAATCAATACTTCAAGTTAACATCATCATCAAGTACAATCCATGACAATTGAAGTAAGAAAACAAGATCATAGGCCTTACCAATTTACCTTCACAAGCCTTCTTACATGGTATTACAATTAACCAACCATATTCATCCATTAATAGACCTAATAACATCATATAATAGTTATAAACACACGAACTAAGTCAATTACATCATCACTATTCAATTCATCATCAATTCATAACCTAGAGTTAGGGAAATAGGGCCAATTCATGCTCTAGAACTAGGTCTAACATGAAGAACTGACCTAATTCACCAATAATCAATCATATTATATCCATAATAGTTAAAAGAAACCAAGAACAATACAATTAGAAAGATCCATTTCGGATTAGGAATGAAAACCGTGTTTTGATCAACTTTTGGAAATCAAATTTTAAGAACCCTTTGGGGAAAGGAGTCCCAATGGTGAATACGTTCCATACCTTAGATATTTATCAAAATTTATGTATAAAAACTATATATCTTGCATACCTAAGCCTTTGACCTTTTGTCTTCAATGGAGTCTTCTTGGGGAGAGAGAAAATAGAGAGAAGGAAGAGGATTTTGAGTTTGGGAGTTGAAGTGTGTTAGGTTAGTTTAATGAGTGTTAGATATTTATATAGTCCCTTAATTAAAATAATTAGACACCCCCTAACACTTAATTAAACACCTAAGAAACTAACCAATTAAAAGATTTAAATTATAATTGGACAGTGCAATTACAGACCAAGCGACGATACCCCGACCCCCAGACCATCGTCCCATCGGCAACCCGTTATGGTCATCTATCGATGAGTTCAGAGACCTAATTTTTGCATATTTATGATAATTTTTTAAGGCATCACATACGGAGACATCAAGGCCTCATCAACCAGGCAACGACTCGTCGATTCATCTCATAGGTGGCCCTTTCATTTGGCATCTTTTGGTCATTTTTTGAAGGGCCCTCCTCATGGGCCCTTAGGGTGGTCCTTTGGTAGTCGTACATGGACGTTTCGACCCTAAACTCCTCCTAATAAATTTTTAACACCTTTCAAAAAAATGTCATTGAATTTCGACTTTTAAAACCTCATGAAACATGTCTAGGCAAACTAAGCTTTATATCACAGTTCACCGGACGTCATGGACGTGTCTTAACGTTTTGACTCTCAAACTTTATAAATGATTTATGTTCATTATTTTAAGTCTTAAAACAGTGTTCCAAGTCCTTTTTCAACATGTGATGCTCTAGATTAGTTCTCAGACTGCCGGAGTGTTACAATTACTTCGTTATAAAAGGGGATTTCTCCTTCATCCGAGCTCCGATTTGAGTGATTTGATGTTCTGTGTGATCATTGGTAGCATGCATACTTTTTGAAGGGATCCCGGAATATTGAACGACCTTTGCTTGAGGTGTACTTTATTATTAAGTTGTTGACGTGTCTCCCTTTATTTCTTAACTAGATAGTTATTTGCATATGCTAATGTTTTATATTTTTAGGCCTAAGATGTGTTAATCTGTGGAAAAAACGTTCGAGAGGTAAAGGACCTCTTGGAAGAGTAAATTCAAGAAATTTCAGTGTAGGTCCCACAATTCTCATTTGACTCCTAAAAGTGGTTCGTTTCAATTTTACGTCATCAAGCATCATAGAGGTCGTACGTACACGATGATTTTTTTTTATGGATAGAGTGGAAGTATCCTGAAGATGTTTAGAAGGGAAAAGCTTCGGCCTTCTTATTAGGAGCAGGCGTGGTCAGCCTATAGGTAGACTATGACTTCCTTTGTTTTTTTCATTGAGCATGAATGTGTCCATTCACGATGACTAGTTTAAATTGTGGGTTTTCTGGTTTTCATTTGGAAACCATAATTTAGGATGTATTGACTTTATTTGTAGAATAGTATCATGCGAGCTGGGGATTGAGTATGCATTGTGATATTTCCAATGGCAGACCTATGTAGTGACTTATGGGTGCTTAAGCACCCAGTGCCTTTTGTGACAACATCATTATTTCTGTACATAATTTAGTAATTCACTGAAATATATATTAAATGAGCACTCATTATATGTAGAAATTTTCGAACTAAAAATAGTTGAGCACACAAAATACAAAATTTCTAGATCCGCCACTGGATATGTCATGTGATTTTCTTGCATTATCATGTGTGTTATGAAGAATGTTCAACAATAATCTTGGAATTGACTGCTTATCAACTTTGGCCTGTTACTACTTTTTGTTCAACCAATGGAAAGAACACAACGCGGTAGTTGAAGCTTCTTTTGATTGGGAGAAAACTAAGGTTGCTTTTCTTGAAAGGTTCCTTCCCTTGAGATGAGGGAGGAAATTTCACTTCATTTTATCGACCTTTGTCGAGGGGATATGAGTGTGAATGAGAATACTTTGAAATTGACACAATTCTCGAAATGTGCTCTAACTATAGTTGTTGATTTAAAAAGAGCAAGAAGGGATGATAGTGATTCTTCACATTAAAGGTTCAGTGAAGGTAATCATTCTCAAGGTAAGGGTTATACTTAGGAAATATGTCCTGAGGGTTGGGAATAAGGGAGAGAACACAAGGGTTTGGGCCTAGTCAGTTCCAATGAATCTTTTGGTTTATATCAGTTGTAGCTTTATCTAAAAAACCGTAGTAAAGAGAAAAAATAATTCATAAATGTTGTTAATCTTTGGATGTAGTTACAAACTCAAAATTGAAAAAGAAATATAAAAAAAACAAAATTAATTTCCTTTAGTAATGTTCAACTTTAGCAATGAAAGATCAATGATGGATTGGTTATTTATATGATTTAAATTCTTATTGTCTCTTAGATTTTGTTAATACACCCCCATAAATTTGTAATCTAATATCGAGTCTATCAACATGTTATAATTATTCTGGCAGATTACCATATTCAAACATATATTTAATGAGTTCAATTTTGATGTTTAGTTATCCACTTGATAAGTAACTTTTCTATAGATATCAATCTAACTAGCTTCATCCCTTTCTAAGTCTAGACATCCTAATTATTAAAATCAATCGTGGCTATAAAAAGATACTATTTAAGCATACACTAAGGATTATTACATATAATTAAATATAATATTTATGCATGTTAGTTTTGCAATAAATATTATTTTTTTATAAAAATTTTTGTAACACTTTTTTCATCACTTTCATAATATTGTTTTTTTAATTCTAATAATTAGTTGTTTATAGATGGAAAACAAATGACTTTTACGATTGAAAATCATCAGAAAAAAAATAAAATTTTGTTATTTTAATAATTTTAAGGAAAAAAAACAAATGGTATCCATTCAATAGATATTATGTTTATGAGTTATCACTTTAAATCTTCTATGATCTTATGCTACTCAAATTTCTGAATTTTTATCCATAACTTTTCAAAAAGGTAAATTATTTTTAAAGTAAAAAATTATAAAAAATTATAATATTTTACATAATTTTTATTATTTAACAAAAATATAGAAAAAATATAAAACCCTACTGCATCTTACTTAAAAATACTTTCATTTACATTTGAAATACATTTTTGTAGAAAATCGCCAAATACTTTGAACTTTTGATCATCATCATTATATCATGTATATCTTTATATTATTTAAACGATTCTTAAAATTTTGTTATTTATCCTCATAATTTTTTGATACATTATTTTGCATCATACATATACGTTAATCACTTCAAATAAGATATCACTTTATTTTTTTATGAACAATCTTTTTGTTTATTGGACAATAACCATGATGTTACAGGTCTACTTAACCACAACGTAAATAAATTATTTATATTGGTTGATGTATGATTATAATTAACTTGCAATTTTTAAAAGGAAGACTACTAAAGTATGCAATTGGTTGTTTATTCCGACAAGCTATGCATCTACCCCTTGATTAATCTTTGTTGGTTATAACTTTTTAATGAATTATTGTTTCACATTTATCGTTTCATAATAGATTCATTGTCATTTAGAGTCCAAATGGATGTGTTCTGGCAGATTGTCGAAAGAACTATTTTGAAAAACACAATGATAATAGACTATGCTCAACTGGTGGTACTAAAATTATTTTATACCTTTGTGTATAATTGCACACTTGATAGTGATTACGCTACATAATTAAAAAATTTTGAAGTAATTTCTAATGTTTTTCTTTAATTCGATTAGTAATTAAAAGGATTCTTCATCCCATAATTGTAATTGTTTTTTTTAGTTTTGTTCCATACAATTCTTTCTCAAAACTCATTTAATATGAATTTAAAATACTAAAATATGTAAAAGTTAAGTGTCAACAATAGATATCAAATTAAGTATAGAGGGATTATTTTCAATCTTATTACAAGATTTTCAACAGCAAAAACATATGAATTTTTAGTTTATACTTATGTATGACAATTCTTTTTAGGTAACGATATTCTTAAGAATGTTTTTATGGATGAATTTATAAATATTAAAATAACTCTTTGGAGAAAGTTACTAAGTTCCAATAAACCTCTAATATTACTAATATTGGTCCTATCATTTTCTTGATGATCAAAACTTTTTAAGAGGTAGAGTTAAGATATGAAATTTATGTTAAATTAAGGAAAAAATAATCTCATTTAAAGAATTTTTGAATCATAATTTAATTTTATCACCTTATGTAAAAATGAAGTGATTGTATCCTTATTTAATTTGATACACTGAAAGATTGATCATATTATTTTAAAAATAGAAAATAGAAAAAAGAAAATTAAAAAAGTAAACTAAATAAAACTATATGGAATAAAATGCTAAAAAAGAACCTAGGGCCCAAAAAAATACATGTTAAATGGTACATAACATACCTAAAGGTCCCTAAAGTGATCATAAAGACAACTATATATAAGATCAAACCACCGACTTAGTGGCATCGGTAAAAGAGTGCCTAAGTATTGAAATGATATATACACTAGATCAATCTAATAAAAAATAATAATTACATAGCTAGAACAAAAATAAGGAAAACCACAAATTATTTAACACCAATATCTAACAACAATCCAACACTTATGGCCATGGTAGATTCAAATTCTATATGGGTGACCAATAATAGGAGTTGTATTAGAAAGAAACATGTAGTAGGGAAAAATGGTCTTGTTGACCCTTGTACTTATATAAGTTTGTATTGTTTATCATTCCACTTTATTATTTGTCATATGAACCCTTACACTTGATATAAATGAAATTTTTAAACCCCTTTGACCGTTTACCGGCTTATGTGGCATTTGTTTTGCTGAGCATGACATGGCGCGTGTTGTCACACATATAAAAGCAAGTGGAAGCGATGAATTTGCTTTAAAAAATATTAAATAATTTGAAGAAACGTCCTAATCCCATCCTTTTCTTGAAGGGATAAAACTAGATGCAAATTTCTTTAGGTGTCATCATAAACCTCATCAGCTTGCCCAAATATAATTTAGTGATCTTGTAACAACCCGAGAGGGAACCCTAGAAGATATGACATTCTCGAATCACAACAAGGAGTACTTTACCTCTTGAAGGTCTTGTACAAGCCATATGACATCGTTCACTGCATACATGTATGAAAAGTAGTGCGGAATTAAAATTTTTCACACAAAATGGTACTTCAAATATCTTTCATTGAAAACATAAGGAATATAGCTAAGTCTCAAGTCAACATCTTAGACACATGAATACTTAGGACACAGACCATACAATAAAAATATAGAAATTAAGTCTATTAGAATACTTTGAATAAAAAAAGTCAAAAGGTAGTTATGTCCTCGAGTCAAATGACAACATACTTTAACTTTTCTTGAAAGACTAGATTCCAAACCTTGCTTCAAGACATCTTTAACCAATAAATAATGAGCATTCGGGTCAAAACCTTCAATTGTACGCTTCTGAGGAAGTGATTCAGATGAATCATGGTTTGATGGTTTGACAAATCCTTTAATCACTTTTTAAGGTGATTGATTGCACATATTTGTTTGATAGGAAATGTCAATTCTTTACTCTACAACTCAGAAGGTTGAATTTTGACCTTATTTGCCTTTCGGATATAGTGAAGAGTAAGAGATACTCTCTTAGTTGAAGATGTCTTAGTAGCCTTGGGTACTGTGCTTATATCTGAAAGAACCCCTATATTTTTAGTTGCTACATCAACTCTCTTTTTGACATCAACCTTTCTGATTGGTATCGAGTTATAAACTTTGACTTGCTTTGGGACATGACCCTTTAAGTAGAAGTTTGCATCTAAAAAGTGCGCTTCGGTCTTGGATTCCTAACAAGATATTATAGGAGGTATTTGAGTCAATAACATTCATCCATGCACTCGAACACATATCTTCCATTATTATATATATTTTGATGGCACCAATTTACTCTCTTCCTCCCATAGTTGAATACCAGAATCATAAAATGGCTTCCAAATAAATTCATTCATCGGGAGCTCCAGTTCTTTCAAAGTCAAAATAGAAAGGATATTGACACCTGAACAATAATCCACCATAATCCTATTTACTTTATGCCCACGCACAAAACCTTCATGTGTAATGGATTATTATGTGATGTTTCATCCAAAAAATGATCACCATTAGTGAATGTAAATTTTGCATCACAAGTATTCACCTTGTTCTGAGAGAAACTCGATGGAATTTTCATGTGACAACAGTTTGGCTAGTGATGATTCTTCCCCTCTTATTTCTTCTTTTACAATGTTACAACATGAGGCCTTGGTGTCACAGTGAGAAATCTTAGTGTGTAACCAGCTTGGAAAGATTTCCTTCAATGTCACCGGAGAACGCCACTTTCTATAGTGATTCTCCAAAAATGTTTAATTTCATCAAATTTTTCTTTACCCCTCGAGTTTTGAGTAGTTTCTTCATTTATCCTCGTCACTTCCTAACTTGTCTCTCTTCGTTATTTCGCATTGCAGCGTCTTCGTCGTGTCACCAAAATCCATCCTTCATCATCAACACAATCAGATTGATTTTAACCTAAAAAGTTTCCTCTCACTATTGCCTCCTCCATCGATGGAATAGACAATTATTTGCTATGGTAATGAGGCTAGGACATCATCACAGTTATGTACTTCGACAAAGTTGTAAAGAGTTGTGGGATCATGTGAGCCAAAAGTGATAGAAACTAGGTTTGAATTTTCCTTCTCATCTTCAATTAATACATTCCTTCTGGATCTAAGTCCATAATATTTTCCTTAAAGATTCATTTTTCAATAGGGTGACACATTAAAAAATGATTTTTGCAGTTATTAGGAAAATAATCCTTCCACCTTTGCCTGGGCACTTCATTTCAGGTAACTCAAAGAGTTCAATGGAAGAAGCTCTTAAAAAATTGCTGGAACATATGAGTCCATGAATGGATACTCTTTTGCTTGCATTTCCTTTAAAGATTACTTTGTCCGACATTTTTTTGAGAAGTGGTGCTCTTCACAATTTGATTGTTGCTTTGCTTTGCGGCGAATTTCCAAAGCGCAGTCTTAAAATTCATTGACTCTTATTTTTCAGACATGGGTGCAAATTTCCCCTCCTTTCTTTACCTCCACTTTGTCTTTTCTTCTACTAGATTCGTAAATAGGTGGTCCTTTACTTCTGCTTGAAGACATGCTTAACTCCAGATCGTGAGCCCGTGTGACTAGTTCCTCAAGTGATTTGGGTTTTATACCCTGTAAAATGTAATGAAGTACCCAATGCATTCCTTGGATGCACATTTCTATTCTACAGGTTTCATAAAGCCTTTCCTTGCAATTGATGCTCACATTCCTTTATTGATTGATGAACCCAATGACATATTCATCCTTCTATTGACGTGTATTTATGAGTTCAATCACGCTAACAGTGCGTCTCGTGCTATAAAACGATTGAGAAATTAATGTTCAAGTTGTTCCCAATAATCAATGAAACTAGCCTAGAGAGTCGTATACCAGTCGAATGCATTTCCTTGCAAGGAGTGCACAAATTGTTAAACCAGATAATCTCCATATGTTCCAGCATTATTGAAAGTTTCAACAAAATGTGCAATGTGTTGCTATGGATTTACCTTTCCGTCGAATTTTTAAAATTTTTGAGGTTGATAACATGCATGCTTCTTCAAAACATCAATTCTTGAAGTGTCATAGCTTGGTATATGTAACTGATGACTTTGAAGGGACATCATATTTATCTTTGATAGTTCTCATCATGAAGTCTTTTAGTAGATGAATGGGAATTCCCTATTCACCATATACTTGCAGTTCTTGATCAACATTTGTTTGATTGTAGAAGATTCTCTTTTTTCTTGTACCATGGGGCTTTTTGCTGGTCCATGGCTTGAGTCTCCCTCCATAATGGTTCAACCTTGTTGTTAACTTAAAAAAATCGATTATCTTGATCTTGCACATATTTTGTTTTAACTTCAATTGCCTTTTTTCAAATTTGCAAATTGTTCTTCAACAGTTGAGGTGTCAGTCATCATTTCTTGTATTGCCATTATGGGTTATGGAGTAAAGCATGAATTTTCCCTCAAACTAAAATATGATTTGAACAAGTTACGTGGAGTGACTGGGGCACATCTAGTGACCAAAACATCACCTTCATCTTGAATTCTATGATCCTTGTTGCAGAATGGACTGAGTTGGGCCAATGTCAACAATCTTAGCAATATTCCCTGCTTCTCCTAATTCATTCGAAGAGAATCTTGCCCCTTTGAAGATGAGAGATCCAGAATAGAAACTGATTTAGAGGATGTTTGAAGTGTTTGTTGTCCTAGTAAGTTTGCTTTTGTTCCTAGTGATGGGTCCAAAACATTCCATAGTGGCCTCCAGTATGTTCTCCATCAACAAGGAAAACGTGGAATTGACAATCTTAGAACGAATTGATTTAGAGTTGAACTTCTTAGAAGTTGTTTTAGTGTTCTTGAAATTTGATGATCAATGTAATGAGATGAGAGGTAGAGACAGTCTCACTAGGCGTGCCAAAATTTATAAACAACAAATTTTCTAGTCGAGAATAATAAATAATCAAGACAGAAAAATATAAGTAAAAAACTGTAGTATTTGATTTCAAAATATAATATAATCCTCCGATACTTCAAAATAATATGAAACATGTAGGAATTGAATTTGATTTAGAGTCAAGGGATTGTAAAGCTTGAACTCTAATCTTGAACATTGAACTTGAGTGTGATTATTCGTCACGAACAATTGTATAGTAATGATGATTAATTAGCATGAACAAGTAACTTGATCTTGAATCTTAAACTTTGAACTTAATTGCTTAAACTTGCACCTTGTAGAGAATTTTGTAGCTTTTGATCCACGATTTCTCTTCGTGCTTCTTGTTCTTAAAAAAACCTCCCTCTATGAATAATGAGGACCCCTATTTATAGCAGTAGGGTGTGATCTACTGGTATGATTTGATTGGTCGGTTTGAACCGACCAATGACATTGCTCCGTAGAAAATCTTTGATCTGATTGGTCTGAGCATGTCACACATACACATGTCATTATTCTAGTGGCTCATTTCATTTGACTTGGTTTGCCATATAACCTTGACACATGACAAGATTTTAGTGGCCTTTGAATTTGACTTGGATTACCACATAACCTCAACACGTGGCATGATTTTAGTGGCTTATTTAATTTTACTTGGATTGCCACATAACCTTGACATGTGACATATTTTTAGTGGCTTATTCAATTTCGCTTGGATTGCCACACAACCTTGATACGTGGCATGACTTTAATGGCTTATTTAATTTTACCTTGATTGTCACATAAAATCCACTATTTTCTTGAATGTAATAAAAATTAATTCATGGATTTTAATTCAATGAAATCTTAATGCTTACATATATGACATGGATATGACTTGTCATTTTTATAATATCCATTTAATTTATGTAAGGGAGAGTGAGCTACACATATAGTTGGAGGATTTAAAAATCCCATCTTAATTGAGTTTTAGAGTTCATATGATAAAAAGACAAGTATAAGGGTTCACAATACAAGCTTATAGAAGTAGAAGGGTCTTTCAGATCTTTTTGCCTATGTGGAAGTGTAGAAGGAGTACCAATATAGGGGTTACTCGGTAGGTATTATAGGCGATGTAAAATAGAAGAATCTATATTAAGTATTTTAGTGTAAAATCCCCAATCAATATTCATAAGAAAACTAATCATAACTTCAATGTCTAGTCGCCCCCTAAATTTGATCTACGGAAAATTAATCTTCTCTTGTTCTCTCGTTTCTTCTCCTATTTATTGTTCTTCAATGATATGTAATTTTGAATAACTTAATTATTTTTTTGTTGTTTCTTATAATTTATTATTAAAATATTACTATGTTAAGACAAAAAAGAATGTAACATATGCAACTCGAACATATAATTATTTTTTAATAATCAACTAGCACCACCTATAATACAGTAAGATCTTTTACATTTTTATTACCACCGAAAAGTCAATTACTATTTTTTATTTTTGTTTTAAATGTTGTCTTTCAAATCCATCCTAAGGAAAAAAAATTATTCATAAATATAGTATCTCTTTAGGTACTTAGCAACTAAAACATTAAGAGAAAATACAAAAAATAATACTAAAAAATTATTTCCCTCTATTAGTGCTAAACATTAGCAATAAAAGATCAATGATTGGTTGGTTCTTTCATCTGACTTAAATGTTTATTGTCTCTTAGATTTAGTTGTACACGTCCATAAAATGATAATCTAAACCTAATTAATCGACATCTTATTAATTTTCTAGTGGATTAGTATATTCATACCTTATATTTACTAAGTATCATCATGATGTTTAATTATAATTTTCATAAGAAACATTACAATAGATAGTCGACTAACTAGCTTCACCCCTTACTAGGTCTAGACAACACAATTATAAATAATAACTTCTTTAGTACAATAAAAAATATAGTTAAAGGATAAACTAAGAAGTATCACACACAATTTAATCTAATGTTTATGCATGTAATGACACGTCGGGTCATTTTGAGTACTAAAGTTTCTCATTTCATAAATTATTCTTTTAATAGATTCTTAATTGGAATTTTGGACTAATTCTTAACTATATTTATTTAATTAATGGATAACATTAAATAATAAAAGTTTTGTTGATAGTTAAAAGTTCAAGTCTCAAATTAATTTAATACCTTATATTACTTGACCATGTTTATTAAAATAAGTTAATGGGGGTTATGTTACATTTGACAACATTCATTAAAAGAGAGTATATAAAAGTTTTATTAGTACAGTAAAGGGATGTGATTATGTGTTATAAGCTTTAATGTATGTGTTGGTAGATTGAGTTTTTGTTTGTAGAAATGGAAGGTGATACTAATTTGGTAATGGGTAGCCAGTCATTGGCTGAGGGGATATGATTAACGTTGGATATGGCGGTGTCCACTAGTTTCGTAACCAGTGACTACAATCTTGAATATTATTACTTTATTATCATATTATAATATTCTAATTTTTGGAATATAGTATCATACTAATTCCATTAGATTTATATGATTTGGAGAAAACAAATACTTAAACATATGCTTGAAATTTCAAAAATATACGATTTGATCCATTATTTGACTTTAAAATTACAACATTATTATAATATTTGAATGGTTACTTACCAATATTTTATATACCATTCAAATATTTTGTACTTGAAATATTTTAATTGTTTGGAGGCAATGATAAAAGGAAAAGTATTGGTAAATTAGATTGATTGTGTAACACTCTGAAAACTGATACGTTATAAAGTAGAGCCTAACCATATGTTAAAAATCATGAAAATGACCACGTAGTATTAGTTTCACATTTTAGGTGAAAACTAAGTGAAATGAGTCTAGACAAAGGGGCAAATTACATGGCATAGGGGCCAAGCAAAGGACAAAGTCCAAGGCTGCCCATAGTGAAATGCACACTGCCCTACCTTCACGAGAGGGACCACAAGTCCTGGTCCTCACATGTGCTCGTGAAAAAGGGGGTGTGGTCTCGCCTTGTCCATGGTCTAGTTTAAACATTTTCTTCAAGCTACTCCCTCAAACTTTACCATGCTCGACCACAATTAGTGGTCCACTTCACGAGTCGTGAAGGTGACTTGGCCATTCAGTTTCGTGCTCCAAGTTGGGGGCTAACCTCAAACTCCATGGGAGGGATCACGGTCTCTGGTCGTCACCATGGCGGTGGTCCTTGATAGGGTTCATTAAAAGGTAAGTTTTAATGTCTTCAATTATTTAGTCCAAAGTGGGCTTGGTACAAAAGTAAGGCTTAGTACAACATTTCATCCCCAAATGAATGTCAAGTAGAACGTACAATTTCAAACCCTATAGGAATTGTTGAGGGGATGTTTCATTCATTTCAAGGGTAATTTTGAAGACCATCAACCGTTGATCAAGTTTGCCTACTATAATAGTTACCACTAAAGTACTGCTTTCGCTATGTTTTGAAGCACTTAATGGGAGAAGGTGTAGGTAACCAGTTGGGTGGTTTGAAGTAGGTGAATTTTCTCTAATTGGTCCCCAAGTTGTTTATGAGGCTATAGAAAATATTTGTCCTATTAGAGATAGGTTGAAGTTGGCCCAAAGTCGGCAAAAGTCCTATGCCAACAAAAGAAAAAAGGATCTTGAATTTGAGGTAAAAGAGTGGCTCTACTTGAAGATTTCTTCCATGAAAGGGGTAATGTGGTTTGACAAAAAGCGGAAACTTCGTCCATGGTATGTGGGGTCGAATGAGATGTTGAAAGGTGTTGGAAATGTTGCGTATGAATTGAACTTGCCTAATGAGTTGGCTCCGGTTCACCTGACGTTTCATGACTCAATGCGCCAAAACTGCCTAGGTGACTTGGTATTTATCCTTCCTTTAGAAGGTCTACAATTTGATGAGGATATTTCTTATGAAGAGGCCCCGGTTGAAAGTAGGTGCTACTTGGGAGGCCGAGGCCTATATGAAGTCTCGTTATTCTCATCTTTTTTTCTTCCTCTCTTAGTAAAACTTGAGGTCGGTAGTTCCTCTTAGTTTTAGTGAATTGGGAGTCATGTGTAATATTGAAATTTTCACGATTTCTTTTATGTGTTCATGTTCATATGAGAATTCATGTTTAATGTATCTTGAGTTTTCATTAATTATATGTTCCTCTTGGTTTGTTTGTTCTTTAGTATGTTGATGGTGTAATTAACTTCATGAAATGTTGTATTGAAAATGCTTAGTTATGTTATGATAAAATAGCATATTATCTCTTTTGTGCTTATGTTAAACTTATTTGTGATGGAGAAGGTAGTTCCTGCTTATATGATACGAAATGATAACTTCTGTGGATGTTGGGTTGTGGATGTAGTTCCTACCTCTCTGTGATGCATTATAATTTTTTTGGAATAGAGTTGATGCTTCCTCCTCTTCATTTGCACTATTATTATGTTGTATGCTTGTTGAGCTGCAAGTAATCAGTCATTATTCCCCCTATAATCTTTAGAGTGTCATTTTAGGAAGAATGTTCATAAGTAGGAGTTATTGTAACACTCCGAAAAATGAAAGGTTGAACTAGAGCCTAAAAATAGGTTAAAAATCATGAAAATGACTCACAAAGTATTTGTATTGCATTTGAGGTGAAAACTAGAGAAAACGAGTATAGACCATGGGGAAAGTGCCATGGCAAGGGGACCAAGACAAGGTGGCCCCTAACAAAATGCACACTGCCCCACCTTGACAAGAGGGACCACGAGTTGTGGTCCTCACCACTGCTTCTGAAGAGAAGTGTGGTCTTGCCTTGGCCATGGTCTAGTGGCCACCTTATTTGCAAGCAACAACCTCAACCCTCAACGAGAAGGACCACAATTAATGGCCCACTTCATGAGCTGTGAAGGTGCCCCTGATGGTGACTTGGCCATGGAGTTTTGTTCTCCATGTTGGGGGCTCACTTCCTCAAACTCCAGGGAGGGACTACATTCCGTGGTCCTAACCACGGCCGTGGAGTTGGGAGTGGTAAAAGGTAAGTTATAAAGTCTTTAGTTATTTAGTACAATTAATTGAGGGGTGTTTTGCATATTTTCGGGGTTAAATATATATTGGTCTTAACTTATTTTTCACTCATTCTCAAATAAAAAACACAAACAATCAAATATTCTCCCAAAAACACAATTCCCTCAAATATTTCTCTCTTGACGAAGCTCCTCAATTAAAGAAAACAAACCTTCAAGGTTAGGATTCAAGCTCCATGGTTTTTAATCCAGTTTCTTGTCGAGGATTCAATTATTATATTGAAGCTCTTCACTCATAGGAATTTTTACCCAAGAGGCCCTCTTAAAATTTTTTAAATCAAAGTCTCCGGTATCTTAGTGTTCACTCAAATTTGTGGGTCTCTTTTCTTAAATCGTTTCCATTGATCTATAATGGTTGTTTATGATGATATATGAAGCTTTGTGGATGAATTCATCTAATTTTTTTTTATGGTTTTTAAACATATCCCACAAGACCCATGCTTTCCCCTTTCTTTCTCAAATCTAAACTCTAGTATGCTTTGATTGATGAATGAAGAATGAGAATCTAGTATATTTCTATTTAATTAATTATAGTATTATTATGTTATCCTATATGATGTATGAATATCTTTAAAATAGGGGTGTATATTGAAGAAATCCTTGAAGGCTATGAATGAAATTTTTCAATTTGATGAGTAGTTTATATTTAATTATTGATCCATTTATAGTTGAGGTGCTTTCTCGATTAATGAATTGTAGTGTTGTAGTAAAAATATCCTCTTCCCTACAACCCTAATTATGCTAAAGTATTCTATGATATGAATATGCATGTTAATATAAACATGAATGTTATGCTATGATTATGGTAGTGTTGGTATGTCGAATAAAAGTTAACTCTCATAAACACTATATTATTATGATATGAAAGCACATTCCCCCATGTTTTGAAATGTCATTTATCATCTTTTGAACACTTGAGCTATATGATATAAGAGTGGTTGAGTCCTTAAGGCATCGTTTAAGAAAAAATGCATATATGATATAAGAGTGGTTGAGTCCTTAAGGCATTGTTTAAGAAAAAATGCATATTTGTGACTTAATGTTACACTAAGGGGAATTGTGTTTTGAATCAAGTGAACATGAACATGAGATGGGGCTTTTAATTTTACCAAGTACGGCTTTGCAAATGGGATCTCATTTAGCAAGTCCAGGTTCCCGATATATATATATATATATATATATATATATATAAGATC
>NC_028648.1:39418513-39426800 GCF_001406875.1 Solanum pennellii | reverse complement strand
ATATATATATATATATATATAAATCGAGCTTTAATGAGTTCTAATATGCAATGTCAATCAGTTCCTTTTTTTCTCGCTCCGAGAAATGCATTGTTGGAACTGGGATGGAACGACAAGCAACTCTACAATCGGGGGCTCAGTACGTAGGACTTAAAAAGAGGGTTCCTTACTCTCTTCCCTATCCTAATTTCGATCCTCACCTTTATGGTGTCAAAGGCCTACCCTTCCATTTTACAGGATGTTCTAAAGCAAGAAGTCGAAATGGAAAAGAAAGTCACCTTTCTTGCAAGCCTATTGGCTTTATTCTTATACTGGTCGAGCTGCACTAGTTTTAATCCAATATATTCCACTTCTCTTGCTTGCACGACTTCCCCCTTGCTTAAAAAAATGGGGGCAAGTCAAGTAAGTAAGAAGTGGAACCCTAGTAGCATAATGGAATCAGTTTACCGGGAATACTTCCAAGCCAACACGAGTAGTGGGTCTCAGTAGACGAACTCACACAAAGGAAAGTTATTTAACTATAAGAGAAAGGGTAACTTTGGGACCCATTACAGCCTGCCTTATAAAATGGTTTTGCAAGCGATTTCTCGACCCGACATAGATCTGGTCTTTGAAGGAATAAAAAAAAAGAGAGACTGGTAGAGCTCCTCTTTGTCAACGACATTCTCCCTTATATATATTAACCATTTCATTATGGAACATTGTCCTCGATCTGCGGAATTAACAACTCTATTAGAAAGTCAAATTAGCCACTTTTACACGAATTTTCAAGTGGATGAAATCGGTCAAGTTGTCTCAGTTGGGGATGGTATTGCACCTATTTATGGATTTAACGAGATTCAAGCTGGGGAAATGGTTGAATTTTCCAGCAGTGTGAAATGAATAGCCTTGAATCTTGAGAATGAAAATGTAGGAATTGTTGTCTTTGGTAGTGATACTGCTATTAAAGAAGGAGATCTTGTGGCTCCGTTTAGAAAAAACCCAATTCAATTGGTAAGATATCTACGTAAGATATTTATGATTGCTATTTATATTTTTTCTTTGTAAAGAGATCCTAATTTTCAAGCAAAGTTATCTCAACTCTAATAAATACTTGAATAAAATGAAACTAAAATAAATACAAAAAGAAATGGTAATGGGAGCATTTGTCCTATATGTACCAATCCAAATCGGGGCGGATCTTTACCCTGAGTAGAGCATAAACCTAAAAATATGAAACAAACCCATTAAGGAGCAAGAAAATACCATGGATTAAATCTCAATGAAAGAATACATCAATGAGAAGTTAATTCAATAAGATTAATGACCCTTCTTATAACTCCTAAGGTCATCATTCCCTTTGCTTTTCACAACCCAAAAATTAATCTGAGGGTTAACAAGAAGATAGATAAAATCGGAGATTGTATCAAGAATTATGTACAAAAGAATGTGAGAACGTCCTCTGGCGGTATAGAGATTCAAAAATGAATCGATCTGCCATATTTTGGGGGCTTCCGCCTTACACACGGAAGATTGGATTTCTTGAATCATGAGTCTTATATACTGTGTTACGATCACCTCATAATGATAAAAAGTCCAGAGAACAATTTTTTATGAAAATCAAGATAAAATTTCTGGTCATAAAAACATAAAGACATGAGTTGCGCAAGAAGTTCTTTCGATTAAAACGTTGTGCGACTTGGAGGACATAAGACTTCTTCGTCAAGTCAAAAAGATTATCTATTGGATGCTCCTACCCCACCATGCGTGGCCCTAAATGATCACTATGAGTCAAACTCAATAGAATTTGATCAATCCTATTTTATGTCATTTAGGTGTAGAACTTAACCAAGCATTCTCTTTCTTTATTCTCAATCGAATCACTGTTCGCAACCCATGATTCTATTTTATCATCAATGCAATCCCCGTATTTTATTTTTCTGAAAAATGAATAGATATCTTTACTTGTATGACTTAGATGTACCGTATTTTCTCTAAAAAGTGATTCTATTGTGGGATTTGGTATGAAATCGATTATCTCAATGAGATTGCTATTCCAATCTTTCTTCTTAGAGCATTGTAAGGTATTATTAAAGTAGTGTCGGCCACTTTAAATTGGCCAGAGTAGTATGTTTTTGTATAAATAGAGGGTTTTTCCCTCATAATAAGATAAG
The DNA here is from genome assembly GCF_001406875.1 of Solanum pennellii. Taxonomy (NCBI): domain Eukaryota; kingdom Viridiplantae; phylum Streptophyta; class Magnoliopsida; order Solanales; family Solanaceae; genus Solanum; species Solanum pennellii. The sequence goes on along the minus strand of NC_028648.1, from coordinate 39,424,647 downwards.
CTACTTTCAAGTAACTCTCTTCTTCACTCTCTCTCCTGAATTCCGCTTCCACCCCCCAAATTGGTATCAGAGCTAGTTAACAAAATAAAGCTATGGAAAACAAAACCGACATGGAAAATCTACAGAAACAGGTATACTCATTTACATCCATGAGTAGCTAAACTGCTTTATTCCTGATAATCTCTTGTTGATTATAATTTTTTATCATGTTTTAATAATGTTATAATAACCATCTTTAGAAAGTTTGCTACGGAAATATTCTGCGAATAGGTATACCCAGACTATGCCATCCTAAAGTTGAAACGATAGGCAAGAAGGCCGTTTAGGGGAGTAAACAAAGTTGAGGCGCTGTTAGGGTAACTGATCATAGAAGAAAACCGTAGTAGTGACCAGACGAGATGATTATTAAATCATTATTATTACATAATAAATAAGTATAATCTATTAAGAGGTTAGAAGGAATAAATTTTTTAGTGAAAACATGTTAAAATGCATTCTTATTTACTAAATGATGATGTTAATTACAAGATATTAATACTTTATATATTGAAAGATCTTAATACAGATATAAGAAGGACAATTTATGAAAAATTATTAACATACGAGATAATAGAAGAAGCAACCCAAGGTTGGGTAGAATTAATTACACCAGATGATTTTGATATAGATTTATATGATGATATAGAATTATTTATAGATCAATGATAAATTATTTATACTTACAATTCTGGAAAGAAACTAAAGAAGGAATAGAACTACTTGAAAAACTTCTAATTGAAAATTTTTACAAATATCTGAGAACTAGAGAAAGTGAATATTTAGAATATATTACAAACAACGCTAATGAAATACAACAATTAGATCTACTTAAAAAAGAATATTATGAAAAAATATTTAATTCTTAAAAATGAAGAATAATCAAACATCAAATAAAGTAACTACTATAACAAAAATAGAAAGAAAAGAAAGAAAAACACAGAAAAAGTTAAAAACCTTATACAGAGAATATAAATTATTACAACTTACTAAAACAAATATTAACAAAACAAATCTTTTGATAGATATAATTTCTAAAACAGAATATAAATATGTTTGTTATCTGAAAAAATAATATGAACAAAGAAATATATAAGCAACAACTGATAGAGAAAATAATTGAAAAAAGACAAGAGTTAAAACACAGAAAAGAAAGATTATAAGAAAATATATTATCAGGAGTATGTAATAAATCAATATTAGCACAAAGAAAAGTTATATTTATGCTGAAAATACAAATAGATTGCCTTGAATATAAATTGCAACATAATATAAGTCATAAACTATGATTAATAAAGAAGAATTTGCAGTAGACGAAAAGACATATGAAAATCAAGATGGCTTAGTAATAAAAATAATATTTTCAAATTTAGGAAGACGATATAAAAAATAGGAAATAACTTATATTTAATGTTAGAAAAAGAAACAGCAAAATTAGAAGATAGTTTGACAGCTGTGGTAAGAATAACAAAGGAAAATGAAGAAATAGATAAATCAAAAGAAATTGAAAAAATAAAAACACAAGCAAAGCAAGAAGTACAACATCTAGAAGAAATAAAAAATACAAGAATAAGTGAATTATAAAAAGAATTAGCTAAGCTAAAATTATTATATGAAACCAAACAAAAAGAGAAACAGGTAGAAAAAGATAAAGAACTTGAATTAACTAATGAGATAAATAAAATGAAACAAAAATTAAATGAAAATCTTGAAATAGACGAAATAGACGAAATAAATGAATCAGATACAATAAACGATCAAAACTCAGAAATAAGTGATATAAGTGAAACATACATATAAATTCTAGAACAAGTAAATAAGCCGAAAAAATTATAAATAAATACAGGAGATATAAATCAACCCAGCACATCAAGAGTTAAAACCCCAGATAATAGTCCTAGAAGTAGTCCTAGATGGACAGCACCAACTTATTATACAGAGAATTATGAACGATCAGACAGAACAAATGCAATATGGAATAGCAGGTTAAATAAAAAATGGACGCCTAGACCAATAACTGAACAATATAACTTTTTAGATCTAGATTGTGTTACAGATATAAATAAAGCAATATTACTATGGGTAGGAAATATATCTAAACAATTAATTGATAACAAAATAACAACAAAAGAAACACCAGGATATATAGAAAGAACATTTGTTGGAAGAACAAAATTATGGATAGGAAATTTACCCCCAGAAAGTCTAGAAACACTTAGAAGTGACAAGAAAATAGATGGATCTCCATCAACAACAAATATAGATATACTAGATAAATACGAATTAGCAATACAAAATGAATTTGGAGGTATGACCACAGAAATAAAAGAACAAAATAGAGAAAAAATTATAAATAGACAACTTATGACAAAATTAGCTATATGTAAAATGTGTTATATAGAAGAATACACATGTGCATTCAAAGAATATTATTACAAAGCAAGATATGATATAAATGAAGCAAAAGAAATAAGACAACAATATTTTACAAAACTACCAGAACCATTTAGTACAAAAATAATTAAAGACTGGAACAATGAAGGATTAACAGATACTTTAGGAGCTAGAATAAGATTTTTACATCAATGGTTTGTACAATTATGCGAAAATCAAAAAGAAAAAATAAAAATGGAAAAAAGTACTAATTAAAAATCTAGCCTGTTGTAAAAATAAAACAGCACCACAATTTGGATGTACAAATAAATATTATAAATAACAAAGACATAAACGACACAAAAATTATAGAAAAACCAAAACTAGTTATAAATACAAAAAACCAAGACAAAGATATTATTTAAAAAATTATAAAATAAAAAGACTGTATAGACCAAAGAGAAAACTATCGGAATGTACTTGTTATAACTGCGGAAAGATAGGACATTTAGCTAGAGATTTTAAGTTACCTAAGGATCCAAAAAGAAAACAAATTGCAGAAGTAATCATAGATAATGATGAATATATACAAATAGAATATACAGACTATGAATTAAGTGAAAATGATAGTATATATGAAGTATCAGATATAGAAACTAAAAATGAAGAAGAAAATATTGATCTAGATAATGAAGAGGAAATCTAATGTCTGAGGATGACATAAAAATAATATCCAAAGAAGACTATCAAAATGAAGAATTATCAGAACAAAAAATTATATTTGATAATACGATTTTCGAACAAATAAAAGGAAAAGAATTAGACTTAAGTGTTGAAAAAATACTTGAGATACCTATAATAAGAAATTGGTTTAAGAGACAAAAAGATGAATACTATGTAGTTAGCAAGAAAGAACACATCATAGTTTGTAAATATACAAAAGGAAAGGCAAAAATACCTATACTAAATAAGAGGATAATTAATCAATAAATACAAGATATAAAAGCTAAAACACCTATAAAATATGTACACTTAGGAGGAAAAGAAATATTGATAAAAGCTTGTTTTAGAGAAGGAATAGACACACCTATTGAAATATATTTAGCAGATGATAGAATTATACACCCTATATAAAAAAGTGTAATTAGTGCAGTAAAAGGAAACTTAATATACCAAAAATTTAAATTTATACTAAGTGTCAACTACTCAGTAGCATTAACAGATAGAAACATAGATAAATCATTAGTTTTATATTGGAAAATGTCTGGAATAGAACTAGCACCAGGCAGTAAAATATTTACAGCAAGATGTAAAAACCTATATATATTAACAAAAAAACATAAAGTAACAGCAAGAAATAAAATTGATAAAATAAAGATAGAAAATCCTTTTGAAAAAATAATTACTATAATAGACAATAATGACTATAGCTATAAAGAAATTGACATAGAAGAAGATTTAGAAATTGTAAAAGAGAAATTAAGCACTTCAAGCGTACCAAATACATTAACAAGAGCTACCTCATCAAGAATGAGCACATCTAAAAGAAACTATGAAATCTCACAAAATTTATTAGATAAAGAAGAGATAACACCATACCATTACTTTATAACAGGAATAATAGACCAAAGAAGATATAAAATTTTGATAAATACAGGACAAGAAGAGAATTATATAACGAGAGAATTGGTATTAGAAACAGAAATTATAAAAACAGGACACTTATGCCCTGGATTACCTAGTGAGATAGTAACTACAAACGAAGAAATAACTGAAAAACAAATAATTATAGGAGGAATACCCTTGATAATACCATTTAAAATCTACCAAGGAAGCCAAAATATTACCTTAGGAATAAAATGGTTAGAAAAAGTTAAACCATATAATATAGAAAATGAACAATTAACAATAACTTGCCAAAATAAGAAGATAATTATCAAAAGAACAAAATGAATAATGAAAATATATATACTTGCAAAAATTATTGTAGAAGGATACCACAACAGATATTATACCCCAATGATAGATATAGGAGCAGAAGCGAATATATGTAAATATAATTGTTACCAGAAGATAAATGGGAAAAATTAAAAACACCTATGGTGGTAACAGGATTTAATAATGAAGGAAGTATGATTACATATAAAGCAAAAAATATAAAAATACAAATATTGGATAAAATACTAACAATAGAAGAAATGTACAATTTTGAGTTTACAACAAAAGATATGTTATTAGGAATGCCATTTCTAGAAAGATTTTACCCACACATAATAACAAAAACACATTGGTGGTTTACTACACCACGCGGAAATAAAATAATAGCAAAAAGAGTAAATAACAAACAACGTAAACCTATAGAATGGATAAAAGGAAGTGAAAAAATAAACCAGGAAATGGAAAACATAAGTAAAAATCAAATAAAACAATTAGAAATTATCATATTTACAATTAATAAATTAAAATAATTAACGAACAACTAGAATTATTATATAATGAGAATCCATTACAAGGATGGGAAAAGCATAAGATGAAAGTAAAAATTGAGTTAATAGATGAAAATAGTATAATAACACAAAAACCATTAAAATATAATTTTGATGATTTAAAAGAATTTAAAATACACATAGATGAACTATTGGAAAATAATTATATACAAGAAAGCAACAGTAAACATACAAGTCCAGCATTTATAGTTAATAAACATAGTGAACAAAAACGAGGTAAAAGTAGAATGGTTATAGATTATCGTAATTTAAATGCTAAAACTAAAACATATAATTACCCAATACCAAATAAGATACTAAAAATAAGACAAATACAAGGATATAATTATTTCAGTAAATTTGATTGTAAATCAGGATTTTATCACTTGAAACTAGAAGAAGAATCTAAACAATTAACAACATTTACTGTACCACAAGGATTTTATGAATGGAATGTTCTACCATTTGGATATAAAAATGCACCAGGCAAATACCAACATTTTATGGACAATTATTTTAATCAATTAGAAAATTGCATTGTTTATATAGATGATATATTATTATATTCAAAAACTGTAACGACCTGTTTAGTCGTTTTGAGAAGCAGATTTTATTTCTGGAAAAACTGTGTGAGTCGACGGAACCCACGACGGACCGTCATGGGCACGACGGGCCGTCGAGGGTGTCTCGTTCCAAAAGTCTTAGACTTCTGAAATTTGGGGTACTGAAATCGACTCTCTGAACTTGGCGACGGACCTGCAGGACGGACCGTCACACGCGTGACGGGCCGTCACAGACTCTTGGTAAAAATCTAGTCTCTGAACTCTGTGACGGAGCAGCAGGACGGACCGTCGCAGGCACGACGGCCCGTCACAGGCTGCGTAATCCAAGGCTGGGTCGGATTTCTGTTAAGTTCTTTAAGGGGCGTTTTGGACTATTTCCTGCTTTAATTATAAAATAGTGGGTTAATGTTAATATGTCTAATTACTTGGGGGTTAAAAGAGGTAACCTTGAGTTAATTAGTGGGATATTATTGCCATCTTTATACTTAATTATATGCTAATTAGGGTAAAAGAAAGAGGGTTTGAATAAGAAAGAAAAAGAACAGAAAGAGAGGGAGAACGAGTAGATAGAGAGAGAAACGAACGAAGAGGAAAAACACAAGCTTTGAGGAATTTGCTTGCTTGATCACGAATCTTCGGTGGAGGTAGGTTATGGTTTATGCTATTTGTAGTAAAC
>NC_028648.1:39408540-39410512 GCF_001406875.1 Solanum pennellii | reverse complement strand
CATAGATGTTCTTGTGGTGATGACTTCCAGATTTTGGGGAATAATAGATGTTGAATTTTAGAAGTTATTGAATTGTCTTTTTATTAATGAGTTTAAGTCTTCCGCATTACTTTCTGTCGATATTAAATTGAAATGTTAAGGTTTAGATTGATGGTTCGCTCACATAGGAGGGTAAGTGTGGGTGCCAGTCGCGGCCCGGTTTTGGGTCGTGACAAGAACACAAGATGAACATATTATATTATTAGAAAAATTTATACATATAATTAAACATTCTGGTATAAGCTTAAGTAAAAAGATAGCAGAAATTATGAAACCACAGATAGAATTTCTAGGAATACAAATAGATAAAAATGAAATAAAAATGCAAACCCACATAGTACAAAAAATAATCACCCTTGATGAAAATATATATACAAAAAAGAAATTACAATCCTTTTTAGGATTAGTAAACCAAGCAAGAGAATATATACCAAAATTAGCAGAATATTTAAAACCATTACACAGAAAACTTAAGAAAGATGTCGAATATCATTTTGACAATAAAGATAAAGAACATATAAGACATATCAAGAACTTATGTAAAAAACTACCAAAACTATATTTTCCCGATGAAAATAAATCATTTACTTATATTGTTGAAACAGATTCAAGCAATCATAGTTATGGAGGAGTTTTAAAATATAAATATGAAAAAGAAAAAATAGAACACCATTGCAGATATTACTCAGGATCTTATGCAGAAGCACAAATAAAATGGGAAATAAATAGAAAAGAATTGTTTGCACTATATAAATGTATGTTAGCATTTGAACCATATATTGTTTACAATAAATTTATTGTAAGAACAGATAATACACAGGTAAAGTGGTGGATAACCAAAAAGGTACACGATTCAATTACAACAAAAGAAATAAGGAGACTAGCTTCAAATATATTAAATTTTACATTTACAATTGAGATAATCAAGACTGACAAAAATCTTATTGCAGACTACCTCTCCAGAGAAAGATACAATGGAGAAAATACTAGCTACAATGACAATGCTTTGTCAAAAAATGGAAAATATAGAGAACGAAGTACAAACACTAAAAGAAACAGTTAATAGTCAGCAGCATGACTTAAAACATGCGGAGCTAAGTCAGCAGCATGACTTAAAACATGCGGAGCTAGAAGGTGTGTAACGATCCTTTTGATCCTTTTGAGTACTAGAACTTTTTATTTTATGAAATACTTTTCGATAGGTTCTAAATGGATATTTTGAATTATTTATAATTATAATTATGAAATTAGTGGGGTGATTTTACTAATTTATATAGTTAGTAGTTAAAGAAAATAATATTAAATAAGTAGTGGGTCACTTTTACCACTTTTATAATTAGCCTTTACATAATCAGGATAGTAAATAATCTGTTGAAGAAAAAAAAAAAGAGAAAAAGAGGAAAACAACCTAGGGCGACTAATATCCTCAAACGATCGAGAAGAAGGTGAATGCCTCCTACTTCATGTGCGTAAGAAAATAGTAAAAGGTTAGTCTTTAATATATATGTACATATTGAATAGGTGGAAATTCTATTATTATAATATAAATATTAATTGTGTTGAATAAGAATCAAGTTGAATTAACAATGTTTAAGTTGCACGTTGTTGCTGCTAATGTGTATTGATTTTGTAAAATTAGGGAATAGACAATTGTTAGTGTAGAGAGTAATGTTGGGTTGAGACAAGATTGGCTTTTACAAATCTATTAATTTCCAATGAGATTATTTTAAGAAGTAAGGATATGTGTTGATGGGTATAATATATGTATATATATATGGAATGAGTTCAGTTTATGGTATCATATGTGTTAGGGTGAGAGAATTAAATTAGGGTGTTAGACGTATGCACTGCCATTGCAACCTATTGTGGTGATTCGTTCCAGTTGAATTCATGGTTTAATTTTAGGACATAACTAATCTCTCAATTTAATATT
>NC_028648.1:39318383-39406659 GCF_001406875.1 Solanum pennellii | reverse complement strand
ATTAGGTTCGTTGGTCTCATCACACAAGAACGAGTCTAGTAGAGTCTTGAGGAACGGTAGGGGGACGCCTTTACTTTTCTTTGAGAGGCTATAAGACTTTAGGAAAACTCATTTCTTTCTTTCTTTCGTGCTACTACTTGAATCCAATTGGTATCTAGGTGATACAAATTGGTATCTGAACTTCTTCACTCTACTTCAAATATGGGTACTATTAGAGTATTTGAAGTCGAAATAGCAACAACAAAAAGAAAAGAAATATGTCCTTAGAAATAGATATATTTTCTAGATCACCAAATGTGGTGGTAGTCTCATATCGAGTGTCGGTTAATAAAGACACTATTATGACTTCATAGAGTTAGGGTATAGTAGAGAAAGTCATCGATGTTTACTTGGTTAAAGTTATAGAGTGTGATATTTTTTTTTATTGACCTAAGCTACGAAAGAATGAATATTGCTTTGGATGAGAGGCCAAAAAGATTTGATGGCGTATTGTAGTCACTTAATGGGCAAAAATTTATTTGAGTAAATTTTTAGCGAGGGTATGATGTATTCTAGTGGTGGAATTAATGGACTTTCATGGTGTGGTACTATAGGTATATGAAAATGAATATGTCGATTATCAGGTGAGAATACTAACTACTTAAGGAGTTATCAGTTGTATGACATAGTTAGATAATAAGATTCAGTGTTGCATTCACATTTGAGAAACCAACTAGTTTATTACTATGGGCGCTTGGATAGAACATTATTTTTTTAAAGAAAATTTTAGTGGTGGATTTTTGGTATAGTATTGATACATTTAGGTTGTGAAATGCATCTTGAGGGTTCTGAATGAGGAGCGGAGATCTATTGATACTAGAATGACAAACTTATAGGGGATGGAAGTCCTAGTGAGTATACTTTGGGTGGATTAAGTTGAAGATTTTAGTAAGAAAGTGCATATATAATTTGTTAGTCCCTTCATTTTGATTACTATATCTGAGTTTAAGGTTTCATGTCGAGGAAAAAAAATTGACTTTGCGATGATGAAAAGGGCTTACAAAGCATGATGGTAATAGGAGTAAGTTATGGATGGTGACGGAGATGCAAATTATAGAATACAAATTGTTGGTCAAATAAATTTTGTAGGGTGATAAAAACTTGCGAGTATCGAAGGTTGAGATTTCTACTATTTAGTGAGTAATGTGGTTGTATGACAAATTTTAGGAGATGTTAGGGCACCACTCGAATTGAATTTAAAGAAGCTTGAGTCATAATGAAAATAAAATAAAAATGGAATGTAATGTAACCTTTAGAGAGAAGTGAGAGCAAAAAATTTTTTTTTCTCAAATTGTAAGGGGTAAAGGGGTATCTTCAAAGGAGTTGAAAATTGAATTTAGTGATGCGTGATTCCACTTGTTTTTCTCTGGTTATGATAATAGTGTCACATGTTCATCATATTGGTCAAAAATGATTGGAAAGGACTTGAGAAAAGAGTGTACATACATTCAACTTGAATGTGGTGATAAGTTCTTTTGTGATTTTGAGTTTAGTAATGAGTACTATTGAGGTTTTAGCAAAGGATATGGTAAAATCTATGAATAGGCGATCAATGATAAGTTAAGATACATGAATTCCTAAAAATCTTCAAGGTATGAACTAATGTTGATAGATAAGGGAATTTGGCTATATGGTTGAAATCGTCGTTCAAGTTCCTTATTTTAAGTCGACATTCATCGTAGTATTAGTCAAGATATGAATTATTAAGGTAATAAATGATTAATCGTGTGGTGTATTGGGTAATTGGAAGAATCTATGCGTGTTTTGAGTCGTAAAGTTTGTTACTTTGATTGTTAAAGGAGATAAGGAAGAGTTTTCCTCGGAGTTTTGTTTTAGAGTGTGAAGTAAAACGTCATGATTTGTTGGTAAAAGAATGAGATCGGTAAGCGAGTTAGAGAGAAAAAAAAAGTCTGATATATTGAAGGGCCAAGATATTTAAAATTATGCACCATGAGAAGATTAGAGAAAAGTAAAAGGAATAAGACCTCTCGTATAAACCCTTGGGGTGAAGTTGAAGGTTGTACTAATTATATTTTTATTTTTATTTTCTATGAGTTTTCATATGACAATGAGGTGTGAACTAGTTTAGTAGAGAATTACTAGGAATTTATCATCGACTTTTATGAAGATTGAATTTTGATTTGGGTGACAAACAGTGAGGTATGAAAAATTTAGTATTTTACGTGGGGTTAGATTGTTTAAATTGAGATAGATGAGTTAAGAATGATGCACGAGGTGAGATATAATTCTACATGGTTATTAGAAATTTAGAGTTGAATTAATACTACTCTATTCATGGGACTCATAGAAAGTTATGATGTAATACATAGATATTTGATGGTGAATAGAGGTTACGAGCTTAAAGTATTCAAAATCATTTGAGTGACCAATAATTCCCCAAGTATTGACATGAGGTATATGATGGTGTTAAATGGTAGCTAAAGGATGGTATTTGAAGGTGGTGGGAAGTTGACATTGAGAGTGATTTAATGGTTTTATCTCGATGAAAATGTACTACAAAATTTGAAATTAGAGTTATTAACCTTGTTTAGGACTCATATTTTGTCTTGAAATGCTTTAATAGAAAGAGAAATAGTCATAGTTTGAACATATATTTGATAAGAATGCTTGACAATAATGATGATTGGGAGCAAGGAAGATGATCATGTGGTTATGAGGTTTTGTTTGTATTAAGAGTACTAACTTTAGTGGATATGGGGTTTGATAAACCAAGTATATGTGCAATTATATGGACTAAGTTGGTGATTTGTGCATTATGAGTGTGTGGTGGTTGGTTCAAGTTCACTTCTAATTGGAGTCAGTATTGATTCAACATTTTATCGTGATTATGTGAAAAAAAAAAGAAATTCACCTCATGGTTGTGTCAAGGTCCTTGAGAACATGTTGCATATGTATGTATGATTAGCTTGATGGTTATGGAAAGTACCTTTTGTTGTTGTCTTCAGTTTAGGTATGGATATGACCATATCTGAGGCATATTAAGAGAAGCGATGTAACTCTCATATTTTTTTTGGTTCGCTGCATTTGAGGTAAGACGTTGGGAGGCTGAGTATGATATGCACAAAAGATATTCACATATTTTTGTCGATTCTTGTACCCTTTCTTACACTCGCCTTTTTTTTTAATCGTTCGAGGACGAACGATGGGTAAATTGGTATCTATTGTAACGATCCTTTTGATCGTTTTGAGTACTAGAACTTTTTATTTTATGAAATACTTTTCGATAGGTTCTAAATGGATATTTTGAATTATTTATAATTATAATTATGAAATTAGTGGGGTGATTTTACTAATTTATATAGTTAGTGGTTAAAGAAAATAATATTAAATAAGTAGTGGGTCACTTTTACCACTTTTATAATTAGCCTTTACATAATTAGGATAGTAAATAATCTGTTGAAGAAAAAAAAAAAGAAAAAGAGGAAAACAACCTAGGGCGACTAATATCCTCAAACGATCGAGAAGAAGGTGAATGCCTCCTACTTCATGTGCGTAAGAAAATAGTAAAAGGTTAGTCTTTAATATATATGTATATATTGAATAGGTGGAAATTCTATTATTATAATATAAATATTAATTGTGTTGAATAAGAATCAAGTTGAATTAACAATGTTTAAGTTGCACGTTGTTGCTGCTAATGTGTATTGATTTTGTAAAATTAGGGAATAGACAATTGTTAGTGTAGAGAGTAATGTTGGGTTGAGACAAGATTGGCTTTTACAAATCTATTAATTTCCAATGAGATTATTTTAAGAAGTAAGGATATGTGTTGATGGGTATAATATATGTATATATATATGGAATGAGTTTAGTTTATGGTATCATATGTGTTAGGGTGAGAGAATTAAATTAGGGTGTTAGACGTATGCACTGCCATTGCAACCTATTGTGGTGATTCGTTCCAGTTGAATTCATGGTTTAATTTTAGGACATAACTAATCTCTCAATTTAATATTGTTGTTGTTATATTGGTGATATGTGTGGTGTTAATTATGGAATGGAATAAGATAGTGGGTAAAATTACTATAAGTAATGATGACAACATAATGAAACAATTATGAGTGAATCATTAGCAGAAATAAGGTTCTGCCTATTGTATGTTGAAGGTTGAGTATTGGGTCGTACAATTTGATGGTATCTTAAGGTTTCTTACATTATTATATTATAAATGTATGTTTTAATATATTGAGATACGAAATTAAATATTAAGAGTGTTGTATTAGTTGAATACCATTAAAATTATGCTATTCGTAGTAAACTCTTAATAGCGAATGATATGTATTGTGTAGTATTGTAACCCTTCTATATGCTTAATTTTATGCTTGCATGAATGTGGTTATATAATTGTGATAAAATAAGCATGATGAAGCTATTGAATCCTAAATCTTGTAAAACCCTAATCTACTTTGTTAATGAGATTGATGATGCCTTGGTATGAAAGAAGGCTTGATGAACCAAAGTGATGAGAGTAGTGGAGCGGGTGTCATGAACCGACACGTAGAATTAGGGGATCGGGTGTCACGAACCGACACGTAGAATTTGTGGATCGGAGTGTCACGTTCCGACACCAGGATAGTATATGGAGCGGAGTGTCACGTACCGACACGAGAGAAATAAAGATAATGAATCTTGAAAGATGTTAATATACTCAATCTAATGAACCTAATTCCCAAATGGGTATGGTATTGAGGCTTGAGTCCTCATGGGTGAACTTGGCGGTGCTTATTAATGATTATAGAACTTGTTGTTGCTACATGTTGAGTATTGTAGTTGATTTATGATATTATCTGATATATACTGTTTTCTATTTTGAGTTGGCCGATGATACCTACTCAGTACTTGTGTTTTGTACTGACCCCTACTTGTATGTTTCTTTCTTTGTTATATGTGGAGTGCAGCAAACATACCGTCGTCTTCAACTCAACCGCAACTCTAGCCAGTCTTCATCAAGCCAGATTTCAGGGTGAGCTATTGCTTCTAGCTTGGACTGGATCTTCCTCTTCATGTCTTGATGCCTTGAGATTCCGGCATGGACTAGCTTTTTACTTATTTTAGTTTCTTAGATACTCTTAGATTAGTAATTTGAGGATAGATGTTCTTGTGGTGATGACTTCCAGGTTTTGGGAATAAATAGTATGGAGTTTTTATAAGTTATTTAATCGATTTTCATTAATGAGTTTTAAGTCTTCCGCATTAATTTTCTGTTTATTATGGTACAAATGTTGGGAATTGGATTGGTTGGTTCGCTCACATAGTAGGATAAGTGTGGGTGCCAGTCGCGGCCCGTTTTGGGTCGTGACAAGGTGACGTTGGGAAACACCTAAAAACCCATAACAAAATAATATATACAGCTGCAGGAAGCACATCTATAGGAAGCACATCTACAGGAGGAACATCTACAAAAAAGGAAGAAGGTAAGATAAAATACACAAACACAAATATTAACAAACTATTTTCTAAACCACATTCTCCACAAAATACCCAAAAAGATATATTCGTACCCCCACAAATAAATACTTACAAAGCCAGTCTAGACTCACAAAAACAAACATATAACCATATTACCAGAATGTATATAGAAAATATACACAAGATACAAACTTTTTTAAACCTAAACCCTAGAGCAAAAGATACCAAAAACCCAAATGAAAACTATATAACCCAATACCTACAAGGTTACAAAAAACTCATAGCACAACCAGATACAAATCCAAATCTAGTAGCAACTTGCTACAATTACGGACTAATAAGCACAATATATACTATAACAGGAGAAGAAGTAGCTAAAATACCTGAGCTACACAAGGCATTTTTGCAATATAAAAGAATAACTAAAGGAAATTTATTTTATAAAAAGTTCTACTCAGCAACAGCAGAGATACTATATGAAGAAATTAAACCTACAATACAAGTCATTAAGATAGGTTTAACTAGAGAAATGATAATACAAGAAAAGATAGATATACAAAAAGAGATACAGAAGGTAAATATCCTAGAGTTTTATGCAAACAAAAGGACTATTGGGATAGCTACTATATTGAACGAATTATCAAACAACTACCTAAATGAAAATGCAATCTGGAGCTATTACAACAGAGATCAAACAATGATATACTCCAACTGCAGAGAAATAAGGGCAGCAGATATGGAAGAATTGCGACAATGGATATTAAGTCTGCTGAATCCAGAACAAACACCTACTACAAGAGCTATTAGGAAAAGTTTTATCTCATCAAATCTAATGACTAGATACTGCAAGATAATAGGACAAAAATATCCAGACCATCTATGCACGAAATGTGACGGAGAAGATAACTACGTCCCAGAAGTGGAGCTAGAATGAAGACATATGTAAAGTCGTAAATAGTATGTCGGCCATATATAAAAAAGTAAAGGCCACCATGTAAAGTAATAAATTAGTAAATAGTATGTCGGCCATATAAAAAAGTAAAGGCCATTATATGTAAAGTTTTTTGTTTTCTTGTGTCGGCCAAGGTAAAATAGGCCATGTGTAAAGTATAATTAAAGTAGTGTCGGCCACTTTAACTTGGCCAGAGTAGTAAGTTTTTGTATAAATAGAGAGTTTTTCCCTCATAATAAGATAAGCTACTTTCAAGTAACTCTATTCTTCACTCTCTCTCCTGAATTCCGCTTCCACCCCCCAAATTGCTCAATTTTTACTTTCATCTTATGCTTTTCCCATCCTTGTAATGGATTCTCATTATATAATAATTCTAGTTGTTCGTTAATTATTTTAATTTTATCAATTGTAAATATGATAATTTCTAATTGTTTTATTTGATTTTTACTTATGTTTTCCATTTCCTGGTTTATTTTTTCACTTCCTTTTATCCATTCTATAGGTTTACGTTGTTTGTTATTTACTTTATCTTCTGGTAAACAATTATATTTACATATATTCGCTTTTGCTCCTGTATCTATCGTAGGGGTATAATATCTGTTGTGGTATCCTTCTACAATAATTTTTGCAAGTATATATATTTTCATTATTCATTTTGTTCTTTTGGTAATTATCCTCTTATTTTGGCAAGTTATTGTTAATTGTTCATTTTCTATATTATATGGTTTAACTTTTTCTAACCATTTTATTCCTAAGGTAATATTTTGGTTTCCTTGGTAGATTTTAAATGGTATTATCAAGGGTATTCCTCCTATAATTATTTCCTTTTCTTTTATTTCTTCGTTTGTAGTTACTATCTCACTAGGTAATCCAGGGCATAAGTGTCCTTGTTTTTATAATTTCTGTTTCTAATACCAATTCTCTCGTTATGTAATTCTCTTCTTGTCCTGTATTTATTAAAATTTTATATCTTCTTTGGTCTATTATTCCTGTTATAAAGTAATGGTATGGTGTTATCTCTTCTTTATCTAATAAATTTTGTGAGATTTCATAGTTTCTTTTAGATGTGCTCATTCTTGATGAGGTAGCTCTTGTTAATGTATTTGGTACGCTTGAAGTGCTTAATCTCTCTTTTACAATTTCTAAATCTTCTTCTATGTAAATTTCTTTATAGCTATAGTCATTATTGTCTATTACAGTAATTATTTTTTCAAAAGGATTTTCTATCTTTATTTTATCAATTTTATTTCTTGCTGTTACTTTATGTTTTGTTGTTAATATATATAGGTTTTTACATCTTGCTGTAAATATTTTACTGCCTGGTGCTAGTTCTATTCCAGACATTTTCCAATATAAAACTAGTCGGCCATATAAAAAAGTAAAGGCCATTATATGTAAAGTTTTTTGTTTTCTTGTGTCGGCCAAGGTAAAATAGGCCATGTGTAAAGTATTATTAAAGTAGTGTCGGCCACTTTAACTTGGCCAGAGTAGTATGTTTTTGTATAAATAGAGGGTTTTTCCCTCATAATAAGATAAGCTACTTTCAAGTAACTCTCTTCTTCACTCTCTCTCCTGAATTCCGCTTCCACCCCCCAAATTGGAAGGTTTTTTTGTTTAAAATAGATTTTTGTGCCCTTAAGTTTTAGTCTATCAGTTGCAACAAGGGCTACGGGAATGAGTGTTGTGAGCCACTTCTACCGGTATCAGATGACCACTGGGCTAGGCTTATACGTTCTCGTTTATAAGCTATTCTAAGAGCTAAGAAGAAGGAAGAAGCTGCGGATTAGCGACATCTAAGAGCTTATCGAGGAGATTAGGAATGAGACGAAGATCGACGATATTCCAAAGGTAAGATGACGACGAGATTCTTCTAAGAATCGGGTACAAGAACGTATTGTCTCCGCAGTTAATGGAAGAGTCCCCGAGGAAGAATAAATTCAAAAGGCCCTTTTTCACCTGTAGCAAAGGAGGTGGTGACAAACTGAAGATCTCCATGGCCTTACTACCATGGTATCTATTAAACAGATGTTGCTTTCCTCGAAAGGAGGCTTTTGGTAAAGCAACGACCTGATTCAAGGACTTCGAACCATTTTAGGGGTTATCGACACCATTGGTTATACTACAGTTGATTCATGCAAATCCTAATCCCATTCTGTGACAACTTTGAGTGCGATTGGAAAGAAATAAGTCCCAAAATTCCTACGATGAAAGAAAAGGCAATCTTTAAGTGAATGCACTCGGTTCTGCCTTAAATTGCTAAAAGAAAAGCGAACCGTCTAGCGCCCAGAAGAGATGTGTACTGGCCTTGGCAAGTGAAAGGCCGACCGAAGCGAAGTATCAATGGGGGGTAGGGGGACAATTGCTTTCTTAATTCCTTCGTGTCCCTCACGTGATCATATCCTACCCTCTGCTCCCTTTAACTTTTGGAATGAGGAGGCCTATGAGCCATTAGTGGATAGAAGAGCTTCGGTTCCTTTCGGAAACCAGCCAGTCATTTAACAATTTTTGGGACTTTGACTTCTCATTGGTGAGCGCAAAGGAAGCAAGGGCATGCACACTAACGCTCAGAAAGTTACCAACATAGTAAAGACAGAATTCTGAGCGAGACGAGTGAGTATCCCTTGAGTACGATGCCCTAGAGCTATTGCTAGATTTCATCTCAAATCGAGTTTTAGTTCCTCTTTCCTTTCAAACCTAGCAAGGGAATTCGATATCGCTCTATCAGTTTTTTCACTCTTATCTACGATAGAAACAGACTCCACTACTGAAACAAGAGAACAAATCATATTGGCAACAACAAGTAAAGTCTGAAATGCTTCAGAAGCAAGTCCCGGCTTAGCTGCATTATCTTCCTACCGATGTCATGCTAGACTCTATTATGACCTGAGGGTGAATGAACTACCTTAAGCCCCGAGGTAAATTCTCCTTTCTTTCCTTTCAATAGGAACTTATCTAGAGGAATCCAATTTTCTACTGAAAGTGCTTTTGATAGAGAATTGGAAAAAGCCTTGCCTTATTAAAGAGTACTAGGAATGAGAAGAATAAGCATTACCCCAGTTGAAGGAAGAAGCCCCTCCCTTTTCTTATTTAATCTTCTTGGTCTTCGGGTCTCATCTGAACGTTAGTTATATTTTATGTTTTGATTCCAAAACAAAACTAGAGATCCTGGCCCCCTCCCTTGAAAGTTTCTGGTGCTGTGACTATCACCGGTAAGTCACGTCGGATGAACATCGGGATTAAAATAAACTGCAAAAGCAACTAAGTCAACGCGTATTTGTTGTTTATCTAGAGGTATGGACGCTTGAATATATTCCACCGCAAACAACCGAATATACTATTGCAAGATCTTCCACCGCTTTTGTTGTTATTGCTGTCACCTCTCACTACGCCACCTCAGCAGCTTAGACTCCCTAACCTTTTCTATCTATCTTTAGAAGTAGGGTGAGTGAGTCTGTTCCTTTCCTATGAAGGTTTTGGGATATGTGACCAGATGCCTCCTCCAGATCTAACGTCACTATCAACTAAATTCTCTTTTCTTCACCGGATCAATACTAACTTACCTACTCCTACTCCTACCAAATCCAAGAGGGCCGATGCCCAATTCCCCGACCCATTACTCTTTCTTTCCCAATTTGATAGGTATTGCAATCTCGAGAGAGGGAGCAACAATTGACCTCTGACAATAGATAGATGGGGTGGGCTACGATGGATACAGTGAAATAAATCCTTATTCCGCACTCCCTCTCACCGGCCTGAAACATATATAAATCATGAATTCTTCAGAGTGGGCCGGCAGGCCCGATGTATGGGGACCGTCAAAGAAGTGCCTCAACGCGCTGCAGCGACTACTTTGGATCCTTTTATGCAATTATGAAATTCACGGAACTTTATCAATTCAAATGCAACTTATCCTTTTTGACCTAACGTAACAAACTATGCGAGCCTCCCAACGAAGCCAACATAAATCCAATCCGAATAAAAAAAAAATAAAAGGAAGTTTGATTATTGTGAAGAATTATTTTTATTCACCCTATAAAAATTGTTAAGGAAAAGGGACACTTTCGCTAAAGGACTAAGTAGAGAAGATCAAGTTTGCGCACGAGGTGGCTTTAAAAGATAGGGGATTTTAACCTAAAGACAACATAGGAGGGAGGGGGTCAAAAGAAAGCCAAGATATGGCAAATGCATATTTTTTGATCGAATGGGCTTTTGTGAGAAATGGCAGAATTTCATACATGGATGTTTATGTAATGAAGAATTTGGAGTGCTTGTGGATGGTGTGACAGATGGATACTTTCCACCTGGGTTGAATAGACTTAGCTTTGACCCATTAGCAAAAGATTCAATCTCAACATTCTGTGTTCCCGATCAAATGAGTGGAATACTTGGAGCGAGTAGTAACACTAAGGAAGTCTTGAAGCCCCACGTCTGTACTCAACTACAAAATTTATTTGGTACATGACAGGGGGTTCCGTTTTTATCTTAATGGGAGTTTTGGATGGTTCTTTATATGTTTCTAATGAACTAACATTAAATTTTGAAACATCAATTAATCAGTCATATCCTGTGGTTTTAGAAATAATTTTCTATATTGGATTTTTTATTGCTTTTGCTCATCTAGAACGAAAAAGGCTACTCCTAGTAGAAGTGGCAGAATTATTCCAAGTATGTCAGCTGGAACAACTATGTACATTTTTTTTCTATTCACTCATGATCTCTCCTGGTCGACTTAATCATGATATCGAAAGAGGGGACCTTTTCTCAAAAATAAATTCTTGCAACTACGAGAACCACAAAAGAAGCACTCCTTTTCCATTCATTCAATCTAAGAAAACGAATTTAGCATAGACCCCGACAACCCCCCCCCCCCAATCTTTTCATTTCTTTATCTTTATGAAACCAAATGGGCGAGTCATTATTATTGATTGCTGCCCTGAACTCAATGAGAGTGGGGGTTCGCTCCTCTTTGGAAACTCGTCCACATCTGCAAGATACCTGACGACGTTCACGAATTTCTCGAGCGTGAGCTCGCCCTGCGCTCCTGCCTGACGGACAACAAGTTCTTTTTCCTACCCACAAATTTCCTGCAAGAGGCTGCCACATTGGGCGGCCTTCTCTTTCGTCTAACGATGAAATTGGGCTATTTCCGCAGGACAAAGGCCTACTGGAATCTCATTGAGGTATGGAAGTGCAGGTGCAGGATCCGCGCAAAAGGCTATTAAAGGGGCGGCGAATGTTGGAAAAGCTAAATCAAACAAGAAAGGATTTTTATTCAAAACCGTACTTGTGTTTTTAGAAAAAGAAAATCATAAGGAAACATAATGACTATGAAAAGAAATATCTTACTAAAGAGGGAAGTCTATTGGACAATAGAGTACATATACTATATGCATTATATACGATATTCTTAGAGAAAACCTCGGGATTAAATAAAAGAAAGATATATACTAAAACAAACTATAATGATATTCTACACTTTATGATTGTTGACCCAAGTAGGCCTAGGCCAAGACAAGGCACCTTCCCACCTTCCTTCACTCTACAATAACCTGACGACCCCTCTCTTCACAAGTAGACTTGGCGCTTAGTCAATTTGAAAAGGTTGGAAATATGCAAGAAGACCGAGGAGGCGCTGGAGTGAAGTGATTCCGGGGCTGGGATCACGAAGGGGAATCTAAATAGAAAAGAAGGCTAAGGTCGAGATAGTCTTGGCTAAGCAATTCATCTACCTTCTTTGTGAGGTATTATTATTCTAATTCACATTATTATTTTAGGTAATAATCACGTTATTTCTGTCTTATTTCTTTTTTGTAGTATTGTCGGTCTAAGGAAAGGAATGGAAGTAGTCGTCTTGCTTTTTTTGTTCGGATCTGCTTATGTATCTACTTTGCTTGATTCTCATGCCCGTGGACTCCATGCTCTTTTTTTGGTCTTATTAGCTTGATTTCATATGTGAGAATTTTCAATTGAATAGATAGTGAGAAAAGCACCTTTCGTGATTCAAGTAGTAAGCTCAGATTCATGATTGAGAAAGAAATCTTCCAAGCGTGGCTTTAACTAAATCTATTACAGGGTAGGCTCTTTGGATATATTGCCTTCAGGAGATGAAGACCCACATATTTTGAATCTTGGCTCCCCTCAAGATAAAAAACGGGATACTTAGCTGAAAGGGTGAACAAGGCCAAGCACCTTCAAAGGTTGCTCCAGTCGCCTGAAGCCTTGTGGATTGATTGTGGGGGATTTAGGCGTGTCACGCCAACCATCTTTCAGTTCCTGGATAATCATTCCTGGATAATGCTTATCGCAGGGGCTAACCCTATCTTCGCGCATACTTCCTTTGTTGTCTAGGAGTTGATTTAGAAGCATCGAATAAAAGATTCATTCCAAGACCATCTGCTATTGAATCAGCTGTTGTTGCCGGGCGAGATTCTATCTTTTCCTTGTAGTCCACGGGATTTTACTCTGGGGAAGCTCATTCCTTGGATGGATCATAACTTTAAAAAGGATAGTCTTTGTAAGAAGGACCAAAGCGCACTGAAAGAACCTATCGGTTTTTGCCAGTCATAACAACCAGAACGGGTTAGCCTTCGTTTGCCCCATTGGCGAAGTCATAAGTTGTGGTGAATCCGTGTCGCTACTATAAAGTGCTTTCCATAATTCAATAAAGAAAAGAGAGAACAGCAGGCCGATTTCCTTTACTTTATTATTAAACTTAAATAAAGAATCCTTTGAATTTAAATGTCGAAACCTTGAAAGCAATGAAGGGACACTTTCCATTCATAGAATCTCTTTCTTATGCTAGCACTTTCAGCTATCTTTCTTAACCTGCTTCTATCAAAGAAACTTGTAAACTCCGACCATCGTCTCAGTAAAGTAGCCCATAGGTATAGGATACGAACGATTAAGAGTTCTTGCTTTAAAAAAAGGTATGTACTAACTGAGAGTGGAATCTATCTTTACTTTCAAGTAGGTCTTGATTGAGGGATGTACCCCGAAACCATACTTTCCGATACTATGGATACTCCCCTTTCCTCTTTCAAGTGGGTTGAAATATTTATCGAGAAATCGAAGAAACTATACAGGGGTTTTCTCGGGCCTATTCATATGCTACCTAACTGTATGATACCGTGGGACTTCGAGGCTCTTCGGTTCAGCTAGGTTCATAGTTGCGGAATTTATATGCGAATCAAGATTGATAAAAGAAAGTTTTACAACCACCGACTCAAACCCATTGTCGAATCCTACTCAGCGGAATATGGAGGTACTTATGGCAGAATGGGCCAATCTGGTCTTTCACAATAATGCGATAGACGGAACTGCCATGAAACAACTTATTAGTAGATAAATAGAGCACTTAGGATGTCATATACATCACATATCCTGGATCAAGTAAAAAGTTTGGGGTTCCAACAAGCTACTGCTACATCCATTTCATAAGGAATTGATGATCTTTTAACAATACCTTCTAAGGGATGGCTAGATCAAGATGCTGAACAACAAATTTTGATTTTGAAAAAACACGATCAGTATGGAAATGTACATGAGGTAGAAAAATTACGTCTGTCCATTGAAATATGGTATGCTATAAGTGTTATTTGCACCAAGAAATGAATCCAAATTTTAGGATGACTGAACATTTTAATCCATTTCATATAATGTCTTTCTCGGGAGCTCCAGGAAATGCATCTCATGTACATAATAGAGGTATGAGAGGATTAATGTCGGATTCTCAAGAACAAATTATTAACTTACCTATTCAAAGCAACTTATGCGAATGACTCTCTTTAACAGAATAAATCATTTCTTGCTACGGATCCCGTAAAGGAGTTGTGGATGCTGTTATACGTACATCAGATGCTGGATATCGCACTCGTAGATTTGTTGAAGTAGTTCAACACATTTTTTACGTCGAATGAATTGTGGCACTGCCGGGGATATTTCTATGTGTCCTCGAAATGCTATAATGCCGAAAAGGATTTTTAGTCAAACATTAATTGGCCTTGTATTAGAAAATGATATATACATGGGTTCACGATGTATTTCCACTAGAAACCAAGCCATTGGCATTGGTCTTGTAAATTGATTCATAACCTCTCGAGCACAACCAATCTCTACTCGAACTCCTGTTACTTGTAGGAGTAAATCTTGGATTTGTCGATTATGTTATGGGCGTAGTCCTACTTATGGAAGAATCGATCGCTTACCTTGTTTGGTATGCCAGAAGCATTTTGTGGTGGTTCTCATTGAGTGAGTTTATCCAGAGATAAAGCAAAGGAAGTTATGTGGGTTCAATTTTCTTAGAGGAATAATGCCTAGAAGAGGCCTAGAGGTCATAAGGAATAGGCTTTTTGGTACTAGCTGTTGGAAAAGAGAATCCATATGTAAAACTATTTGCAACAACTTCTTTGAAATAGGAGTCTTATTAGAACCTTTTTTCCGAACCGAAAGGTAGATCTTCTAATCCTACCATTCTCCACATTATTATTATGGATATGGAGAATTTTCTTAAAAATCACATTGCTTTTGTGGAGAATAACTCGACCATCTGTCTCCCTGATCAAGAGATAGGTGTATAGGGGCAATAAGGTGTTTACCATAAGGGGCAATAAGTGCCCTTTATTTAATAATATTGTAAGAAACGTATTCCCGCTCGGGGAAGAATGAATTTTAATGGATTTGGGACCGTATCAAAGCAATGATATCTGGAAATGTATAGAGAGAAGTAAGAAGTGCACCTGGACTATATAGCTCCTCATCCACTAAAAAGAGAAGAGGCTGGGGAGGATTGATACACTTCGCTGTCTATCCCATGGACAACTCCTTCCTCTTAAGGTTATCGGGGAGTCCTAGGCGTCTCCAACCAAAAGTAGGAAATTGAGCGAAGTAAATAATCTAAGAGGAAGTCAGTGCTAGTAGTAAGGACTTGTCACGATCCATCGGGGCATATAAAATCTATGTTCTAGGTGTGGAGGAACAGCGACACATCTCTAAGATCTGATTCGATGGTATATCCCTATTCTATTGTTCCTAGACGGATCTCTCACTCTTGATGAAGAAAAAGACTTCAGTTTTAAAGATCCGATCTTGTGAGAGAGATAAAAAATTCTCACCATTTCTTAGATTCATGGACCTAATTCAATTCAGTGGGATCCTTCATTCACATTTTTTCCACCAAGAACGTTTTCTAAAACTCTTTGACCCCCGAATTTCGAGTATCTTACTTTCACGCAATTCACAGCGTTCAACAAGCAATCGATGTTTCATGATCAAGGGTGTAATACTCTTTGTAGTAGCGGTCCTTATATATTGTATTAACAATCGATATATGGTAAAAAGAAATTTTTTTTACTTAATAGGGCTTTTTACTATACCTATGAATTCCATTGGATGCAGAAATGATATATTGGAAGAATCCGTTGGGTCTTCCAATATCAATAGGTTGATTGTTTCACTCCTGTATATTCCCAAAATAAAAAAGATCTCTGGGAGTTGTTTCCTTAATCCGAAAGAGAGTACGTGGGTTCTCCAAATAACTAAAAAGTGTAGCATGCCTGAATATAACTGGGGTTCGCGTTGATGGAGGAACTGGATTGGTGAAAAGAGGGATTCTAGTTGTAATATATCTAATGAAACCGTCGCTGGAATTGAGATCTTCTTTAAAGAGAAAGATCTCAAATATCTGGAGTTTCTTTGTGTATATTATATAGAAGATCAGATCCGCAAGTACCATGATTGGGAATTGTTTGATCGTCTTTATTTGAGGAAGAGTCAAAATAGAATCAACTTTAATTTGGTACTGCTATTCTAAACCTTAGTGAAACACTGGATTTCTTATCTCATGTCTTTTTTTTCGTGAAAAAATACCAATTGAAGTGGAGGTTTGGTTCAAACAAGGGGCTGGTTCAACTATTCAATCAAATTATATTGAGCATGATTCACATCTATTCTCGAGAAACAAGTTGGCTATTTCTTTGAAAACTGTGCTCAATTTCATATGTGGATATTCCGCCAAGATGTAGAATCTGCCCGAGTCGGATCTTTTGAGGAATGTATCATAGAGAAATGGATTTGGTTAGACAATGTGTGGTTGGTAAACAAGGATTGTTTTTTTAGCAAGGTACAAATTGTATTGTCAAATATTCAATATAATTCCACAAGATCTAGTTTTGTTCAATTATCAGATTCTAGCTAACTGAAAGGATCGTCTGATTATTCCAGAGATCATTTGGATTCCATTAGTAATGAGGATTTGGAATATCACACATTGATTAATCAAAGAGAATTTCAACAACGAAAAGAATGATTGATTCATTAGGATTCTTACTTTTTTCAAACAGAAAGAAAAAACATCGAATCAGGCCTATTCCCGAAATGCTTTTCTGAATATTCGTCAATGTCCCGGCTATTCACAGAATGTGAGAAGCAGGGGATTAATCATCTGTTTCTTGAAAAAAATCAAAGAATTACTTCAGAAACCTACAAGATCCGTTTGTTCTCTTTTCTCTGTTAGATGGTCAGAATTTCATCTGGGTTCGAATCTTACTGAGAGGTCCACTAGTGATTAGAAATTATTAAAGAAACAACAATATCTTTCTTATGTCCCTTCTATGCGATCGGAAAAGAAAGAAATGGTTAATATATTTTAGATAGATACATCTTTACAATGCACCATTTCAATTCATCCTATTTCATCATATCTGGGATGTGATATGGTTTCGAAGCATGAACCGGATATGGACGGTTCTAATAAGATTTCATTCTTGAGAAAAAATCCTTTTTTTGATTTATTTCATCTATTCCATTACCGGAACAGGGAAGGATACACTACTACGATTTTGCATCTGAAGAGAGATTTAAAGATATGGCAGATGTATTCATTCTATCAATAACCGAGCTGGATTTGGTGTATCTTGAGGGATTTGCCTTTTCTACTGATTCATGCGGATAGGACAAAAACCAATCCTTGAATGAGGCCAGGGATGAATTGAAAAAGAAATCTGTATTGGTTCTACCTCCTATTTTTTATGAAGAGAATAAATCTTGTTCTCGAAGGATCAGAAAAAAATGGGTTAGGATCTCATGCGGGAATTATTTGGAAGATCCAAAACAAAAAATAGTGGTATTTGCTAGAAACAACATAATGGAGGCAGTCACTCAATATATATTGATACGAAATCTTATTTAAATTCATTATAGTACCTATGTGTACATAAGAAATGTATTGAATCGATTCTTTTAATGAATAGATTCGATGGCAACTTCGAATATGGAATTCAAAGGGATCAAATAGGAAATGATACTCTGGATCATCGAACTATAATGAAATATACGATAAACCAATATTTTTTTGAATTTGGAAAAGAGTCAAAAGAAATGGTTCCAGCCTCTTATTTTAGTTTCTCGAACCGAGAGATCCATGAATCGGGATCCTGATGCATATAGATACAAATGGTCCAATTGGAGCCAGAGTTTCCAAGAACATTTGGAACAATCCATTTCAAAGTAGAAAATCCATTTTCAAGTATTTTTGATCGATTAAGTATTAATCAATAATCAATTGATTGGTCTGAGGTTATCGAAATTTTTTTTTGTCTAAGTCACTTCATTTCTTTTTGTCCAACTCACTTCTTTTTTTGTCCATGTTGCTTTTATTTTATCTAACTCACATCCTTTTTTCTGTGTGAGTTCCAAAAATATCCCCATTCATAGGTCCGAGATCTACATATATGAAGAATTGAAAGGTCCGAATGATCAACTCTGCAATCTGTTTTTTCAATAGGTCTTCAAATTGTTCATTTGAAAATATCAAAACCTTCTCATTGGACGATCATGATACTTCCCTAAAATCGAAATTCTTGATCAATGGAGGAACAATATCACCATTTTTGTTCAATAATATACCAAAGTTGATGATTGACTCAGTCCATACTAGAAATAATCGCATGAAATCCTTTGATAACCAGATTCCTATTTCTCAATGATATTCCACGATCAAGACAATTGGATGAATCTCGTGAAACCATTTCATAGAGGTTCATTGATATCTTTTTTTATAAAGCAAATCAACTTCGATCTTGAATAATCCACATCACTTCTGCTTCTATTGGAACACAAGATTCCCCTTTTCTGTGGAAAAGGCCCGTATCTATAATTCAAATTTTATGTATGGACAATTTCTTAGTATCTTGTTCATTCGCAACAAAATAATTTCTTTGTGCGTCGAAAAAAACATGCTTTTTGGGGGAGAGATACTATTTCACCAATCGAGGCACAGGTATCTAACATATTCATACGTAATGATTATCCACAAAGTGGTGACGAAACGTATAACTTGTACAACTCTTTCCATTTTCCAGTCGATCCGATCCATTCGTACGTAGAACTATTTACTTGATCGCAAACATTTCTGGAAAGAAC
Source organism: Solanum pennellii (assembly GCF_001406875.1). Taxonomy (NCBI): domain Eukaryota; kingdom Viridiplantae; phylum Streptophyta; class Magnoliopsida; order Solanales; family Solanaceae; genus Solanum; species Solanum pennellii. Next base: position 39,387,821 of record NC_028648.1, on the reverse strand, counting down.
AAACAGTTTTTATCGGAAACATTCCTTTAATGAATTCCCTGGGAACTTCTATTGTTAATGGAATATATAGAATTATGATCAATCGAAAATTGCAATGTCCCTGTATTTATTACAGATCAAAATTTGACCATAAAGGAATTTCGGTCTATACCGGCACCATAATATCAGATTGGGAAGGAAGATAAGAATTAGAAATAGATAGAAAAACAAGGATATGGCTTAGTGTAAGTAGGAGAAAAAAATATCTATTCTAGTTCTATCATTAGCTATGGGTTTGAATCTAATAAAAATTCTAGAGAATGTTTCGTATCCTGAAATTATTTTGTCTTTTCTGAATGATAAGAAGAGAAAAAATTGGGTCAAAAGAAAATTCCATTTTTGAGTTTTATTAACAGTTTGCGTGTGTAGGTGGCGATCCGGTATCTTATGAATCCTTATGTAAGGAATTACAAAAGAAATTATTTCAACAAAGATGTGAATTAGGAAGTATTGGTCAATGAAATATGAACCAAAAACTGATCCTTGATAAACCCCAGAACAATACATTTTTGTTACCACGAGATATATTGGCAGCCGCCGATCATTTGATTGGACTGAAATTTGGAATGTGTGGACTTTACAATATGAATCATTTGAAAAATAAAAGTATTTGTTCTATAACAGATCTTTTACAAGATCAATTCAGATTAGCTCTGGTTTGTTTAGAAAATGTGGTTCGCGGGACTATATGTGGAGCAATTCGGCATAAATTGAGACCGACTACTCAGAATTGGGTAACTTCACCTCCATTAGCAACTACTTATGAATCCTTTTTCGGTTTACACCCATTATCTCAAGTTTTGGATCAAACTAATCCATTTACCCAAATAGTTCATGGGAGAAAATTAAGTTATTTTGGCCTGGGAGGACTGACTTGCCGCACTGCTAGTTTTCGGATACGAGATATCCATCCTAGTCACTATGGACGTATTTGCCCTATTGACACATCTGAAGGAATCAATGTTGGACTTATTCGATGCTTATCAATTCATGCGAGGATTAGTCATTGGGGATCTCTATAAAGCCCTTTTTATAGAGTTTTGAAGAGGTCAACCGGGGTACGGATGCTTTATTTATCACCAGGTAGCGATGTATACCATATGGTATAAGTAGGAAATTCTTTAGCCTTAAATCAGGATATTCAGGAAGAACAGGTTGATCCATCTAGATACCGTCATGAATTCTTTACTATTGCATGGGAACAGGTTCATCTTCGAAGTATTTTTCCTTTTAAATATTTTTGTATTAGAGCTTCCCTCATTCCTTTTATCGAACATACTGATGTGAATCAAGCTTTAATAAGTTCTAATATGAAACGTCAAGAAGTTCGTCTTTCTCGCTCTGAGAAATGCATTGTTGGAACTAGGTTGGAACGACAAGAAGCTCTAGATTCGGGGGCTCTTGGTATAGACGAACGCGAGGGAATGATCACCTATACTAATACTCACAAGACTTTTTTAGTAGGTAATTGAGATATTAAAGTTTTCCATTAGTTATCGATCAACGTTCCAATAAAAATACTTGTATACATCGAAAATTCCGGGTTCCTCGGGGTAAATGCATTAAAAAGGGATAAATTTTAGAGGATTGTGCTGCTACGGTTGGTGGCGAACTTGCTTTGGGGAAAAACCTATTAGTAGCTTATATACCGTGGGAGAGTTACAATTCTGAAGATGCAGTACTTATTAGCGAGCGTTTGGTATATGAAGATATTTATACTTCTTTTCACATACAAAAATATGGAATTCTCCCAAGTGAACGTCTTATGGGGGGATCTCGTTGTTGCATAGCTCAGGTCGGATCAAGGTGTCATCGGACGTTCAATAGGTAGTCTCACGATCGGGAAAGTCTTGAAGCTAAGGAAAGTCATGAAGCTGGTTGACTACGCTCGAGAAAAGCCCAGACATGGAGGTGGTGGCTGAACTCGCCGCAGAGTTCAGGAGCGGAAAGCCTGCTGGATTACGTGAGGACATTTTTAAGAGGACTCCCCATTCATTAGATAGAGAAGATCACAAAGATTTTAAGATCCGCTTCCGAATGTGTTCCAATTCAAGGAGAATGCTAATTCAATGAGGCAAGCGACCCTGCAAGGCAGCCAACCTTTCTGCAAATTCAATGTCTGCCTCGCCGCTGCTTTCCGGTGATTGGATAATAGATGTAAGGAATACTAAAATAAAGTATGAAGCGAGGCCAAGACAAACGAAAATAAGACGGTTGACCCCTCAGCGTTTGGGAGGCATCCCCCATTCCTTTAGTCTTTTCAAGGGTACTTTTTTCTTAACTTGCGGTCATGTGTTGCCTCCCCCAGTATTGTGCCGCTTCCATGTTTTCCTGAATTTCATCAGTTCCAAGCTCAAGTGCGTGTTCATCTATCATCATTCCAAACAAAGGCGATCATCCCTATTGAGTGACTGTAACTGCTATGGTTTACAGTCAATATTTCTTAACCAACCCTTTCTTTATTGAATTATTAATTTTTATTAATTAATTCATTATTATATTATATCTTTCTTTCTGAAGGGCTTTCGGTTTATTACACCAAAGGCTTTTAGTGAACTATTGAATATATCGAGATAGTACCATATGCTGACGCTGACAAATGTTACCGACTTTCGGTGGATGCGGAGCCAACGAATTTGGTCGAACAGCGTAACGAATGTAAGGTTGCAAAAGCCTTTGTCAATTTTGATTGGCATAGTATTGTAAGAAAATAGAGCATAGAGCTTACCCTATATATCTATTAGAGTCGCGAGCTTGTTATAGTCGGTGCTAAGGGGAGAACCTTGCTGCTTACTTGATATATCCTCGCGTCCTTGAATGGCTCGACTCGTTCTTCGAGCCCTGCTTCTCCCTTCCCTCTCTCCCCATTCCTACTGTCCAAAACAGGCCTATGGATTATAGCCAAGTGGTAAGGCATCGATTTTTGGTAACGGCATGCAAATGTTCAAATCCTTTTACTCCAGATTATGAACACCCGATCGAATCTGTCAAGAACGAGCTTACGACTACAAGGGAAGCAGCTGACTGCAGTCCCTGAGCCCACAAGACAAAGGTTTGACTTTAACCTACCTTTGCTAAGGGAAGAGAGAGAAGGGAAAGACAGATGGAAGAAAGAAATCTCTCCAACCGCGAATTGAACACAAGATTTACTTCGGCCAGGATCTTTTATCAATCTCCTGGACCTTGCTTAACTCCTTGTTCCGTAAACCGGTCGCTGGTAGATTTGATCTGAATAGATCTTGTGAATGAATTGACTTCAGCTTGATTTTGTTGAAACACAAGTGGATTGAAACAATAGAACTAATAATAGAATAAACAGAGACAAAAGCAAATATTTGAGAACTCGGGAAAGCAGAATATTCCTCACTAAGGAAAGAAGACCTAGCCCAACATTCTTTCCAAGCCATTATTAACTGCCGACTTTCAACGGGTCCGACTATCCTTTCACTTGTCGGTCAGTTATGGAAAACTCTGCAGGGTAGAATCCCGAATATCATTAAGAATATCCTAACATTTTTAATTTTTTGAATGGAAGGTAATATATGAATAAGAATAGATAGCATTCTGCTAGAGAGATGGCACATAAGAGAGAGGGTGCTAGCCCGGGTACATAAGTATTAGGTCCACTAGTGCACACAATTATTATGTTATTATCTCCTCTACTCCTCCAGACATTTTTTTTATTTCCCATGAATTATAGCAGAAGCGACCTCAATTGCCGTACCCAAGCGCCGGTCTCTAGAAGATTCTTGAATGTTCAATTTGTATGGCCTCAGTGATGAGAATATTTTGTGTGCCATTTCTGATGATGCATGCGTTGGGGACAAGTATATGTCATGTTCGTATATCAAGGCATTCGAGGACTCCTGAGTTGGTGATTTGTCACATGGCAGCATATTACACATTAGTAGATGAATGCTATAAATTCCTTCAAAAAATCATAAAATACAGTGCGGCCATACAATACACTCTAAATTCTTGTTCTTGAGTGAAGTGAATCAACAAATGCATGCAAGGAGGGATGTAATTCAGGAGGGGTAGTTCCTCTAAACATTAATCTAAACTAAAATAAAACAAAAGAACTAATTTAAAATTTTTATTTTCGAAATATGTTGAAGCAAGCACGTCGACGGAGACGTGCATGAGCGTGAACTCTAGAGAATTCTCTTTAGATTTGAACTTTCTTGATATCCATTGAAAAAGTATTTTGTACTCCCTCCATTCAATAATATTTTTCCATTACATTATTTTGGAATGTTCAACAATATTGGTTCACTTAATGAATACAATGGATAATTTTACACACTGTTATTGATTCCCCCTTATCATTAACTAGTTTTGGCAACGTGCCTTGCACGTTTGATCTCTGATACTACTATAATACTATAATTTATATAGGCCCAAGATATAAAATTTCTCAACATTGTCTGACGTACTCCTATATGTCTTTTTGTGCATATCAAATAAACTTTTTTTAGTGTTTACTTTTTGACTAGAACTTAAATATCAAAAAAAATAAATTGGTGAATGATGAGCAACTTGTAAGGCTAGAACTAAGCCCTAAGATTGAAATTTCCTGGGATATAAATACTCCAACAATCATTAAAAAAAATTTGAATGAAGGACACAAAACAATAATAAAAATAGTGTCCAATAAAGAAATATTACAAGAACTATTAGATTATGTGTTTCTCCAACAACCATGAAAATAAAAAATGGACGAAGGCACAAATCAATAAGAAAAATAGTGACCAATAAAAGGATACTCACTATTAGACGAAGAAAATAAAGTGTGGTGGATTAATATTTTTTATCCAATTTATAAAGTTAGTAATTAAGTACATGAAAGTTTGTGCGTGAATGTGTTTAATGGTAGAAGCTAAAAAGTTTTAACAATCAAATTCATTAAGAAATGGAAAATGATAAGTTGTAACATCTAATCATGTATTTGATCTAGTTTAATTGTCATTATTGATTTAAATTTAAAAATTCGTGAAAGATTTTTTAATTTAAAAAGTTGATGAAGGACATTTTCGTAATTTAACTTTAAACTTAAAATCTTGCCACTTATAATAATATATGATTAATTATTATAGTTATTTCTCTATTACATTTATCAATGTAGTGTATTTATTATATTCAATATTTCATGTAATAAAATAATTCTTTTATCTTTTATTTCTTAAAAAGTGTACTAAATCAATAGTAGACAAATATTATNTATATATAGGACCTGAGCCATTCAACATAAATCATTAACTAAACTATTATTAAACTTTACATAAACCATGACATAGGAAATCCTGAACTCAAGGATTCCTTTCCTTGATCTTGGGAATCACATATCAAGCTCTTCACCTTAGAGACATACTTTAAGTATCCATAACCTACACATTGTATAAAAACGTAAAGAAGAATGATGTTAGTACAAGAATGCATTAAGTATGACAACCATGCAAGAACATTCAGTTAAAAGGGACATTTCACTTTGAAACCATGTATCATGCCTTTTTGTGAAAATTCATAAAAACTTTGATACCATAATCATCATACCATTCACATACTTCATTTAGGCATATACAATAGTCACAACATGACATAAAATTACATATTGCATTTAAGGCACATTTAGAACCACTTTACTGTAAACTCCTTTCCTTTTACATTAACTCCTTTTTCGTTTACAGTGAGCCCTTTTTCTTCTTAACTCCTTATCTTCCCAAGTAACCGTCTAGTGATACTAGGTGCAATGTATAGATAATATATCATTACATTATCCACACTCAAGCATCATCTTAAGTCCACTAGGTAATCATACATACAACCTTCATTACATCCAACACATGCATTCATAGAACCACTTAGTATAACAAGACATCCACTTCATATTTGACCTAACATACTTTATGGAACACATATAAGAACTCATCAAAAGACCACATAACACTACTTATAATCTCATTCTATGCCTACTAGTGCAATGTATATGTTAAGTCCCACAACCTCACACATTCTAAGTAAACCGAAAAAGAGAATACAACCCTTCCATTTACTTTATACATCCATAAGATAAGTATAGATAACTTCCTACATGCCAATGAAGACGTTCATCGCAAGGTGAGTAAGACCCACATTATGCATATAAGGTAAGACCACATCATATAGACTCATACCATGCATATCATCACAGCAAGTAGACAACACTACAATGTCATGCATAAGGAACATAAACATAGTCATATATATTAGAACACCTTCCTAGGATTCCCTTCAATAGATACTTGTGGAATGCATAGGTAAATTCTTATACCTCACCTACACTAAGAAAATTTCCTCAGGTTATCCTAGTTAGGGTCCATTACTTTACTCCCATTGTCCATTTTACTTTAGGGAAACTAAAGCCTTAACCAACACTAAGACAACACATGGAATTTTGTGTTGTAGAACATTACACCTAGGGAAGATGCTCTACCTTGCAAAAGTAGAACATTAGAAACATGCTAGCATATTAGGTGATATCCCTTGCTAGAGCCTATGAGTCAAGCATAGTTTATAAAACATGAAGGAATATACAATAATATAACTCTATGCCCTTTGGGCCATGAAGCAAACCACCTCGTGAGGCCTTTGGTGAACCTACCTTCCCGCACTGGGAAGTGACTCCCCTAATATTCAAGTTCAACCCGTTGCTAAGATAAGTTCCATTTATTGAAAAGCCATTATTAATTATTACATTAAAAAAGTAGGCTTTAGGAGATTGACTCCCCACATGCTTAGCTCATAGAGCATAGATGAGAGTTCATCAACCTAAATCATGTGAGAAAATATTTCACATGGACATAGCATATTGAAGCACCATCTAGTTTAGGATACACTTGAGAACACCTTCGAAGGCCCCTCTATTGACTAGATTATCATACATGCATAATAGAGATGTTTTCATGTGTTTGTCTACATCTGAGCAAATCTTTCACATAAACACTCTTAAGCCACATGTTCGTATTTCATTTCATTTACGCATAAGAGTACAAGTGAAACTATATGAGCAATCCTTTTATATAAACACATTTAGACAATATGAATATTCATAATATACTCAGGCATTTATACTCATGTACATAGAAAACAAACCTAGGAACTATCCTATCAAGGCACACATGTGCAATGCATAGACAACGTCCCATACCCTTGTCCATGCTAGTACACCTATCAATTAATCCTAGTTAAGGGACACATAACATACCCATGGACATATACTCGATATGCATAGTAGTAGACATTAGTGCACATGAGAATATCCTTTCATTAGACTCCATGAACTATAAAAGCATGCACAAGGTGTAAGTGTGCGTACATTGGTCAACATGATCACATAATGGCTATCAACATCACATTGAGGCAGCCACCCTCGTAAGACCATAATGCACATCCATGCAAAGACCACACATCACATACTAGCATAGGATACAAAACAACTTCACATTACATTCAAGACTCCTAACATTAGCTAATCACACATTTATATTAGGGTGCCTACGTAGGGGGTTCATATACAATTATTACATCATCAATGGTAGCACCGAAACATCACCCTAAAATAGTCATCCACATGCTCATAACATTAGCAATACAACCTATATAATAAACTAGAATGGAAGGCTAGGCATGCTACTCCACATTGGGTGGTCATCATCACCACACTATCATAAAACAATTGCCTTCAAAGCCACAATCACATCACATATACATTGAAAATAAGGTAAATACCGCACCATAAGTCGACCATACCTCAAAATGTCATTCAAGGCTATTCATCTAGAAATTCTATAGAAAAGTAGAGGAATATATCAATCGTACCAAATATCCCTTGCTTTGATACAATACCCATAATTCATCATTAATACAAATATAGGGTAGTAGCTAAATTTATAATGGCATAGACAAAATCATGCTTCAATTAATATAGGATTTAAGCGCACATTATGTACATTACCTTATCAATCAATAGAAGATAGAAGAACATAGATCAACCTTATCAAATCATCCAACAATGATCCACATTGGATCAGTTAGACATATTTCACCATCAATTTACATCATAGGCAGTAGCTAAATCAATTTATCATAATTGAATCTCATTATAGTCATTCTTGCATCAAAATCACAATATACTACAATATAAATTAAATCGAGATTGGGAGGGATCATTGGTTCATCATGATATTGGATTGAATTCACCATGAAAAACAGTATCTAATCATCAATTGGACATAAGCGTGCTTTTGACATCATTTTGAGAAAGAACCCATGGCTAGATTGAAAGATAGATGGTTTGATCATTAATTCTCATTAAAAAACTTTGAAGGATCTCCTTAAAAGAAAAGGTGAATAAGGATGAAGGATCACCATACCTCATTATATGAAAAGACCACCAAGCTACTCTTGAGCTTCATCTCCAATAAAGGTATCTAAATATGTTTGTTTTGGAAAGGGAAGTCTAATTTTTAATAATGAATTGGGTATGGAGTTTTGATCTTAATAAAAAACTTAATATAACAAAAAATATCTTAACAGTGCGTCTGGCAGCATGTTGCAGGCTGCATCGACACCCACCATCGACACCCAGTTGTCACCCCTCAAAACACATTAAGACGGACAAGCACGCAATGCCTTAAAGGCCCGAGAGAACCAACCTACAACCTATTCTTACAGTGCATATAACTATAACAATTATGGCAAGTTCACCTAGGATACAATGATACAAAATAACATAAGTAGGTCCAAAAGTTATATACAAGACTAGGCTGTTATGGAGACAACTCCTTAAGACACAACTTAACAATGTACATATGTCTACAAAGCCTCTAAAAGATAGAAGACAAGAGTAGGTCGGGACAGACCCCGACTTACCCTTATGTACAATACAATACCAAAATGAATTTACCAAAGACTCAATAAAGCTCCAAATGAAATTGGAGATCACCTAAAAGCAACATAGTTTTGTGTGCTCCTACTGAGGAGGTCTACCAGCTGGAGTACCTGTGCCTGCAACATGAAATGCAGCATCCCCCGCAAGGGACGTCAGTATGAAAAAATGTACTAAATATGTAAGGTAATAGCATATGTAATACGAAAGCTCCAATGAAATCAGATAGCAACATATAAGTGCATAGATTAGGAGTGAAGACCACCTTTGCTTACACTTGTGGGATCAAGTAAGTTACATTCTTTTCTTTAGTTTTCTGTATGTTATAATCTTTGTAGGGCATGTGATACAAATGAACAGCTGATCAGTGGTAGCAGAGGATGACCCATGCTTGGCGTATTAACCCCTGGGATGCGGTCCTCATAATTACACAACTTGGGATCGGCCCATGCTAGGATTTCGTTCCTGAGCTGCCACCCTTCTATACGAATAGGGATCGTCCCATGCTAGGCTTTCGCCCCTGAGCTGCCAACCTTTTATACCAATAGGGATTGAGCCATGCTAGGCTTTAGCCCCTAATCTGCCACCATTATGTACCAGTTTGAATCGACCTATGCGGCTTTCGCCATTGGGCTGCCACCCATAATTATATAGATTTCTTCACTTAGATTCTTTAATCTTTGAGATTGTTGTTTATCAGTTCATAACTCTTTCGAGATGTTATTTTGGTGGTCATAATCATTTTGGAGATATGGAATTACGTACCAGTAATAGAAGACGTGAAAATAATACTTCAAGGAAATCACAATGACATAAAGAGTTATGTAACATCAACACACTACTTTAAGGGATTAATGACTCAATGGAATTCAAACAATTAAGAGGAGGATTCACAAACTTTCTTTTGCAATTACCATTTCAATACCAGCACATGGGGGATAATTACACAAGTATAAAATAGTGAACAAATAATGAAGTAGTTCTATGTAGTACAGAGAGGGGGGAAATATTGTTAACTATTTGGAGATAGTACGCAGCCACTATGTTTCCTTTTCAAGGAATAGAACTTATGAGATTCATTTCATTGATATTAATTGTATGTGTCAGATTTCATGCCAAAGGATATATAATCCAATAGCCTTACATTCCTTATCTTCGTACTGATATACTATCACGATTCAGCCTCTCCTTTTTGGTTTTAATCTACAATTTAAGTCATGGTAAACTAAAATTAGCAGCTATCACACTGTGAGCCTTGTCAAATAGTAGCTAACATTGACTGATAATGAGCCCATACAACCCTTAACATAATGTGTATCACCACACCCTCATTCTCTGTCCATCACATACATTATACATCCTTTTCCCAAGGTCAACCAAATTGTGCCAACAATAATATACATAGAACAGCCCCTAATATTTTTTTATCATACAACAAAGTATTGAACTCACCACCCCCTTAAGTTCTTCATGAAAGCACAACACTAATTCCTCATTCAAACTCATACATAAGGAAGACAAAAATGGAGCATTCACCTTACCTCAATTTCTGTAACTTCTTCTTATAACTTGAATTCTTTTAGAACTTCAACTTCCCTTCACACTTGAACCAAAGAAGAAAAAAAGGTATTTTAATAACTAAGGAAGTGAACAGTAGCTACTGGAAATATTCTGCCTATGTAGTTATATTAGAGTATGACTAACATGTTTTCCTAATCATCCATGGGAGAATTAAGCTAAATCCTTGAGTTTTCACTTACCTTGGTTTGCAGATATAAAAGGTTTCTTCAAGAAGCCCAGAAAACTTTAAGGCTGCTGGTATAATCCTAGAGAGAAAAGAGAGAGACAACTGGAGTTATATTTTGTTTTTATGTGTTAAAATGTGTGAAGAATATCTACTCATACTGGATATATATAGAGCTTTATTGACCACAAAAATATCCTCTAGAACCTCCTTTTTTTTGGGTCCATTTTAAGCTACTAATTGGTCAAGTAGGTGATGCACCTGCTTGTGCACATCAAGCAGCTCAAAAGGTTAAACTAGGTGATGCACCTAGTTGCTTTCGCTTGGGCATTATCGATATTGGGCCTTGGTAGATTTGGTTGTTGAGATTTCATTCAAATTTTAGTTTCATTTAATAGGTTTGGGCTTCAAGTGACAGCCCATTAATATAAGCTTAATCGGGTCCATCAAACTTGGCCCTTTAACTATATTATAGCTTAAGTAGGTGATGCATCTGCTAGCTCAAATTAAGCCAAGCAAGCAACTCAATTATTTTATTTCAATTTCTAAATGTGAATCCCTTGTTCTTCAACTTAGAACTTAACTTTTAACTTTAAGCTCAATTACCACCTTGCTATATTACTTAAATACTTTCCATCAGAGTTAACTTGCAATACACATGCTGAAACGTGCAAGGCACTACATCACATTCCGAGATAGTTTAAACCAACACTAACTATATAAGAAACATGATCTGTCACCTACACTATAAGTCTATGTCAAGTATCACGTGAATAGAACTAGCATATACATAATACAGGCCGTCACATCCTTCCGCCTTTAAAACATTTGTCCTCGAATGTTAGCAATGTTGTCTAGCCCAAACAAGTTCAAGCATAAGTTAGTACTACTATTAATCACATTGAACATATAAAATTATACTTACATGTCAACGCCTCCACTAACATTTTGATCTTTCTCGCCAGTCTGGAAAAAGTGAAGCTACTTCTTTATTTCTTAACTTCCTAACTTGTCGATCCAGAATAGAAATGGGTACTTCTTCATAAGTGAGATCTCCTGTAACCTGTACATCATCAGTAGGAGTAATACGAGATGGGTCACCTACGTATTTTCGTAGCATTGAAACATGTACACCGAATGAACTGTTGAAAGCTCTTGTGGCAGCTCTAACTCAAAGGCTACTTGGTCGAATTTTCAGATAATCTTATATGGCCCTATATAGCGTGTACTCAACTTTCCCTTTTTACCAAACCTCATTACCCCTTTCATCGTAGACACTTTCAAGAACACCCAATCCCCTATAAGAAATTCTAGTCCTCTCCTTCTAATATCTGCATATGATTTATGTCGACTTTGAGCTGTTTCTAGACATTGTTGTATCACTTTGACTTTTTCCATAGCTTGATGAAAAAGATCTGGCCCAAATAAGAGAGTCTCACCTTTTTCAAACCAGCTAATTGGTGATCTACTTTCGCCCATATAAAGATTCATAAGGTACCATTTTCATTCTCGAATGGTAGTTATTGTTATAAGCAAATTCAATAAGTGGTAGGTGATCATCCCAGCTACCCTAGAAATCTAATATACAAACTCGCAACATATCCTCAAATTTTTGAATTGTACGTTCTACCTGGCCATCCATTTGAGGATGAAAGGTTGTACTTAAATTCAATTGTGTTCATAAACTCTTTGAGACGACTTCAAAAAATTTGAAATGAACTTAGCTACTCTATTAGATATTATAGATAATGGAACTCTATGTAGTCAAACTATCTCTTTAATGTACAACCTCACATACTCTTTAGCTGTATAAGTAGTATTCATTGGCAAGAAGTGCGCTGCTTTGGTAAGTCTGTCAACTACTACCCATATGGAGTACAACGTTTCAAATGAGCGAGGCAAGCTAGTTACAAAATCCATGTCGATCATGTCCCATTTCAAAATTGGAAGTTCTATACGTTGCATGTAACCTCTAGGCTTTTGGTGTTCTACTTTTACCTGTTGACAATTTGGACACTGAGCCACGAATTCTGCAATGTTCTTCTTCATGTCCCCCCACCCATACATTTCTTTCAACTCATGATACATTTTGGTTGACCCCGGATGAACAGAATATCTTGAATTCTGTGCTTCCATCATAATCCACTTTCTTAGTTCATCTATATTAAGTACACACAATTTGTTTTGACATTCATAGTACTCCATCTTTCTTAATCTCAAATGCCTTTGTCAAACCATGTAGTAAATTCTCTTTAAGTTGTAAATGTATTGGATCAGTGTATTGCTTCTCTTTCACTTCCACTACTAATGAGGATTCTGCCGCATTTTGCACAATAACCCCTTCGTCTTGAGATTCAAGAAGGCGAACGCCCAAGTTCACTAGTTGGAACAGATACTTAGTCATTCCTTGTCTTTCCACAGACTTTCCATAAGTGATTGCCATTATTTTTCGGCTTAAAGCATCAGCTACTACATTAGCTTTATCGGGATGATATTAGATGTCAATGTTATAATCTTTTAATAGTTTCAACCACCTTCGCTGCCTCAGATTTATGTCATTTTGTTCAAAAATATATTGCAAGATTTTGTTATCAGTGTGTATGTCAACATGAACTCTATACAAGTAGTGGTGCTATATCTTCAAAGCAAACACAACTGCTGCTAGCTCTAGATCATGGGTTGGATAATTTTTCTCATGTAGCCGCAGCTGCCTTGAGCCATAGGCTATAATTTTACCATGCTGAATCAATACACAACCTAATCCCACTCCAGAAGCATCACAGTACACTACATAGCCTTGTGTACCTTTTGGAAGTACCAAAACAGGTGTAGAAGTTAATTTTCTCTTCAGCTTTTTGAAGCTTATTTCACATTCATTGCTCTACTGAAACTTGGTTTCTTTGTGTGTAAGCTTTGTTAAGGGTGAAGCCATGGAAGAGAATCCTTTAACAAACCTTCTGTAATAACCTGCCAATCCTAGAAAACTACGGATCTCCGTAGGCGTAGTAGGTATTGGCCAGTTTTTCACGGCTTCAATTTTCTGGTTATCAACCCTTATTCCTTCCTTGGTACAAAATGACCTAGGAATGCAATAGATTTCAACTAGAACTCACATTTAGAGAACTTTGCATACGATTTACGAACACAGAGAATTTGTAAAACCTGCCAAGTGATAGCATGATCCTTTTCCGCTCTTGAATACACCAAAATGTCATCTATGAACACTATCACGAACACATCTAAAAATGGCTTGAATGCCCTATTCATCAATTCCATAAAAGTTGCTGGTGCATTTGTTAGCCCGAATAACAAGAGTAAGAACAAAAAATAACCGTACCATGTTCGGAAAGCTGATATGGGTATATCTTTGTCCTTGACCCTCACTTGGTGATAACCTGACCTTAGGTCGATCTTTGAATAACACCTAGCACCTTGTTATGATCAAACAAATAATCAATTCTAGGGAGGGGATATTTGTTCTTAATTGTTACCTTATTCAACTGCCGGTAGTCGATACACATTCTTAACGAGCCATCTTTTTTGCGTACAAATAAAACTGGTGCTCCCCATGGGGACATACTAGGCCTTATGAATCCTTCTTCTAATAAGTCATTTAATTTCTCCTTCAACTCTTGTAATTTTGTCGGAGCCATTCTATACGGAGGAATTGAGATAGGTTGAGTATCTTGAAGAACATCAGTACAAAACTCTAATTCTCGTTCTATAGGCAAACATGGAAGATCTTCAGGAAACACATCTGGACATTCATTTACAACCGAAATGGATTGAAGGGTTGGTGGCTCCTCATCTACATTTTTCACTCTAACCAAATGGCATATGTATCCTTTGGAAATCATCTTCTTTTCCTTAAGATAAGAAATAAATTTACATCTTCTCGCCCCAATATTACCTTTTCATTCGAGGACTACCTCTTTTGGGAAATAGAAATGCACTATCATAGTTCGACAATCTACTGTGGCATAACAAGATGCTAACCAATCCATACCCATTATAACATCAAAATCCACCATGTCTAGCTCAACATGGTCATCCAATGTATCGGACCACAAACAGTTACAATGGAATTACAATAAACCCTTCTAGCTATAATAGACTCACCAATCACATTAGATACTTCAAATGGCTTCACTAATAATATTGGTGTTTTTTGAACTTTCCATCAATCAATGGTGTAACATATGATAGTTTAGACCCTGAATCAATTAATGCATATACAATATGTGAAAATATGGACAATGTACTCGTAACCACATCCGGCGAGGCTTATGAATTGTGTCGATCCCCTAGTGCATGTGTGCGATTATGACCTCCACTAGAAATAGTTGCTCCTCTATCTCCTCTACCACAACCTGTGGGCATATGTAGTTCCCTACCTAAAGAAGGGGTTGATGAGGTCGACACAACAACTAATCTAGTTGGTTGTGCAACGCCACCCACTCCCCTATGAGGGCTGTTTCTCATTATATTCCCTGGTGTGCCACAAAAAAAACAAACATCCATCCCAAACCTGAATGCACCTAGATGTTTCCTCCCATACTGTTTACAAGGCTATCGAGGAGGCCTTGATTGGTTCGTACTTCCCTGCTCTTGATGACCCACTATTTGTGAGCCTTGTGTTTCACTTATTTACCCAAATTGATTGTCTCTAAACCCTTGAAACTGTGGCAGATCACAAGCTTTAGAGTAGAAAAATGATGGCCTAGGTGGTTTGTTAGAGAACAGAGGCCTAAACTCACCTTTTGATGGTGTAAACTGCCCCATGTATCTATCCCTCTTAGAATGTCCTGTTTCCGACTCTTGTGTCCTTCTTCTTTTCCTTTGACCGTCCAACTTTGCACAAAAGGCATGCATCCTTGCTATATCCATATCATTATTTAATGAATCAATGGTACAATCTCTAACTAAATATGGGTCTAACCTATCCACATATCGATGAACTCTATCCTCCATGGTAGCTACTACATTAGGAGCATATCTGGCCAAAGAATTGAATTTGAGACTGTACTCTCTCATGCTCATACCTCCTTGGTGGAGATTTAAGAAATGATCCGCATGGACCTCTCGGATCTCAAAGGAAGTTAATGGTCAATGAATGCCTTTTTGAACACTTTTCATGTAGCTGAAGGTGCATACATTCCCCTAGATTGCTTCCAAGATTCATGCCACAATATAGCCACACCCTTTAATATAGTATGCTATATCAAGTTCTTCTTTTCAACCTACATGCATAATATCGAAAGTGCATTTGATGTGATTATAAAGTCTTCCGGATCTTCATTAGGATCTGACCTGGGTGAATGATGGAGGTCCAAGTTAAGAAAATAACGTATCTGTGTTCTAGGTGCTCTATTTAAACCACTAGTACCTAAAACTGGACCTTCTTGACTTTGTCCATGACCAGCAACTATACGAGTCAATAATTAGAATGCACTCCTCAAATCTTGCTTGATAGCATTGATAGGGGGTTCGTTAGGTTCCTTTTCCCCCCTTAGTTCTTCAGGAGATGGAGGCGTCGGGGAAGTTTCCAATAAAGACTCATCTTGATCCCCACTTTGTACAATTTGACTTGGTGGTGGTTAGCTGGCCCCTTTTTGGGCAGCCATATCTACTCGTTTGCATGTACTTTTACTCCTTCTCTTAACCATTATCTTTTCTATAATAAAAAATTTGAGAAATTAGATATGATTCACCTACTACACTGAATCTTTCACACGATCGAAGAAATGAAACAAATGAGACAACTCTTACATGTCTTGCAGCCTCCTATTTATAGATGTGGTGCACAGCACATCCATAAGCAAGACACTACACAGACACAACTTTGTAGAATCCCTAGGATGACCTGCTATGATCAGGCCTCAAAACCCATTAAGACGGAAAGACACCCAATGCCCTAAAGACCCGACATAACAAACCTGCAACCTGTTCTTATTGTGCATATAACTATAACAATTGTGGCAAGTTCACCTAGGATGGAGCGATACAAAATAACATAAGTAGGTCCAAAAGTAATATAAGAGACTTGGCCGTTGAGACCACACTCTTTAAGACACAACTGAACTATGTACATACGTCTACAAAGCCTCTATAAAATAGGCAACTAGAGTACGTCGGCACAGACCCCGTCTTACCCTTAACTACAACACAATACCCAAATGAATTTACCAAAGACTCAATAAAGCTTCGAATCAACTTGGATCTCACCCGAAAGTAGCAGAGTTTCGTGTGCTCCTACATGAGGTTTAATAGTTGGAGTACATGTGCCGGCAACATGAAATGCAGCATCCCACGCGAGGGACGTTTGTACGAAGAAATGTACTGAATATATAAGGCAATAGCATATGTAATACGAGAGCTCAAATAGCAACATATGAGTGCATAGTGAATAAATAAAATAAGGTCTTGATTAGATCAAGAAATAAATCAATAGAATCTTCTTCATTTTAGTGTTTTAGATTTCAATTATTTGCTCTTTTGACTGAAAAAAACATACCTACCGCCTTTTTGGATTCCTATCTGAATCAAATTTCAAATTTGATTAATTTATTGGAATTTCTAAAATAAGAGGTTAATAAAGAAATTAAGTATATATACCACTTTCAAATTACTGGCTTTATTATTACTAATTAATAAAATTCAAAAAACCATATCTGTAAAATAAAGAAAGGGGAATTTCATTAATGGTAAAAAATTCTGTCATTTCAGTTATTTCTCAAGAAGAAAAGAAAGGATCTGTTGAATTTCATGTATTCAATTTCACCAATAAGATACAGAGACATACTTCACATTTAGAATTGCTCAAAAAAGACTATTTATCTCAAAGAGGTTTGAAGATAATTTTGGGAAAACGTCAACGACTGCTAGCTTATTTGGCAAAAAAATTGAGTACGTTATAAAGAATTAATTGATCAGTTGGACATTTGAGAGATAAAAACTCGTTAATTTGATTAATTTGAAGAGTTATTCATTTTCATTGATATGTTTCGATTAAATTTTGATGAACTTCTTTTCATTTTCAGTAATTCATGGAAGAATGAAACATTAAAAAACTTATGACTGCATCAACTACAAAAAAAGACCTCATGATAGTGAATATGGGGCAAGGATACTGATATATTAGCAGCATTCCGAGTAACTCCTCAACCTGGACTTCCTCTTGAAGAAGGAGGGGCCGCGGTAGCTGCCGAATATTCTACTGGTACATGGACAACTGTATGTACCGATGGACTTACTAGTTAGGGTCGTGTAATTAACACTAGGGCTGATATCATCAAGCGGTCTAACCTTGGTATGGAAGTTATACATGAACGTGATGCTCATAACTTCCCTCTAGACCTAGCTGCTATCGAAGCTCCATCTACAAATGGATAAGATCCTAGCCTAGTCTATAAGAGGTTTTGAAAAGAAAGGAGCAATACCCATTTTCTTTTTATGTCAAGAGGGTATTATTGCTCCTTTCTTCTTTTTTCTTTAGTAATTTCCTAATATTACATTATCGAAAAAGAAAGAGAGGGTATTTGCCTGCATTTATTCATGATTGAGTATTCTATTTTTATTTTCTATTTATTTAAAATTGTAGAAATATAACGTGTTCCTCTTCTTGCTAATGTTACTATATCTTTTTTATTTCATTTCACAAAAAATAAAATTTTGACTTCATATTATTATCTATTAAATAATAATCAAAATAATAATATTATTAAAATAAGAAAGAAGAGAAATATCTAACTTGAATATTTTGTTTTCGAATTTAAACAATGTAAAAATGGAATGTAAGTAGGCGAGGGGGTGGATGTAGCCAAGTTGATCAAGGCAGTGGATTTTCAATCCACCATGCGCGGGTTCAATTCCCGTCGTTCGCCCATAATTTATAAATATGAGATATTAGATAGATTAATCTTATCAATTTTTTTAATTAAATATTGTCTACAAAGGGATTTTTTTAGTGAACATTTCACAGGCTTACTCCTATTTTTTTGTAAACTTTTTGTAAAAACGAATAATTAAATTCATTTTTTTCTCCTATTTACTACGGCGACGAAGAATAAAATTATCACTATATTTATTCCTTTTTTTACTTCTTTTTCCACTCCATAACTAGTATAGTGGAGGTCTACTTGTATTGCAATAATGAAAAAATGTATAAACACAAATAATGAGCAGACCATCCAACTTTTATATGTGGGTTCATTTCAGAATGTTGTTTTGTTTTGAATGAGGAAGAGCGTGAACTTAGTGTAAGGCAGGTGTTTTTCTCGGTGGATGGATGGGATAAATGACTATATTGCTTTATAATGTTATTGTTATGTTGATGTTATATTAAAAATGAAATTTTAAAAAGTTGCTTAGCCCCATTCTTTAGAATTGTCTTTCTCATACTGTGAAAACGAACTTCAAGTCTAAATTGGGTACTATACTCAATAGGAAGTGTCACACCTACTCCCGATGTCGATCTACAGTATTAGTTTGAGAAAGTCGTTTGGTATTTGGAAAAAGAAGGAATATTGGGTAGCATTAAAGGATTTTTCATTAGCGAAATCTCTTTAAACCTGTAATTCAAAATGTTTTTTTTGTACGCCTAACAAAAATAAATAAGTAATAAAACATTAGAATAATTTTAATCAACCTGAAAAAAATTATTCAATTATTCTTCAATTGTTATCTAATTGAATAATTTAACAATTTCCCTTTCCTATTTGATATTGATTAGATCACCAATCCATATATAATGGAACTATATTCGCTTGTTGAGGAAGATCGGCTGTAGAGGAAAACTATTGTCAAACTGAGAATCGCAGCCGAAGTTTGCTAAAGAGTCTGCCACTTTGTTTTTTTCTCTAAATGTATAGACGACTTTTAAATGGCCAGCCGATAATTTGGATGAAATGAAGATCCACCATGCGTCTAGGTATTGGTAATTTTAGGGGCTTCTTTATTTTCATTGTAGCACAATCAACAATCATTTTGGGTCAATTGCAAGTTTACGAGCTTGATGAATTTAGAGCGCATCCAGAAGAATAGAATCAGTAAATGTCCAAGATGATATGATGTCAAGAAGCTGAGAACAGTCTTTCAGGCAGTCAGTAATTTTTTGAATAATAGCAGCCGGTTGAGAAATTGGGTTTTCTAATTTACTGCTATTGCCTTCTTTCCAGAGTTCTCAAAGCGAAAAAATAGTAAGCATAGACGTGACATAGACAACTTGAGATTTCATGTGAGATCTGTTAAACCACCGGCTTGCTCCAGCATGAAAGTTCCATTTCAGGGAAAGATGACGTACTATGATACTTTCCCCTTTGTCGTGCCCTGCTTTGGTCTCTTGTTTGATGGTTGTACGTGCTAAAAATCCTGTACATTCCGTTTTTTCAATTGAATAAATTTAATTTTTTTAAAAAGACCTAAATTTAGGGATTTATCAATAGGTAATGTTTCACCAATGTCAAACCAAAGGTGGACTGCAGTACCAATTAAAAAGACAGTCATCGTTACTGGACAGCGAAATTAATTTTGGAATTTATTAACATTCTCTAAAAAGGTACTGTTAATAATCCCGCAGCTACTGAAACCACTAAAAAAACCCCAATAAATCATTGGGCACTGTACAAAGTAATTGGAATAAAGGAAAGAAAATACAGTTCAGGTAAGATTTCCAAAGGGGTTGCAAATTTATTCGCTGGTTCACCAATCATTGATGGTACTAAAATTTTTAATCCTACATTACATGCTATAGTTCCTAGAATTACTACTAGAAAAATATATAAAAGATCATTGGGCCATGCGGGCTCGCCATATTAATTATGACCCATACCATTAGTCAATTTATCTCTTAATACATGATCATTCAAGTCAGGCTTTTTTGTTATTGGGATAGGTGAATTCTTATTGATCCATCCCTCAACTGAAAATAGAAAGGATTTCACTACAAATCCTGACAACCAGGTTTGGAAGTAGCAAACCGTAGGGACTTTCAGATAGTTTCTTTTGAAAAAACCAGTTCAAAGTATGAGTCCCTCTTATTGACCAGGCCAACTCCTTTACTAGTTATGTAAAATCATAGATTTGCTTTACGCACATGAAAACTGCTTTTTTAATGATGTCGAAGAAGTTTTGCCTCACAGAGTGGTTTATGATATCAAGAATAGTGTTATATTCACATCTCATCATGAGGATAGAGGGATATGGAAAAAGATTCGTACTGAGTCATTTATTCTCAAAGCTGGTTGGGAACCGATAAGAAACCGAATGGTCATTCAAGCTTGGACTCAATTTGTCTAGGTTAAAACCATTCCTACAATAATTAGCATTTTTGCATGGAAGCTCTTATTTTACTTTGTATGTGGGATTTCAGAATTAGTTAAGGGAAAAAATTCATACGAAAGGTATAAGATTAGCAAGCAAATGCTTGTGCTGTTTGGAGCATGATAAATAAAGTATTGATCGCCTCTTCATCAAGAGTGAGCATGATTTGGAGGTTTGGAACCATTTTATCGCTTTTTCAATATAAGATCCTTCCAAACGGATTCCATTCAGTCCTTGCAGTTTAAAAGTTCTCGCAAGAAATCCCAAGTTTGCAACGTCACGTATATGCTTACAATTTTTTCAGTATGGGAAATCTGGAAGGAAGGCAATAACATTAAATTAGAAAATCCAATATCTCCACCGAATGCTATCATTCAAAAAATTACTGACTGGATGAAGGATTGTTCTCAGCTTCTTGACTTTTGATCATGTTGAACGTTTACTAATTTTGTTCTTCTTGATGCTTTTTACATTTTTCAAGCTTATAAGCTCGCAATTGACTCCAAAATCCTTCGTCAGATCGACCATGCAGTTAAGGACAATCAAGCAGAGATCAATTGGCCTGCGAGAGAGCTGACATTAGAAGACTGAGACCACAACACCAAGAAAGTTGGATGACATAGGATCAAATGTTCAGGATGATGTGATCCAAGTCAATGACAAGGAAAAGTAGTTCCTTGACTTTGTCCATCGAGTTAGTAGCACGCTTGCAAAGGGTAGAAAGCGGAAAGATCCCATCGAATCGGATGTGAACAAATTCCAGAAATTCGCTCTTAGAGTTTGAGAATCCAATAGCATGCAAGTCAGCTAGAGAACCAAGACGCAAAAAAAGGGGGCCCTTGGATCCCTTGACTCTAATGAAAGGGGAAAGGTTTGTTCCATTATGCTCTTTAACTGGTTCATACTCAAAGAATGGATGGCGTATGAATCTCTCTTCTGAGACATGGACTGATGAACTCTGTAACCTATATTCGCCAACATTCCTTGATACCCTAAAGGTCGACTCTTGCCACAAGGAATGCCATCGCCTTTCAGCTTTTCTATGATATTTCTTGGAGGATGGGACCTTTCAGGTTGACATAACATTCCAGTGAGAAGACCTACTCAAAGAAAGGAAAAAGAAGGTGTTTGGGGTGCTTCTATATAATCTCTAATCCAAGTCTTACCCCTATATATGCGGAAATTCATCCTCAAATGGATTGGATGCACGGAAGACCTAAAAACCAAAACCTGCGTGTAGTCGAACTACTTTATTCAACTTGGCAAAGACAAAGCATAACCTGTAGAACCAATTCCTCCTTAACTTTGGATTGCCTCACAACTTGAAGCATGAGGCCTGGACTCATGGGTGGATAAGATCACATCTTCATGACAAAAGGTGTACACGTTCGGCCTAACTCAAGGTAATGATCCAAACCTAACGAGTCCAAACAAATTGGATCTTTTTGTATTAAAAAAACCA
The DNA here is from genome assembly GCF_001406875.1 of Solanum pennellii. Lineage (NCBI taxonomy): Eukaryota > Viridiplantae > Streptophyta > Magnoliopsida > Solanales > Solanaceae > Solanum > Solanum pennellii. The sequence continues at coordinate 39,365,330 of NC_028648.1, read as the reverse complement.
CAGATTGGGCTTAATATTCACTTCCTAGAATAGATGGGTTTAATACAGAAAGCCTTGCCGCTCGTATTCTGCAGCCTTTAACACATAGCAGTGGACGCAAAAGAGAGCAACCCTACAAAATAGTCAAACTTCCTTTCTGTGATGTGAGTATTCGTATTACATACACTGATGTAAGTGGAATCATTCACTTAAATGACATGATTCAACATCCAGTAAGATTAGGAGCTTCCTTAGAAGAGTAAGTTGAATCATGTAAAGCGCATGATTCCTCTGCTGAAGCATTTTTTAAATGCTGAAAGAGTGATATTAGAATATACATGAGAAGGAATAAAGTTGAATCAGCAAAATGGAATGATTCAACAACTGATGAATTGTTTGTTGAATAATCCAATTCGCGCTCGCTCTAAAAAATAGTCTATCCATAGTATAAATAGAGAATCAACAAGGACTGCCATTTGCCAGAAAACTCTTCTTTTGATAATAAATCAATCCGTACGCTCAAAGAGATATCTAAAACAAACAATGGCTAGATAATTCAGACTACACCAACCTTTCCCTGAAATAGAGCAAGAAGAAAAATTTATACAGGAGCGCAAGAAACTCCATATAAGGTTCTGGAAAAAACATCCAACAGACACCCCACTCAGGGAAGCATAGCTTAGACTTAAATCCCTATGCGAAGAGCAGAACTCTCTTGTGAGAGAAATGAAATTAAAACACTGATGTAACGGAAGTGAAGGCAACTCAACAGGAGGAATAATAAGAGGATCACAAGGATAAAATTGAAGGAACATGAGAGATGAATAAGAATGAGTTTATTTTAGCCAATTGTTAGTTTTATTTTAAATGTAGTGCTTGTTCTATAAGCTCTCTTATAGGATATCCCTTTATTATTTTTTTATTAAAATATATAAAAATAGGTTATTCCTATGAGTTATGTTCCGCCAAATCTCAGGGACATGGTCTAATCATGAGGGTAGTATTTTATGATGGTGTTAGATCCTAAGTTTTTATGGGTTCCTTCTTTGTTACTGGGGTCGACGCCCAATCCATAATGTCTCAAAACTAGGAGCTGAAAGCCACTTGACTGTAAGGAAAGGAGGCCCTAGAGAAAGTTTTTTTTGTTCATTTGTTTGGAACTTCGTGAAGAACTTCATTCTATCTCTCCCTCGTTACGAACAAAAAATGGAATGAAATCCCAGTTATACACTTCTTTCGTTCTACGAACCCTTATTCATTCTGAACTTCATTTGCGAAGGAAGTGTACTTTTGATGGGCCAACCCTTTTTTATGGGCCACTTTACCCTGATAGGAATATGAGCTTTGCTCGTTTGGGCGCTAGGCCCTCCCGTGGTCCGCGAGACGGAAAAAGGATGTTGCATCTGGCACGAGATGATAAAGAGAGAGCTTTGTCTATCGATGAACAGTGGATTGACGGAGCTCTTGGCATTGCTTTGTTTTTCTCTTATTTCCTATCAGCGGGTTCCGACCCTTTTGTTCGAAATTTCTTCTTTTGTACTGAATTGCTTGCAGAATCAAATCCTGTTCCAAAAAACCTATATTAGCTATACATCCTCCTTTGATTTATGCCAAAGACGTCGCCAGTGCTATGGGTTATGTCTTACGTAGATAAAAAATTATGAATGGGATTGTGGCACTACACTCGTCGCCAATGCAGAAGGATGCGCCAAAAAAATGGAACACTGTTTCACTTTATTGGATATGTCGGATCTCGTATAACAAGCAAGATCTTTACCCTAAAATTCAAACATGTGGGCGCAAATTGATATCCTACTTTATTGTTACGTAGCAATAGAAGCCTACTTATACTGCTTTGGCGGAAATTTTTCGCCCTCTCTTTGCTTTGGATAGGAGTGCTAGTGGGCACGGGGAGGGAGTAGGCGAAACGTGTCGTTTTTAATGGAAAGAAAGATACAACTACTTCCCCTATTTGTTGGACCGCCGGCGTGAACATAGTGGTCTCTGACTAGGACCCGGAACCAATTCGAATTTGGACCTTGACATGTCCGGTGGTTTTTAACCGTAGGCATTTTGCCAGGAAGTTAGTAGGCCTATCATAAATTAGGTCGGGGTGGATGGTGGTCTCGGTATCCCATAGAAAATGCTTCTTTTATGCCTCGGGTATTAGCCACTTCTCGTATTCATTCAGTAATTCTTACCCCTTTTTCATTCTTGGTCCTCGTTTCTTAATATTGTTACTTTTTCATGTTGTGTCTCAGGAACATTTTCAATAAACTCTGTATTACTAGCTACCATTCATAGTTTTTCTACAGATAATACACGAGGAATCTTTTCATGGCGGTTATTGATATACCGTGGTTTCACGGTATTTTTAATGTTTTGTCCTTAAGTTTAGTGTGTCCAAAAGCCTTTTTATACTAATTTTTATGTAAGTTTCTCTTTATTTGTAGGAAATCTATCTAATGGATGAATGCGGAGGTTTTTTGAGCGAGAAATACAGAAAAGTACCATCTACGGAGCTTGTGAGGGTTCTTCGTGCACGTGACAGTCCGTAGGTGGCATCGTAGTGCAGCTGCAGAAGGAAGATAGGGAAGTCTGACCAAGTGTGGGGTTACGGAGTGCGTGACGGACTCGTAGCCATTACGGTCTCTCCTGCTTGTTCGTAATGAAGATAAGAGAAGTAGTCCAGTACCAAAATTCCAAGAGTTCAAGTGTTTTGGAATGGAGACCCTCGACGGACCGTTGCGCCTGTGACGATCCGTCATACCTGCCGTCGAGGGTAATGAAGAGATAGTTAGAAGAAATTACACAAGTATGGGACGACGGAGTCCATGACGGTCCGTCATAAACACGATGATCCGTCGCGAGGTCCATCGATCCAGCCGCATTTTGATAGATTTCCAGCAAATAGAGTCCTTATTTAATTAGGTTCGTTTTTGAGGTTAGACTCTTGAATATTTTTAGACTCTTGAATATTTTTAGACTCTTGTAATTGATTGTTGGTGATTTTTGTTGATTAATCAAGTGAACTTTTGGATTTTACTCTTTCTCATTGAACTAAGTGCATGAATTCTTATATCATATATATGAATATTGTGATTATGACTATGGGTAACTAAAATCCATAACTAGGGTTGTGGGAACCATAGGCGAATAATGAGGTTAAAACTAACTAAAATAACAATTCAAGAATAGTTTCTTGCATGTATTGATAATTCTTTCGCTTAGAAGTCTTTTTAACGGATGACCAACGTTAGAACTCGCCTTAATGCTACTTGCTGGACGAAGAAGGTAGATAATAGGAAAAGAATTTTCAACATACATTTAGTGAATACTATCTAATAGGCTAGTATTGATTGGTACGAGGTACTAACTTAGTCAAATATCGAATATGATGCTTAATATGAGGTAAAGATAAGGGTTAGTATAGCAACACACGTAGCCGGACCAAGGTGCGTAGTGAAATTTTCTAGATGCCGGATCAAGGATTTATAAATACATAACTTATCACTTTGCATGCAAGATACTAGGAAAGAATTGTTATAGTTAGAATTATGAAGTTATGAACCTGTGGGGAACACGTAAATCCTAGTTACATTGATTAATTGATTAAACTCCAACATTTGAAGTTGTTAGTTGTCTCCTTTTATTTAGCTACTTATTTTCATTCATTTAGAAGTAAAAAATCCCCCTTTTTTTTAAATTGTCTTTGCTTTCCAAGGAAATAATTGACTAAATAGTAGTAATAATAGATTCAAGTTAAGTCTGAACGATCCTAACCTCATTAGTTGGGTTCTTTACTTGATACGGCCGCTTTACTTCTTATTTGAGAAGTAAGTTTGAGCGTATCAAATTTTGGCGTTGTTATTTTCAAACTAGGGCACACGCGACGGAACTAACAACGGACCGTCACAACTGCGACGGACCGTCGTCGGGGACTCGTCGCGTCATTAATGAAGTGTACCCGACCTGACCAGGCTAGTTTTTTTTTAAAAAATAACCATTTAAAACCCCCATTCCTTCCCTTTTTCTCCCATTTCCCTCCCTTTTAAACTTCCAAAGATCATAAACCCTCTCTCTTACAACCGATCATTTTCCCCAAATTCCCCAATTCCTAAAATTCACTATCTACTAGTCGGAGCTGCCGCTGTGGGTCTCTACTTGATCACCAAGTATCTTCCTCGCTTGTTTTTCTCATATTCTCAGGTATGTGTCTCTAATTTCTATCAATTTACTTTGCATTTTTTGTTTATCAATTAGTACTAGCCTAGTTCTTATTGATGGGTTCATTCTTTAATACAAATTCCATCTGACTAGGTTGAGAATCCTCAATATTTCCGTATTAAAACTCTAGTAATAGGTGATTTAGCATTGCTAGTTTACTAGGTATTTGGGTTAGACAAATGTAGGTTAAAACACTAACAAATCCATTTGGGTCAATGGGGATGAATGGGGAATCCCCACTTCTGTTACTGAATGACAGAATGAGACCCCGATGACGGACCGTCGTACCCATAACGAACCGTCATTGGGTCCGTCCCAACATCCCTAACACCGCACTGACAAATTATCCCAACATGTCCACCAATGGTCACATATGACGGACCGTCGTTCCCACGACGGTCCATCCTACACAACCGTTCTGGTTGTCAGAGACCCTATTCCGAAGGGCCTCTCACTTTTTTTAAGTGTCCTCTAAAGGACACATGAGACGGACACTCAATCCCACGACGGTCTGTCCTACACAACCGTTTTGGTTGTCAGAGACCCTATTCCTAAGGGTCTCTCACTTTTTCTAAGTGTCCTCCAACAGGCACATGCGTCTGACCGTCGTTCACACGACGATCCGTCCTGCACAACCGTTCTGGTTGTTAGAGGCCCTATTCCTAAGGGTCTCTCACCTTTTCTAAGTGTCCTCCAACAGACAACTACGACGGACTGTCATACCCTAGACGGTCCGTCCTGCATAACCGTTATGACGGTCAGAGACTCCTCTCCTAAGGGTCTCCATATTTATTTATTTTTTCAAGTGTCCTCTGACGGACACCTACGACGGACCGTCATACCTGTGACGTTCAGTCCTGCATATACCGTCATACTTTTCAGACACTTTCCTTCAGGGTTCTCCACATAAATATAGTTTAAGTAAGACATGACGGACCTCATGACGGTTCGTCGTACTCATGACGAGTCGTCACCTGGTCCATCGTGTTTCACTGTTACTATAGAAACATCATTACATCTTAACTCTTTTATTTATTTTGTTTGGTTTTGCTTGTCTTGTTTGCTCCTTCTATTACTAATATTGATTCTTTACAGGTACTATCTATTATGGAACCAAAACAAGATCGAGTCTACGCACGCAGGTGATCGAAGTCTGTCGCCCTGTCTGCCCGCCTGGTCATTGGATCTTATGATGAGCATGACCCTAAGTACGTGCCCCCAGGCACTTCCACCCCATCCCGAGCTGCACGTGCTGCCAGAGCCACGCCCAAAAAGGTGGTGTCCGGTGTAGTCACAGCCTCCCAGTCTGATGAGGCGCCTATACTGACCGGCACACCTTCTGGGTCAACTACCAATGAAGAAGGAGCGTCTGGCTCCTTAGGAGTTTGTGGTCGGAGGAAGATTCCGGATCTGCTGAGGTCAGTGCACCCGCCACCGCTGCCCAGTCTGCCTCGTGTGATGAGGCTGACAGTTTTGAATCCACACCCGGCTCACTGACTCGTGCTCTCACCCCAGTCGCCGACCAGCCCAACCGATGGTGTGTCGACGGGAAGTATCAAGTTTATTCCAACGCAAAGTTCCTGAATGACAAAGGAGTCATGACACAGACACTTACATTGGAGCCGCAGGTCCTTACGGGAAGTCTCCCGACTATGCCAGAGATCCACAATCTCTTCACCAGAAATCGACTGGAGTGGACAGCGCGTTCGTTGCGACGTTATAGTGAATGTTGGTTAGAGAGTTCTACGCCTCTTACGTGGCTACTCTTATATCACAGATTGATAGGAGGGTTTCCCCCGCCAAACAGGCCACACTGGAGCATGTCTGAGTACGTGGCATTGAGATTAATATCTCCCTTCCTGCCATCTGCCGGTATCTATACGGAGAGAATGTTGATGCCAACCGGGCCCCTCTCACCGCCGAGTTTTACTACCGATGGCAAATTGTCAAAGATGGCCAATTCCTGCGTGAGCCATCGCTGAGAGAGACCACAAAGAGGTGGATGGCCCTGCACTTGTCCGTTGATGGAGAGGGTGCTGACTGGGTGACCGAGCCGAAGGTATCCATCAAGAAGGCTAACCGGACCTTCACGACAAAGTTTTGTGGTTGATTATACGCCACTGCCTTTCCCCCACAGCCGCTAATAATATAGTCACATGGGATCGTGCAGTACTGATGGTGGCGATGATAGCCGGGTTTGAGGTGGATTTTGCTTCGCTTCTACAGGCGGTCATGCACGAGAGGGATTTTAATGTCACAACTATTTACCTTTTCCCGTGCATGATATTTTCTCTATGCAGGTCCGCATGTGTGCTTTTATGGCACATTGATCAGCTCAAGACCCCGCTGGGCACTGTTGATATCCGCCTCATCAGGGATGAGGCCAATGAGTATGTTCCAAGCAGAGGGCCCCGTCAAGAGTTGCCTCCACTTGGTGACAATCTGGCTGATACGGTAGCACAGGCCCACACATCTAGGCAAGCGGCTTCTACTGACACTACCCCGATCGAGTCTATCCCGGGTAGTAGCACTGCCCCCATCTCCTTTCACTCAGCCCCTTTCCCCGCTCTGGTCCGGCTTGCTATGGTCCATAAATTAGAGGCGAAGATTGCTACACTTCTGCATCACATCCAGCCTTGGATGCAGAGGTCTATTGCTGAGGCAGAAGAGCACTTGGAGTGGAGAATGGTACAGCACACAGAGCGGAATATCGCTTAGGTTCATCAGTGCTTGGACACTTTTGAGTTGCGGGTGCTAGCCCGGGAAGCCCCTTTGGTGGAAGTGTCGACCCTTCAGGCTGCGGTCGACAGTCTTCGCGCAGACATCGATATGATCTTAGAGGCTAGGGTACTTTAGTCTGAGGCCCCTTCTGTAGAGTCTGCTGAAGACACAGATAGCGGCCCTATTCTCCAATTAAGAGATTTCACCACCTCCCCCTCGAGAGCATGCCAAGAGGCGTAGGGGTCGAGAGGGGGATGAAGCTCGAGCACGGAATAAGGAGCGCCGTGAGATGGAGGCTGCGAGGAGAGCCTCGCTGGCTGATGAGGAGGCGCATCAGCTTAGAGCAGTAGAATTATCCACTGGGGCGTCTGGCTCCAGAAATGTAGAGATAGCAGGAGGCACTGCTGATAGTGATGTTGATGCTGAGAACACTACTGAGAGTGTCCAGATTATAGAGGTAGTGGGTTCCGGGGAACCGGACCCACCGGCTTGCTGATTTCGGCGCTTTGCGCCCCAGGTTTTCTTCACCTACCACTCTTGTATTTAAATTTTTTTATGCATTGGGGACAATTGCATGTCTTTTTGTTGGGGGTGGGGTAAATGGAAAGTGAGTGCTAGGGTGAAGTCTGAGTAGAACAATCACTATCCTCTTTTGGAGTTTTCTTGCCTGTGTTCTTTTTCCCCAAGAGACTGATTATTTTTTCTGTTGAATCAGCATGTCTATATCTTGTGTAAATAGTTTAATTCTGAAGCATGATGGCTAAAATGATATCCTGATAAAATGAAAATGATGCATGACTACGCATAGTAATTGATAAATCTGTGGCTCTAAGCATGACATAGAGGTACACCACTGCATGACCCTATGTCTAAAATTTGAACTAGGTGTCTGATAATCTGGTAGAATAATTAGATGTCAAGTGAGTGTGAGGAAGATTTGAATAGTCCACTATTTGTACTGAGCTAGAACTTGCCTGGTTAGTCCTCCTAAAAGTAAGCTATAATAGACAATTAGGAAAGGATCATAGGCCCTTGTTCAATATAGACCATTTTTAGCCTGAATAAAAGAAAACCAAATGAAATTAATTCTTCATTGATCCAAATTATTTGAGCTTACACTAGACCTTTCTTTTTCACCCCAACTGATCTTTTCTGAGAATAATGTGTTGGCCCTGGTCCCTCCTTGGAAATGTGCACCGCAGCTTATGCCAACGCATAAGTTGAGGGTGGATAATGCAATAAACAACCCTTTTTATGTCCCTGACCCAACTTTGGGTATTGTGTACTTTGACTCATGGAAAATCCATGAGTTGAGGGTGGCTATTATGAGGAATGCTCTGGAAAGTGGGGTTGAAAGAACATAGAAAGAGAATTACCAAAAGTAAAGTGACTCAAGAATCAGTTGAAAGAAAAGTGAAAATAAATAAATAAATAAAAAAATAAAAAGAAATAAAAAATAAAAAATACAAGAAATACAAGCAAGAAAAGAAGATAGTCACTTACACATATGACGAAAGAAGGGAAAACAACAAGGTGAAAGAATATGAGAAATTGGGCGAAATAAAATGATAAAAAGTGGTATGTTTAGCCGATATGTCAAGGAGGTCAAAAAGTCACTAAAGTATACCTAAATATACCATACCTGACCCTGAGCCTATGTTACGAGCTAAGAAAGTCCTATTGTGATCCTAAGAGTTGTAAAGCGAACTTAAAGCAGTGAAAATAAGGGTAAGCTTATGGCAATATGTATGAATGAGTGTGAATTTGTTCTGAGAGTGAGGGTTGAAATGTAATACTTATACTCAAACAGAAATCATTGTGTGAAAAATGAGGATTTTGTTTTGAAGTGAGGACACTAGTAGCAATACCAGAACTATTAGCACCTCAGTGAGAAGTTGAAGAGGATAGGTGTTAGTGCATGGTGAGTCTGTGTCATTGTCTGATTCCACATAATTCAAGCCTAATAGTGATAGCATGTATAAATATGATGAGATTGATCGGGATTGATAGCCAAATGATTGCGAAGGATAAAACATGGATACTATTGTAAAAAGATTTTGTATTGAGTCATAGTGCGTCGCTTGAGGTAAAACAACAAATGTAAGTTGAGGGTGTTGATATACTGTTGTTTCACGATATTTTTAATGCTTTTTCCTTAATTTTAGTGTGTCCAAAAGCCTTTTTGTACTAATTTCTATGTAAGTTTCTCTTTATTTGGAGGAAATCTGTCTAAAAGATGAATGCGGAGGTTTTCTAGCGAGAAATACAGAAAAGTACCACCTTCGGAGTGTGTGATAGTTCGTCGTGCCCGTGACGGTCCGTAGGTGGCATCGTAGTACAGCTGCTGAAGGAATATGGGGAAGTCTGACCAAGTGTGGGGTTACGGAGTGCGTGACTGAACGTCGTTGCCTTTACGGTACGTCCTGATGGTTCGTCATGAAGATCAGAGAAGTAGTCCCAGTACCAAAATTCCAAGACTTCAAGTGTTTTGGAACGGAGACCCTCGACGGACCGTTGTGCCTGTGATGATCCGTCATACCTGCCGTCGAGGGTAAAAAAGAGAGAAGCAGAAGAAATTGCACAAGTATGGGACGACGGAGTCCATGACGGTCCGTCGCGAGGTCTGTCGATCCAGCCGCGTTTTGGTAGATTTCCAGCAAATAGAGTCCTTATTAAATTAGGTTTTTTATTTTTTATAAATAGTTTGAAAAACTTCGTTTTTGAGGTTAGACTCTTGAATATTTTTAGACTCTTGTAATTGATTGTTGGTGATTTTTGTTGATTAATCAAATGAACTTTTGGATTTTACTCTTTCTCATTGAAGTAACTGCATAAATTCTTATATCATATATTTGAATATTGTGATTATGACTATGGGTAACTAAACTCCATAACTAGGGTTGTGTGAACCATAGGCGAATAATGGGGTAAAACCTAACTAATATAACAATTCTAGAATAGTGTCTTGCATGTATTGATAATTCTTTTGCTTAGAAATCTTTTTAACGGATGACCAACGTTAGAACTCGCCTTAATGCTACTTTCCGGACCAAGGAGGTAGATAACAGGAAAAGAATTATCAACATAGATTTAGTGTATACTATCTAATAGGTTAGTATTTATTGGTACGAGGTAATAACTTAGTCAAAAATCGAATACGATGCTTAATATGAGGTAAAGATAAGGGTTAGTATAGCAACACACGTAGCCGGACCAAGGTGCGAAGTGAAATTTTCTAGATGCCGAACCAAGGATTTAGAAATACATAACTTATCACTTTGCATGAAAGATACTAGGAAAGAATTGTTATAGTTAGAATTATCAAGTAATGGACCTATGGGGAACACGTAAACACTAGTTAGTTTGATTAATTGATTAAACTCTAACATTTGAAGTTGTTAGTTGTCTCCTTTAATTTTTAGCTAGTTATTTTCATTCATTTAGAAGTAAAAAACCCCCCTTTTTTTTTATTGTCTTTGCTTTCCAAGGAAATAATTGACTAAATAGTAGTAATAATAGATTCAAGTTAAGTCTGAACTATTTTCCTCGTGGGAACGATCCCAACCTCATTAGTTGGGTTCTTTACATGATACGACCGCTTTACTTCTTATTTCAGAAGTAAGTTTGAGCGTATCCGTTATTCCTTCTAATGACCGGCATATGTATCATTCTTTTATCCTAGATAAAGCAGCACGCATTAGTCCGTAGAACCTATAAAAAGGAGATGGTTTTGGCGCGAAGTACTCTTGTGTACCTACGTCATTCGGCTCGCGCACAGAATGTGGGGCTCATAGTCTTCCAGGCCTGTACTGGGGTCTTCTAGTACCGATATGAGTAGCGCGCATGTCCAACTATGTTCTCCCAGGGTCTAAAGGAGTGCACACCAAGTTAGATAGAGTAAAGGGGGCACCTGTCAAGTTGGTTCGCTAAACCCCTATCTTCCTATTTATAAGCCACAACCTACTTCTACATTTCCAATTTGCCATAGAGGAACTGCTTCTTGCGTCTGCGACCATTGCAGCTAAGCTAACGAAGGAAAGAGGAGGGGAAAGGTGGCAGACATCAAATGGATTAGAGTTTTCGAAAAACTAGAAAAGGTTTATTTCCTCTTTGATGTGGTTAAGGAAAAAGATAGATATCAGAGAATAAATTCAATGGTAAGACTGGTTTTTTCTTTGGTCATCGGGTAAAGTTTAATAGTTCCAAGATAAATGTACTAATTAATTAGCTTATTACGACTGGAAAATTCCATTCATTTCTTGAAAATATTTCCTACTCATATTAGCTATCTACGATAAAAGTAGAAGCAAGGTCGCCACTTTTTTCAAGGAATGTCTCAGTGCATAAAGAGTCCTAATACAAGAAAAGACCTAGTGTAGTAGTCACCCGGGTGAGTAACTAATAGGCCGTATGCAGAGGAGGCCCCTTTCTCAATCAAAGTCTTTTCCTCTTAATCTGCATCAGGATATGGAGTAAGAATGAAATTAAATGAAGGAGTGGAGTAGTAAAGAAACTATGATGAAGTGTGTCAACAACATACCCCAAAATATGCTTAACAACAACAAGATGAATGCCAAGGTTTTACATGACGCGCTTAAATCACTCTTTGCTATAGCTCGGAAAAAGGCCAAACCAACCCATGAAAGTAAGAAAGACGGAAAGAACTAAATCCAATGCTATTGATTTACCGCGTAAGGATTTGCGCTCTCCAAGCAAGCATTAAGATCCTCTGTGCAATTGCATTGAGATCAAACATATAGGTGGCACAAACAGATACTGTCACAGCTAATTTAAGTGATAGTCTAGTAACTATGGTTATTGATTCAATTACCAGTCTTTTATCTTCAGTTAGAAGACCCTTAAGGTTGACATTCTTCTTTTTGTTACCATGCTTCTACCCAAAGGTGATTAGTTACCAATGAAGACATGAATCGTCGAATAGAATCTGTACAATTTCTCAATCTTGACTACTGGTGGATGCATAACTATCGTCCGCAGTCAGCCTTACTTCGGTACCAAGGACATCAATTACGTTCCTAACCATAGGATTTCTCCACTAGAAAGGTCGAGCATTAAACGATAAGTCTTTTTTTCATCTTATTGATAAAATCCATAGAAAGGGGAGGGTTTCGTATCTATCAATTCTATCAAAGAGACTGAGCAATTGTCACCGTTTAAAGATATTGAACAGAACGCCCCATCAGTAATTAACTCCTATCTACCCCATTCTATGGGATTGATGTAGCATAAATCAAAAGAACGGGATGTCCTAGTCTTTTTTTAATTACGAAATGTGAGCTGGCTGGGCACAAAGCCAAACAAGAATTAAGAGACTTAGTTAATTGAATTAGTACCTAAAGCCCGCAGTCGACAACACCTTCATTATCTAGAGTAACGATATTTCGAAGAACACCGTGCATTGATGGGTGCTGAGGCCCCATATGGACTATTATGAGGTATTTTGTTGCAGTTGGCGCAGTCATAAGTTTTCTAACGATTCATTCTGCCATGAATTACTGAAAGTGAAAATAAGTATATGAAAATATAATCGAAACTTATAAGTGAAAAATAAATAACTCTACAAATTAATAAAATTAACGAGTTCTCTCGAATGTCAAACTAATTAATTAATTCTTTATAACGTACTCTATTATTTTTGCCAAATAAGCTAGCAGTCCTTCACGTTTTCCCAAAATTTTCTTCAAATATCTCTTAGATAAATAGTCTTTTTTGTGCAATTCTAATTGTGAAGTAAGTCTCCGTATCTTAGGTGAAATTAAATAATTTAAATTCAAAGGATCCCTTCTTTTATTCTTGAGAAATAAGTGAAATGAAAGAATTTTTTACCATAAATGAATTTCCCCTTTCTTTATTTTGCATATATGGATTTTTTTTATTTTATTGATCAGTAATAATAATGCCAGTAATTTGAACGTGGTATATAGACTTAATTTCTTTATGAACCTTTAATTTTAGCAATGCCAATAAATTAATCAAATTTTAAATTTGATTCATATAGGAATCCAAAAGGCGGTAGGTAAATTTTTTTCAGTCACAAAAGCGAAAAATTGAAACCTAAAATTCTAAAATGAAGAAGATTCTATTGATTAATTTCTAGATCTAATCAATACCTTATTTTATTGATCTAGTATTGTGTACTCGAATTAGATTTGATTGAGATGTAAAACAAGGCATGTTTGCATTTATTTGCTTTCAAATACTCTATACGAGACAGGGTATATAGTAATATCAATTAATTTTCAATATTGATACATATGTATCCTTAAGATACTGAAACGGCTATCATTATTGGTATCAAACCAATAACGATTCATATAAGATAAATCTTCTAATCGAAAATTTTGCCAAAGAAAGAACTTAACTTTAATTAATTCATTTTTATCTTTATAAAGGGGTTTCCGTTCTCCCGAAAATTTACTCCAGTTTTTTATCGTTGCAAAATACTGAATTTCTATTGATGACATTCCAATTCCAAGAATTAAAAAAACTTCAACTTCTCAACTCTCTACGACGTCTAGACCATAAAATATTTTTAAGAAAAAGCAAACGAAAATGAGTTCTTTCTGTATTTATTCTTTTAGTTTGAGGTTGCAGAATGAATTCATCAAAATTATTTTTATCAACATATCTTTATTCTCGGTATCATTGATTAGTTTTGTGTTTACTTTTATGAATCAATGAAATACCTATGATTTGATACATAATAAATTGTCCATTATATTTTACAGACAACAGAATAGGTCTGATAATCAATACCCCCTTCTTCATCAATTCTGTGAGAGGTAAATTTGCCTAAATCAACATTATATCAAAACTCATTTCTCGTCCATCGCTTGTCCCCTTTCAAGTGGGGAACCCGCTCCCCGGTCGTCGCTCTAGATACCTTTGTAAGGCAGGGAGTGTGACAACGTACATGCTTCCCTTTACTCCATAGGGCCTTCCAATCATTTACAGGGTTTGGTGGCCCAAAATTGGCTATTGCGGGTTCTTATTGAGCATAGCAAAATCAAGGTTGATGATAAAGTAAGACAAGATTCCATGTTGTTCTACCTATGCGTAGTCTCGGCCCACAGTGGAAAGCTCTGCATGATAAAAAAAAGGTTGGGACTACGACTTGTTTATTGCATGGCTTCTTGTCATGATTGGTTGGACACTCTCTTTGTCTAAGGTCTTAACTTTGTCACTTTATTAAGATTTCCCATCAAGTCTATTGAATGGGGTACGAAAGATTGATATTCAAAGCATCGTTAAGAGTTCTGTCTTCTAGGGAGTAGTAAAGATAAGATGACTCTTATCTTTACTTCTGTGGAGCCCAGATCGAGGGCATGAAGGCTATAACATAGAGTTGGAGGGCTTATTTCTGGGACATCCAGAATATCCCATTCATGAAGCCCCTACTTATACCCCTTAAACCTCCAATCCTTGATGTATAAATTGAACAACTTTACAGAGAAAAAAGGAATTCTGAACCGCTATAGAAGCGAACGAATTGGTCACGAACTATAGTCTTTGTTTGTTGATTTACTCAACTCTTCTATTTTCGATTCAGAACGAAGAAAGGATAAAATAGAAAATAGTAGGATGAACCAATGTAAATGAGTGTAAGCTTCGTTTCCCAAACACGATTTGGTGCTAACCACACTAGGTGCTACCGTGGTAGCAAGAGAGGCCAGGAGATGACAATTGAGAGGTTGTTACTGAGCATTCCTAGTCACACGGGAAAAGAGGTCAAATGGCAAGGCAAGGACATACGCCCATTTGGCTCCTCGTGGAGTATAGCTCACATCCAAACATTTGATTGGGGAACGGGGCAACATTCATGAAGCTCTGGCGGAAAGGAAGGACAACTTGAAATCCAATTCTAAAAGTAAATGAATAAAATAAGGAAAACAAAGTAATAGTAAAGCAAAGCCATATTAAAATACAAACGATCTTTCTAAAGTATATTTCAAATTCTATTAATTATTTAACTATATTGTATAATACTCTTTCGCTAGACCCCATTTTCATTCTAACCACATTCCCCTATGATTAATATTTAGTTAATTCGAACATGAGCCTGAACGTTGAATCCAATTCTTTATCTTTCCTCCATTATTCTAAAAAAGGAAAAAAGTGAAAAGAGGGGGAGAGGGATTCATCACTAATATTTGATTGGATCTCTAATTTTCTTCATTCCTTCCCATGACAATAACTAGAATGAAAAAAAGGGGAATGTCAATGCATCCAGAAAAAAATGACTAATCACTATCAATAGACCTACTTAAGCCTGAAACCATAGCGTACATAGTAATGGTGCCACAGAGAGATATGTTTCTAGATCTCGCATTGAAAAACCTACATCTATTGTATTATTTTTTGGAATAGATAATACATATATGATCAGATGCATATGTAGTTAAGGGATGCTTAGACTTAACACAGAGTTCCTAATTCAAATTGAAATGTACATCCCTTTATTTCTAACCGAGAATTTCCAAAAAAGACTAATTTATTTTTACGACGGTTTCTATGTTTATATATTTTGTATATAGTTGTGTACAAATATTTTCGATATAATCTACAATAGAAGTCTTTTCCCTTTAATATTATATGTTAAATGAGACCAAGAAGACGAAATGAGCAGAAATTTGTATATATCAATGGAGAAAGTAACCATGAGGAAAACAAGACAGGAATTCTCTACAATTACATTGTGGAACAATTGAAGGGATGTGGCGCAGCTTGGTAGCTCATTTGTTTTTGGTACAAAATGTCACGGGTTCAAATCTTGTCATCCCTACCTATTACTGGTAGGGCTGTGCAAAAAACGGGTAAAACCAATAACCCGACCCGATTTTCGGTTTATTGGGTTAGCGGGTCGGGCTATTTGGTAATTGGGTCGGGCACCGGTTCAGTAATTTTTTTAATTGGATTACCGGTTCGGGTGACGGGTTTGGGAAGGAAATATACCGGGTCACCCGATTACCCGACTATTTCCCCCTAAATTTATTTTCTAATTTTCTAATTCTAGGTTACAAACACAAAGTCTAGAAAGGAGAAACCTTCGTGGCTTCGTCCTTCACTCCTTCTGCTTCCGCCGCTCTCTCCACTCCAGTCTCCACTCTCCAGTCTCCAATTTCGAAACTCCGGTGAGGCGAGGACGGAACTCGACTAACCAACTCTCCACTCCAGTCAGGCGTCCGGCGATGCGACAACTAGGGTCTAGGGGTGCATATCGGTCTCACAAGGTAACGACTAACGACTAACAATGATTTCATGGTGCATTATGTGTTTACCCTTCGCGCTGTGTTGTATCTTTTACCCTTCTCGCTGTGTTGTATATGATTTCATGGTGCATTATTTGTTTACAAGAACATGTGGATTTGTGAAGCAATTTAATTGATTATGGTATGTGTGGCTGTGTGCTGAGCTTATATGGGGCAATGATCAGTAGTTCACAAATTGGAACTCTAACTTGTTTAACGAAGTGTAGTTTGTATCCTTCGAGTTCGTGATATCAGATGTCTTCTTGTTCTTTGCCAAATGTATTTTAATTGTATGAAACTCTTTTCTGTTGGTCATCATAAGACCTTCAATTGGAAAATGGATAAATATATGATATTTTTGTTTAGCAATGGAAATTGTGCATTATCAGTGATTCAACTCAATAAAATAAGTTCTCAGTATCAGGCAATGAGATCTGTTGAAGTCAAAAATCTGAAATGTAGATGAGATGTGTTGAAAAAGAGTAAGTGGAGAATCACTTAATATTGGAACTTGGTCGGATGATTAATGTTTTGCAGGAACCAGTTTTGATTTTACAATGTCATGAAGAGACATACCAGTGTTTGCCTTTTTTCCTATTGCTCCTATATTTACTTGATTTCTAATCATGATCTTTCCTATAGAGTTTTTCAAGCGTGCCTCACTGCTTTCCAGAGTTTGAGGTATTGCCTTTAGCCTGAAGTAAATCTATGCTATCCCAATGGGATATTTTATTGTCTCATGCCCTCTATTATCTCCTATTCGATGATGTTATTTTACATTTACATGTTTAAAAAAATCTTCATATTAGCTAGCTATTGTGTGTGTTTCTTTTTTCAAGATTAGGACAAGTGGATGATGGTTCCTCCTTGTTGAACGTTAATAATAAACGATTATGGCATATCTTTTCGCAGTTTTTGGTGAAAGTATCATGGCTGAAAATGTCATAACTAATAAGGTTGTTGGTGAAAGTAGAGCTTCTAATTCAAATGCAATAGATCAAAGTCAAATTGTTGAGTCTCAAGTAAAGAAAGGGAGGAAAAAAAGATCTCGTGCGTGGGATCATTTTTCTCGTAAAACTGATTCTGATGGAAATGAAAAGGGTGTTTGCAACTACTGTAAGAAAGAGTATTTTGCTGATACAAAAGAACATGGTACGACGTCAATGCTTACTCATATATCCAAATGCCCTAAGATGCCTTATAACATTGATATTAGACAATCAAGATTAGCATTTCAACCAATGATAGGTGGTAACAAGGGTGATGTAGTTGTTGTTCCATGGAAATTTGATCAGGAAGAGTGTAGAAAGGCCTTGTGTCGTATGGTAATTATTGATGAACTTCCTTTTAGATTTGTTGAAAAAGAAGGTTTTAAACAATTTATGAAAGTAGCACAACCTTGTTTCCACATTCCTTCTCGTACCACTGTGACTCGTGATTGTTTTAATCTTTTTGATGAAGAAAAACATAAGTTGATGGCTTTTTTTAAGGGAACAAAACAAAGGGTGTCTTTAACCACTGATACTTGGACTTCCATCCAAAGAATTAATTATATGGTCATTACTGCTCATTGGATTGATAAAAATTGGACTTTGCATAAAAGAATTATCAATTTTTGTCCAATCACTAGTCATAGAGGTGAAGATCTTGGAAAGTCTATTAGTAAGTGCTTACATGAGTGGGGATTGCATCACATTTTCACCGTTACAGTTGATAATGCTGGTTCAAATAGTGTGGCAATAACTGAGTTGTCTAAGCAATTAACTAAATGGGGGACCAACCTAATGGGTGGTAGTCACCTTCATATAAGGTGTATGTCTCATATTGTAAATCTTATTGTTCAAGACGGTACAAAAGAAGCAAATGTATCTATTGAACGAGTTAGGCAAGCAGTGAGATACATCAGACAATCTCCTGCTAGGTGGAAAAAGTTTCAAGAATGTTGTGAAGATGAAAATCTTGCTAAAAAGTCTTTATGCTTGGATGTTCCTACAAGGTGGAATTCAACCTACATGATGTTGAAGCGGGTAATTGAATATGAAGGTGCAATTGTAGAGTACGCCGATCGTGATATTGGCTTGACACTACATCTTAAGTTTGTTGATATGGTGGATAAAAATTCTACAGGTACACTTTTGAGTAGTGATTGGGAGGGCGTAAAGCGAATCACAAAATTTCTTGAAATGTTTTTTAATCTTACTTTGAAGATATCTGGATCACGATATGTTACATCAAATCTTCATTTTCTTGAAATTTGTCAAGTTGGTGTTTACTTGAATCAATTGATATCAAATGAAGATCATGTTTTGGCTAAAATGGCGGAAAATATGAAGGAGAAATTTGATAAATATTGGGGTGATACTGAAAAAATGAATAAAATGGTTTTTATACCATGTGTTTTGGATCCTCGTCACAAATTTATCACTCTTGGCTTTGCACTTAGGAAGATGTTTGGAGAAAAAGGGGCTGCTTTAGAAATCGGTGTGCGAACATACATGGAATCTTTGTTTAATGAGTATACAAAGCCTGTTGATTCTGATAAAAATGGCCAATTTTCTTCAACTGAGGTGGATACTTCTGATTCAAGGTCTGTTGATTCAAGGTCTGGAGGAGAATTTGGAAATTTTTTTGAGGAATTACAAAAACATACATCTGAAAAAGGAGGAGCAAGTTCAAAGTCAGAATTAGTTAAGTATCTTGATGAAGAAATTGAAGTTGGAAAATCAGATTTTGATGTATTGCTTTGGTGGAAAGTTAACTCCCCTAGATTTCCAATTCTTTCTGAGATGGCTCGAGATGTGTTGTCTATTCCCGTTTCAAGTGTGGCGTCTGAATGTGCTTTTAGTACTGGAGGACGCATACTTGATTCGTTTAGGAGTTCATTAACTCCTAAATTGGTACAAGCTCTAGTGTGCCTTCAAGATTGGCTTCGAAGTGAGCCACAACCCATAAGTATTGAGGAAGATTTAGATTTTCTTGAGCAACTTGAAGAAGGTAAAAAAAGAACCTTATTGATGTAAAACTGTGAATAGTTTATTCTATATTTTTATTTTTTAAGTCTTGAGCCTTGACTTGTTATATTTGTCTTTAGATTTGGCAAAACTTGGAAACGAACTTTGCATTGATGACATGTAAAATTGGAGGTTTCCTTCACTAACTCTACTAAAGGAAAAGGAAGGTAGATGTCTTACTATTGAGGTGGTCTCTTATATTACATCATACATGTGTTATTTATTATCTTGTCTTTATGCATGATTTATGATTGACTTCTCTTTTCTGATGACTAATGAGTAATGGGTATGTAATATTATGGTTGATACAAATATTTGTGCAAAGCTCCCAGTAGAATTTGGTGTTCTGTATCAGTTTATCACTTTATTTCTTGACTAATCTTTCATTTTAATCATTAAAATATCTAATGCTTTCTCTGTTTCTTTGTTCATCATATTTCATCATGCCTCAACTTCATGGTTCTAATGCTCGATCACCTATTTGGAATCACTATGAAAAACTTGAAGAAAAAGAAGATGGATCGTGGACAGTGAAATGTATTCATTGTGGTCGTGTTGCTTATTACCATTCGCACTATAATGGAACTGCCTCCTTAAGAAATCATGTTAAACGTTGTTTGGAAACAAGAAACCAGAATCGTTAACTCGCAAGAATTGATTACTAGCTATTATTTTGTTTACTTGAATGTGAAATATTAGTACTATGTTTGGACTAAATTTTCAGTTTGTGTGACTGCTATTTTGAATTTTTGAAATTTTGATTGCGCCTGTGTGAGCTGTTGGGGATTTGTTGACTGTTGTGGCTGTTGTGTCGAGTGTTTTCTAGTAGAAAATGTTGTGTTGTGCTGAGTCTGCTGACTGCTGTGGGCTGTGGCTGTTGTGTCGAGTAGAATTTTCTGTTGGGCTGTGGCTGTTGCTGTGGGCTGTGGCTGTGTGTTCTGTGGGCTGCTGACTGTTGTGGGCTTGTGGCTGTTGTGTTTTCTAGTAGAATTTTCTAGTGTTTTCTGTGAAGACTCTCTGATTCAGCATCAAGTGCACTTGTAGCTTCATCAAGGAGTAGTATTCTTGGGTTCTTTAAGATAGCCCTTGCTATTGCAAGTCTTTGCTTTTGTCCACCAGATAGTTGGGTTCCATGCTCACCTACCATAGTATAAAAAGGTTGTGATGAATATTGAATCATGTACTGTTTTGTTTGTGTTTTAGTGTGTGACTTTGTGCTTTAGCAAGTAAAAGAAAGGCAGTGTAAGTGTTTGCTAATTGCTAGTATGTTGTCACTTTAGTTGCACCGTTGCAGCCTGCAGGACCTTTTGCCTGTTCTTCATGTGATTTTTATTTTTAAAAAATGTGTGATATGTTAACGGTTAACCCGATAACCGAACCGATAAGGGTCGACAACCGATTAACCAATAACCGATTAACCGATAACTTAATGGTTCTTTAACGGTTTAGCTAGTCTACAAACCGATAACCGATAAGCAAAACCGATAATGTTTAAAACCGAACTGAACCGACCGATATGCACCCCTAATTACTGGTCAAAGGAGGAGTAACGAGGAATCACTTGATATCGCTTCAAATTGGACATAATCTTTAGTTTTTATCATGCTATTCTAGTATATGCATACAAAATGTGTTGGGGTTATGAAAAGAATTCTTTTGTTCACAATCTTATCTATTCTTATTAGACAGCTCTCTTAGTTCAGTTCGATAGAACGTGGGTCTTCGAAACCTGATGTCGTACGTTCAAATCCTACATAGCGTGATTTTTTTCTTCTTAGATAGAATTAGAATAAAATAGATTCGTGGTTTTTAGCTTTCTTCAAGATTTGGCCCGAACTGTTCAGTATATTCCCACACGTTACGCACCCGTTCGCCACTTCATTCTCAACTCTTTTCACCTCCTGGGCGAGACAAGCTATCTCTAGCTAGGAGACTCTTTTCCTTTTGCCCAGCTCCCCAAAAAGTTTTAGACATAGCAAGAAGAGCAGCAATGCTGGGTAAAACCATAAGCATTGAGCTGAAGCGGACAAAGCTGCGAAAAAGGCTTTCTCTAGTAATGATTAGCATCGATAAATGATCTTAAGATAAGATTAAGAACCCTGTTTGATATGAAAGATTTAGAAGACTCAAAGTCTCTTCTGGAGATTAAAGTGATCAGGTCGCAAAGAGTTTTGGAACCCACGAGTTCTCATACATGGATAACTAAATTTTGACAAGGGAGAGGGGGACCCTTCTTATACTGCCCTAACAGGATCCAAACAGAGAAAAGTCTATGCTCAATAGGGGAAGACTGTGGTAAGAGGATGACCGTCTATTGATGGCTAGCTCATAGACACAAGCTTTCTTAACAAGCCATTAATAACTTTCGGCTTTCAACAGGTCCGGCTATCCTTTCATTGTTCTGTCAGTTGTGGAAGACTCTGTTGGGTAGAAGCCCGAATATCATTAAGAACATGTTAACATTTTTCATTTTTTTCTAATGGAAGGTAGTATATGAACAAGAGTAGATAGCATTCTGCTAGAGAGAGGGAACAGAAGAGAGAGGGCGCTAGCCCGGGTACGTAAGTTTCGATAAAGAGCCAGTACTGGTCCCCTATCCCTTAGACTTAGAAAGCTATGAGTCTTGGGGTGTCCCCGCGAGAAGGACCAAAATTGATCTCAACAAGCCCCCAGTTCCGGATGCCACACCTGTAGGTACTATATAGATATATTCTATGGATATATGGATTCGTTTGGTCCTTTTTATTCTTCCTCGAGCTGGATGATTAAAAATTATCTTGTCCAGTTCCCTCGAGATATGGATCTATAAGAATTCACCTATCACAATAACAAAAAACCTGACTTGAATGATCTTGTATTAAGAGAAATATTGGCTAATGGTATGGGTCATAATTATTATGGTGAGCCCACATGGCCCAATGATCTTTTATAATTTTTTTTCCAGTAGTAATTCTAGGTACTATTACATGTAATGTAGGCTTAGCCATTTTAGAACCATCAATGATTGGTGAACCAGCGGATCTATTTGCAACCCCTTTTGAAATCTTACCTGAATAGTATTTCTTTCCTATATTTCAAATACTTCGTACAGTGCCCAATAAATTATTGGGGGTTCTTTTAATGGTTTCAAGGCCTAGGGGACTATTAACAGTACCTTTTTTTATAAAGTTAATAAATTCAAAAATCCATTTCACCGTCCAGTAGCGACGACTGTCTTTTTGATTGGTGCCGCAGTCACTTTTTGGTTGGGCATTGGTGTAACATTACCTATAGATAAATCCCTAACTTTAGGTATTTTCAACAAAAGATTAATTGATTCAATTGTGAATTAATACAACATGTGTATCTAGGGAATAGTTTCTTCAAAGCGAATTCTCCCTAGATATATCTATTCAATTTCATTATTAATTTCTTTCTATAATATATGATATATTAATTGTCATAAATTGTGTTTTTCCATCTATTTTCACTAAGTCCAATAGATTTAAAACTTATTTTTTTCTAAATCCATTATGAAATATTTTTCTAAAATGCCCAATATCTGTTTTATATCTTCGCTACGAAAATGTTCATTTTTCATAAGATCTTCTTGGCTGTTATTCAAAAGGTCCGATAATGTATATATATTGGACATCTTGAGGCAATTATAAATCCTTGAAGACAATTCTGGTTGGTCAATAAAAATCTATTTCAATGTTAGTTTTTTTCTTTTTTATGAGGTTAGCCAATTTATCATGAAAGGAAAAAGGGGATAAAAAACCGTGAGTTGATTGTCCTATAAATAAAAGTTGTCTTCCTCCATATGTAAAAAGGGAATAATAAATCAATTAAATTTTGGGATGCGTCATGAAGTATTTCTTTCGGAGTTAAACTTCCATTTGTCCATATTTCGATAAAAAGTTTCTCTTGTTTTTCATTCCCATTCCCATAAGAATGAATACTATGATTCACATTTGGAACAGGCATGAATGCAGGATCTATACGATAACTTCCATCTTGAAAGTTATGTGGCGTTTTTATAAGATATCCATGATATCTCTCCATTTGTAATCCAATATAAAAATCAATTGGTTCCATTAAATTAGCTATATGTTGTGTCTTATCAATTATTTCCACATAAGGTGGCAATATGATATCTTCTGCAGTAACATATCCAGGACCTTTGACACAAATGGACGCCTTAGATGTTCCATATAAATTACTTCTAAATACGTTCTATTTCAAATTCATCAAAATTTCATGTGCCGATTCTTGAATGCCCGTTATAGTAAAATATTCATGTTGTACTTTCTAAGATTATACACGTGTGATACATGTTCCTTCTATTTCCCCAAGTAAACATCTTCCCATCGCAATGCCTATTGTGTCGGCTTGGCCTTTCATAAGGGGAGACAGAATAAAGCGTCCATAGTAAAGGCGTTTACTATCTAATCTTGATTCAACACACTTCCAATGTAGTGTACGAGTGGATACTGTTAATTTGTGTCGAACCATAGTACTATTATTTGAGGAAGTTGTGATATGGGAAAACCACGGAAAACACGACTTATTTGAATAACCAGGTGACCTACCAATTGTAGAAGTAGGATTTTCGGCAAGCAATAAGCACTTAAATAATACAATTCAAGTGTACCATCTTCTTTCTCATTTAGAGGAAAAGGTCCGGAAGGAAAAGGAAACAACGGAGGGATTCGAATCGTACCTAAATAGGAATGACATGAAAAGTCTTTTTCAAAACCTAGAATTAAGGGCGTTACGACGATATACGAGAGGAATAGATAAAAACACATGATTGGTGTGGAGGGGAAGATTTATTTATAATATAATTCAAGGAAGAGTCGTGTCATTTTCCTTACTTCATTATAATTCATTCACTTCAATCTGGTTCTAAACGCTGCGTAAGATCATCTGCAACCCAACATCTACTGTACTTTCGGTGCGACCACTAAAGAATTGCTTATACACTAAATATTTGCTTATATACATTTACTAAAAGACTGACTTTCATTCACTATCATTAGTCCCGTGTGAAACTAAGAAATAGAGATGTGCCTAAGGTGGCATGTAAGAAAACTATGCACGCTAATAAAAGAGGAGAGATGTTTGCAATTATTACCACAAGAAAGCCACCACCTATCTTCTAAAGTGGCCCGTCACTTCAAACGTTTCTTTTTAGCTAAGGCTACTGATTAATTTTTATGGTGTTGCAACTCTCCATTACAAAATAAAGAATTTCGTTCTTACAAGTACATATTCAAGACCCAAGTAGGCTTACAAATCAAATCATGATATGATCAAGTGCTTTCTAGGTCGTCTCAGACCTTCTAATTGGTATTTATCTCAAAAATGCTTGGAGATAAACATACAAGGTTTGCTTGTTACTAATATAGTCTAGCCTCTCTTCTTCTTTAGATAAAATACCCACACCCAAGTTCCATAGCGTTTGGTTCTCTATCCCGATCATTATTTTCCTACCCCAGAGGGAAAGATACTTACCTTTTAGGCAGGTTGTGGGCGAGGAGGGATTCGAACCCCCAACACTGTGGTTCGTAGCCGCGTGCTCTATTCATCTAAGCTACGGAGACGAATTGGTACATATGAGCTTCCGCCATCCATCTTATCATGCGAAAGGCATCTTATGCGGCGGCAAGCATACTATCATGGGACATTCATAGGAGGGGAAGTAGCCTTGTAGTCTTGCTTGTTCAACCTCGGTGAACTGAACTCCCTTGAGATAGGAAAGAAAAAGTGTGAGGTAGTGGAAACCTAAGAAAGATTATCTTTTCAAGGCTAGAAGTGATATAAAGGAAAGTAGGTAGAAAAGGATACAAGAACTATCTTGCTATACCTGAATCAGTTTGACTCAATGCTTGAACTTGAATCTTTCTTCCAGCTTCTTTCTATGATTCTAGTCAAGCCTCTCTAGCATGCTCGAGAGCCTGAGCTACTGTTTTTTTTCCTTACCCATATATCACAGTTAGTACCATTAAAGCCATTGCCTTTCAAGTATAGCGTCTTTTCAAGTCATTGTTGTCCCGCCTGCTCGTTACCAAGTGCCTCGGGCCCTACATCTCTTATCCAACAATCTCAGCCAAGTGCTTGTTCCCCTCCTTTGAGGCGAGCTACTTTGTTCCAGCGTTTATCTTTCTATTTTGAAACACTTTTGGTTTGAACTCTATTCCTTTGAGCTCACAACCCTTCTCGACCTGTCTTTTCAGACTCATTCCCTTTATCTTTTTAAAGCATCTTAGTTCAAGCACTGGTCGAAAAACTCATCTCCAACTATATTTCCTGAATGCACTCCTAGATAGGGAAGTGCAAGTTCGAGCCCAGCTCTTGAAAAGGCCTTTCCTATTAAAAGAGAATGATCCTTCTCTATCTCCGCATGATTACTTTGAGGCTACCCAAAAACCGTAATCCTTGCCTATATAAAATAAAAGGGCTACATATTCTCTTTGGAGTCATCTTGAAAATTTAATCACATCTTGGAAGATTCACAAGGAGATCAAGATATCGACTACATAGTCTTTCTCAAAGTTCTCTAGCACGGGTAAAGTGATCAAGAGAAGTCCCTCGTGATCAATCAGAAGTGCTACTAACTCTTTTTGATAATAAAATTAAGGAAGTCCACATCATCCTGCGCTCGAGAAATATGCTACTTCATCCCTCGAATCAAGGAAAAGAAATTGGAGACAAGAATCAGGGGATACACAGAGTTATACTCACAAGTTTGATTAAGAAAATCATTTTTCTTTACATTAGTTTCGTGATTGCAGTTATTAATTTCCATACAGGAAATTTCTAGTGAACAGTAAGCTAATAAAATCAATATGACTGGTGGAATGTGATAGTGTAGCTATTGGTTGGTAAGCTTATAATCAAGTTATTACTATCTTACGAGCAGCTTGCTATGCACTATTAGTGCTTTTCTTTGGTCTATCATAAGAAACCGAGCGAAAGTAGGTTTCTCTCTTTCTATTTACTTAATATGCAAACTCACTCTGAGCCGAGTCAGTGTTGGGGTAGGGTAGGTTGATCACCCAAAAAATTAATCTTATCCCATCCATTAGGTTTGTATGTACCCACGCTCCTGTTTATTATTTTCTAGAACCTTAAGAACTATACTTTCCAGCTGACCCTCCCCCTGGCTTTGCCCTTCGGTTTGTCAACCAACCTTGTATGTTATGACCGGGGCGCCTCGACGATGATGTAGTCGTAGTATTCCTCTGATGGGAAATCTATTAAGATCCGCCCATAATTCATGGAACCATTTTTCCGTGTGTTGTAGCTTAGGATGCGGGCTTTAAGAACGAGCCGAGCTATGCAAGGACGCGAGGATATAGAAAGTAAGCAGCAAGGTCCACCCCTTAGGACAGACTACAACATGATCTTGACTCTGATAGAAAGAAAGGGTAAGCTCTCTACTCTACTTGCTTGAAATGCTATGCCTATCAAAGTTGGTGAAGGCTTCTATAACCTTAGACTTATTACGTTGTTCGACCGAACTTGTTGGCTCCGCATCCACCGAAAGTCGATAACCTTCATCACCGTCAGCATTTGGTACTCTCTCGATAGCTTCAATAGTTCCTCTATATGTAGAGTACATTATATGTACAAAAGGGCTATAACAGAGTTTCTCTTATTCATATTAGCAACTACTCTAGGGGGAATGTTTTTATGCGGTGCTAACGATTTAATATCTATCTTTGTATCCCTAGAATGTTTCAGTTTATGCTCCTACGGTTCATTTGCAACGACAGACAGGCGCAGTTAAAACATTGTTAATATGACATCATCCTCCGCCACTGATGGGTTGGTTATTAGTTCTAGTGTTTTTAGTTCATACTATGTGGGCTGGGATTTTTTTGATGAGAGAAGATTGAGCAAAAGTAGACTTGACCTGAACAAGTACATCCGACCTTTCGTCTTGATTAGAATCAAGAAAGACAGGATCTAAAGGCACGTAATTCTTAATCTTTTTAGAATTCTAAAGGACATTGATCTTTTGCCTTGCGGATGGATATCTCTCTTTTTTAGACTCCATAAGGAGAGAATAGTCCACTTGGGTGGAAGGGGAGACCTTGTTTTATTTTACCTGGGCAAAAGACTGTCTCCTCTGCTCTTCTGGGAAAAGTTGCTTCCTTTTTTTCTGGAACTTTTCCACCGAGAAACAGAGAAGTGATGTAAACATAAGGATCGAATGTTTGATTGTCAGCTGTCGGGCAAATGATGCTCTTCTAGCTTTACCCAAGCGGAAAGGGAAAGATTAAATGCGAGGTAGGAAATGCCCCACACGAACTATGTGATCAAGTTTTCTTTTTCCTATCACAGGCAGCTGGCAAAGCCGTGTTTGAGAAGATTAATTGATAAAATTCGTGGACATTTCTATGAGGAAACACTTATGATACTAGAACTCATGCCCTATCAAGCATGTTATCCCATTTTGAAATTGGTTTATTCTACATCAGCAAATGCTAGATACAATATGGGTTCCTGCAAAACCAATTTAGTCATTAGTAAAGCCAAAGTCAATGAAGATAGTACTGTGAAGGATTTGAAACCTCGAGCTCGAGGACATAGTTTTCTGATAAAAAGATCGACCTATCATATAACTATTGTAATGAAAGATATATATTTAGATGATGAATATTGAGAGATGTCTTCGTTAAAAAAATTAGATGAAAAAAAAATCAATAGCTATAACGTATCGTGATATGTATAATAGTTGGGGATTATGGGATAAAAAATAAATCCACTTGGTTTCAGACAAACCAAGGTCATCGTTCCCTTTGGTTTTCACAACCTAAAAATTATTCTAACGTTTTACAAGAAGATAAAAAAATGAGATATTGTATCAAGAATTATGTAAAAAAGAATATGAGAACGTCCTCTCGCATCAAGAGAACTGCACGTATAGAGATTCAAAAAAGATTCGATCTGATCCAGGTCATAATCTTTATGGGATTCCCAAAATTATTAATATAAAATCGACCGCAGAATCGAAGAATTACAAATGACCTTAAAAAAAGAATTTAATTGTGTAAACAAAAAACTAAACATTGTTGTCACAAGAATTGCAAAACCTTACGAAAACCCTAATATTCTTGCAGAATTTATAGCTGGAAAATTAAAGAATAGAGTTTCATTTCGAAATTAAATGAAAAAGGCTATTGAATTAACAGAACAAGTGGATACAAAAGGAATTCAAAAATTGCGGGGCGTATCGATGGAAAATAAATTGCACGTGTCGAATGGATAAGAGAAGACATGGTTCCCCTACAAAACGATTCGATCTAAAATTGATTATTGCTCTTATACAGTTATCTATCGAATATTGGGCATCAAAATTTAGATATTTCTAGACGAGGAATAATTTTACTTCTTGTCTTTAACTTCTATACAATGATTGAACAAAAAAAATTCTAATTCATCATTTTTCTAATCAAGGGGAACATTACTTAATTCTATTAGGTTTAAAAGGGAACATTACCAAAGTGTTTCAAAGGTAGGATTATCTTGACGTAGGTCTGTATCTGGCCTAGATCAACCTAAGTTAAATGAAGTCTCTATCGTTCTGCATAAAAATAAAAAATGAAACTTCATACACCTTAAAGTTCAAATGATGAAAAGAGATTTTTTTGAGGTCCTTGTACTCATTATGGCCTAGCATTGAATATATTGGGTATTCACCTTATCAAGATCTCAAATCAATGTTGGGGTCTTTTTGGCACCTCCTAAATGGGCGTCCAAATTGGACCAAACCCTTTGTCAGGCTATGACTCCCTCAAAGTTATGGAGTAAGACATTGATTTCTCAACAAGATCAATTTTTATGAATGTATGATGAACTCCCTTGAAAAACATTGGCGCGCGTGTAAACGAGTTGATCTACCAACTGAGCTATAGCACTTAGTGCTTGTGATATATATTCTATCATGTAGGTAATTTTTGGTAAGAGAAATATTCCATGATAAAGTTTTCTAGTTTTATAAGTGTTCGCTTTAAAATAGAAAATGTATTTGATACAATTCAACAAAATCTATGAAATGATCAAAATAGAAATGATTTTAGAATTTGATTATATAAAAATTCCTGTTTCATTTTTGAATGAAGTTTGACGATACATCTCTTATTAGTCTAATAGGTTACCCGAGAGTTACTCAATGAATACATTGATTGGAATTGCGGGATGGATAATGTTACAGATGATGAATCAATTTCTTTTATATGTCTTTCTCTTTATCTTTTTTAGTTTTGTCTGCCTATAATGATAGATGAATCAAATTTAATTCAACTTCTTCTTTCAATCTAAATTGAGATTTTTGCCTATCCTCCTATTTTTCAAAAATAGAAACTTAGGTAAGTGCTTTTTAAATATATGTATAAAAAGAACATATTTCATTTAATTTTGCCCTTTCATGCTTACTACAACTAGTTCCTTCGGTTTTCTATTAGCAGCTTTAGCTATAACCTCAGCTCTATTTATTGGTCTGAGCAAGATACGACTTATTTAAACTGAATATTCAAAATGAACAATTGAAAAAAATAAATCTTTCTATCGGATTACATGTATTTTATATTTACTTACGTTACCAATGGTAAATTCTTGGTCATTTTTATTGAGATTCATATCAATTTGGGTTAAAATTTAGGTATAGATATTACCTCTTTTTTTTTCTCCTTTCAAACAAAGAAAAATGGTTGAAGTTTTTCTATTAGGAATCCTGTTAGACCTAATTCCTATTACTTTGTCTGGATTATTCCTAACTACATATTTACAATAAAGGCGTGGTGATCAGTTGGATCATTTCATCAGGGAAAATCTATCCCTTTCTCAACAATTTCTGGCATTTGATCCAATAGTGTTCCGTTAGATAGGAACAGATTTGATAAATAGTGATAACTCGGGTTGATTAAATGCTATTAATGAAAATAGTAATTCATTATTCTTAACAATAGGTCCTCGAGACTTTTTTGTTTAAAATCAGACGTGAAAGTTTCCTTTCATCCGGCTCAAGTAGGTAAACCAAATAAGGAAAGGAGTTCTCATTTTCAAACTAATAATATCCCAAAATAAAAAGGTCTACTCCTTACTCAAGTTCCCAGTGAAGACGAAACAAGATTTCTGTGATTCCGTCATCTATTAATTCTTTATTCAAATTCAATGCCAACAATAAAATAGAAAATTCTTGATTAGTCTACTTCCCTTCGAATGATAAATCCCTTAACTCTTAATAATTGAAGTAATAACTTGGAACACATAAGCGATTTACTTGTCTATATATTGTTTCATTCGATGGTTTAGGTCCCGACTTCACCTCGATGGTCAGGCCACCACGCCCCTCAAGTCTATACGCGATAGATAGACTCCTCGAACCATGACATATTTGCTTACTTAAACATAATTTCTTTCCACGACAAGAAGAGAAATGGTTCATTACACAAAATAAAAAGCTTTTTTTACAACGTATAAATAGAAAATCATCTTTGTTAGATTTTTTACGAAATCGACCATAGATCAATTCCCTTTTTATTTGGGAGTATTGACTACACCCCAATTCTTAGCTTCATGTTACTCTTTCCAAGTTACATGTCAGTTCCAGGTCATCCAAATTGGATTGACTGGGATGATAGTTTCTCCTTCTGAGTCTGTAAAATCAGAATTTTTATCAAATCACTCATCGTTGTATACTAGTCCTTCTAATTCTTTTAGAGGTTTATCTAAAAGATTAACATTATAACTAGGAAGACGTTTTAAATACCACACATTGGTTACTGGGTATGCGAGTTTATATAGGCCATTTGATACCTTTGTATCAGAGAATCAACAAATTCGAGTTCGCATCGTTCACAAAATTTCGGGTTTTCTTTTTCATCTCCGGTTACTCAATAATTTCCACAAGCACAAATTCCACTATTTATAGGAACGAAAATTCTATCACAAAATAATCCATATTTTTCCGGTTTATTTGTTTTGTAATGAAATTATAGGATGTTTTTACCTCTCCAACTATCTTTCCATTAGGCAGGATTTTTGTGGCCCAAGCACTTATTTGTTGAGGAGAAACTGGTCCAATTTGGAGCTGTTGATGTTTACATCGATAAATCATAAAAGAAAAATTAAGTTCATTCTGATTAAGCTTCCTTCCTATTTATCTGGAAGTTCTTCTCAGATACAAGGAAATGATTTAGTTCTAGAGCTAAAGATCGTAGTTCTCTCACGAGCAATCGAAAAGATTCTGGAGCATCTTCGCGATTCGATATTGTTCCCCCAATGATCGTAGTACCAAGTACTTCCTGGGTATCTCTATTATGATCCGATTTATAAGTATAATCTCTTTTAAAATATGAGCAACCCCAAACCCTTCCAGAGCCCAAATCTCCATTTCCCCTACCCGCTGTCCACCTCATTAGGCTCTTCCTCTAAGGGGTTGTTGTGTAACAAGCGCATAACGTCCACTGGAATGGCCATGAATTCTATAATCAACTTGATGAATTAATTTATATATATAAGGATTTCCTAGTATAACGGGTTGTTCAAAAGGATTCCCCGTCCTTCCATCAAATATTTTACTTTTTCCTGGATATTCGGGTTCAAATACCCATGGATTCGTTGTTTGCTTACTTGCTTCATATAATTCAAAAAACACTAGTTCTCTCGAAGCTTCTTGTTCATATCTCTCATCGAAAGGTGCCATTTGATAATGTCTGTCTAGTAGACTCCTTGCTAACCCTAGCGAACATTCAAATGTCTATCTGACATTCATTCATAAAGGTAATCCTAATGGGTTAAAGACCATATTAACGAATTTTCCATCTTGTAAATAAGGCATATCTTGTCTAGTCAAAATTTTGGAAATGATACCTTTATTTCCGTGTCTTCCAGCTACTTTATCCCCTACTTTTATTTCATGTTTTTTGTGAAATATATACACAAATCATTTTGGGATTATAACCCTTTTTCTGGATCCACCTCACATCAATAACCCGACCCCTGCAACCTATAGGTAATTTTAGACAAGTTTCTTTTGAATTAGATTCCTGAATACAAAGTATAGCTCGTAACTATCTATCTACCGTGGCATACGAAGATTCTTTCACGACTTAGTGTGTTAATTTATCTACAAAAATATCACCCATCTCTACCCAAGATCCCAGCATAACAATTCCTTTTTTGTGTAAATTGCGGAGTAAATGGGCTTCTAAATGTGGTATTTCATTAGTTACTTTTTAGGGCCTTATCTTGTCACATGAGTATGAATTTCATATTTCCGTATGTGAAAAGAAGTATAAATATCTTTATATACCAAACGCTCGCTAATAAGTAATGCATCGTCAGAATTGTAACCCTTCAACGTCATATAAGCTACTAATATGTTTTTCCCCAATGCAAGTTCACCAACCATAGCAGCACCATCCGCTAAAATTTTTCCCTTTTTAACGCATTTACCCCAAGGAGTCTAGAATTTTTGACGCATACAAGTATTTTTATTGGAACGTTGATATATAACTAATGGAATGATTATAATATCTCCATCACCTGCTAAAAGAATCTTGTGGGTATTGGTATAAAAAATCCTTCCTTCGCGTTCGGCTATTATAAGAGCCCCCAAATCTAGAGTTGCTTGTCGTTCCACGTTTTTTCTTTTTCATATCAATGAATACATATCTTTACTTGTATGACTTAGATTTATCATATTTCTCAGAAAAGTGATTCGATTGATGGGATTTGGTATGAGATCTATGATCTCCATGATATTGATATTCCAATCTTTCTTCTTAGAATGTATTGATTTGACCCCATAAGCGGGACCAAGCATGTTGCCGCCGGAAGAAGAACCCCGTATTTCTTCTAGAGAATCTCCTAATTGTTCCAGAGAAGCTCCCAAGCAGTGGGAGGAGCTAGGGCTCTGACCGCGTGCTTGTTAAGGAATGAGTCGGCGATTCATAGGCAGTAGCTTGGTTAACGGAACCCATCAGAGCCGTAGCGAAAGTGAGTCTTCATAGGGAAATTATCACTGCTTATGGACCCGAACATCACTGATCTATCCATGACCAGGATGAAGCTTGGGTGAAACTAAGTGGTAGTCTGAACCGACTGATTTTGATGAATCAGCGGATGAGTTGTGGTTTGGGGTGAAATGCCACTCGATCCCACAGCTAGCTGGTTCTCCTCGAAATGCATTGAGGCGCAGCAGTTGACTTGAAATCTAGGGGTAAAGCTCTATTTCTGTGGGGGCTGCGAGAGCGGTACCAAATCGAGGCAAACTTTGTATACTAGATATAACATCAAAATAACAAGGGTCAAGGTATGCTAGTAAGACGATGTGGGATAAGCTTCATCGTCGAGAGAAAAACAAGCTGGAACGTAATGATCATATTTTTGTAATGCATAATATTTCCCATAAGAGGTCACATTCTTCTACTCTTTCTCTGAAGTCGATGACTATTCAAATTTATTACCTTGATACCAAAGAAGAGATTGACCCAGTGCTTTATTTTTGTCCTAGTTGATCCTGATCGACAAAGAAGTATATTGATTTTGCCTCAACGCATTTCGGGGAGAACCATCTAGCTCTGGGTTCGAGTGGTATTTCACCCCTAACCACAACTCATGCGCTGATTCTTCAAAATCAGTTGGTTCGAACCACCACTTAGTTTGACCCAAGCTTCATCGTGGTCATGGATAGATCACCCTGGTTAGGGTCCATAAGAAGTGACAATTTCCCTATAAAGACTCGCTTTCGCTACGATAAAACAAAAAAATGAAATAAAAGAAATCAACTGCTCCAATTTTATTTCTGTCGAATTTTAATATCAGAATAGAGGATTTAGTCATGATTCAATAGGTCATCTCCACTTACTTTTTAGTTTTTCTTTTGTTGATTTCTAACTTTTCGAATCGATTTGGTTGGTATAATGTAAAATAGGAATATTCGGTTATTCAAGAAGTGACTTTTCATTATTCCTAAAGTCATACTAATGGAAATTGACTAAAAAAATGTTCAACTTTATAACTAAGTATAATGAACATTCTTATTTTATTACAAATAAAAAGAAAACTCTACCATCAAATATGAATACTAGATTGGGGTTTTACAAAGCCCCTTATCGGATTTTAATCGATGACTAACGCCTTAGCATGGCGTTACTCTACCACTGAGTTAAAAGGGCCTTTTTTATTTAATTCCGGAATTATTCACTATGTGGTTAAAATATCTATGTGTACTTATATTATAAACATAAGTATATATGCATTAAGTACGTGCAATAGATACATAGTGTCTAGTGGCTCATTGTTGAATAATAAAATGGATTTACCTAGGAAGTCTAGGAGAAAATGCAATGAATTGTTTCAAGAGCGACTCGAATATAAATAAATTCAATTGAAATAATTAAAAAAATACTACTACTACTAGATTTCTAATGTCGATTCTAATGAATAATTCGTCAATGATGAATAAAAAACACTTCTATGCAATTGTGAAGGGGGGGAAAGATCCCTCGGCTAGAATCATTTTATTATATTGACAATTTCAAAAAACGGATCATACTATCATCATAGTATAATGGCCGTTTGTCAAGCGGGCCCTCATCGTCTAGTGATTTAGGATATCTCTCTTTCAAGGAGGCACCGGGAATTCAAATTCCACTGGGGGTAGAGTACTACAAAAGAAAATTGATCATGGATTACCAATAAGTCGAAAATTGATTGCTCCTAGGTCAATGCCCGAGCGGTTAATGGAGACGGATTGTAAATTCGTTGGCAATATGTCTATGTTGGTTAAAATCCAGCACAACCCAATAATTCTCCAATCCACCATGAGATGATATAACTCCCTTCAGAAATACCTGATTCGGAGATAAAAAAGAATCAAATTTTCTGCTAGATCCTTTATTTCCCTGGGATTGAAGTTCAATTGGTCAGAGCACCGCCCTGTCAAAGATAAAGTTGCGGGTTCGAGCCCAGTGTGTTGGCATTGATGAAGGTTTAAAGCCTCTTTCCTTCAACACCGAAAAGCTAGTAAATTTATGTGTCTTCTTGAGCGAGTGAAGTGCTTCAAGGATGTGGAGCACGAACTCATAATACTTTTTGCTTATCCTTTCCCTCCCTCGCTTACAGCTAGAAAATAGGTGTAGGCTAGAAATCTGATTTCATAACTAGTTTGTACATTCAAATAATAAAAAGAAGTTCTCTTTCTAGTCCTATTTAGATTCTGTCCGGTGAATACAATCAAATACAATAAAAAAGAATCCAATTCTGATGCAAAAATTCGAATTAAAAATGAAATAGAAAAGATCCAAAATAAAAAAAAAATTAGTAAAGGTGGGTTGTAAACCTCATTAGATACCATTGACTCTATATTTAATACGTTTTACCTAGTATTGGATTTGAACCAATGACTCCCGCCGTATGAAAGCAGTAATCTAACAACTGAGTTATGTAGGTTATTTATCATCCCAAAGAGAAACAAATGAAACCCATCCTGTCGATAGATTATAAGTATCATATTACTTATAGTCAATATAATATAAGGAATACCACTCAAAGAGATCAAACATTCTTGATGATGGATCATGGAATATTTCACTTGAAAAGAATTTACCTACATGATAAAATATGTATAACAAGCACTAAGGCTATAACTCAGTTGGTAGAGCAACTCGTTTACACGCGCGCCAAGGTTTTTCAATGGAGTTAATCATACAATTAGAAAAATTGATCTTTTTGATAAATCGATGCCTTACTCCATAACTTTAAGGGAACCATAGCCTGACAAAGGGTTCGGTCCAAGAAAAACCCCACCACCTGGATTCGATTCCTAATACTAATATTAAATATTAATTCAATAATAATAAAAGGAATATACCAACACAAGATATTCTAAATCTTGAGATGGCAATTCCTATACAATCTCTTTGACTTGATTATGTGTTCTATTCTAAATCACTAAGAAAAAAATGAAAATAAAGACCTCCTGATTCTATATAGAAATAAATAGAAATCTTTAAAGAATCTAAGATTAAAGAAGAAATAAGATAAGTAATTTATTTAAAATTCCCCATCGTTAGAGAAATAAACAAGAGAAACAGGAGAATATGTCGAAGAGTAATATATAAATAGAAGGTTCTACTAACTAAATAAAATGGAAATAAAATCGGATTCCAGTCGATGAATCTTGCAATGAGATATGCCCTACAATAAACCAATAAACAAAGAAAACTAGTCGGTTTGACCAAAATGAATTCTTGTTTTGACTAAATAGTTATGGATGGATTGACAATTCCAATTCGAATTCACCAATTGAATCCGGTATATTTTCCATGTTTATAGGAGTGCATTTATATTTCTGCTTTATGAATATGATTTTTTGGGTATTTCTCATAATATCCATCCTTGTTCCTATTTTAACATTTTTCATTTCCGAAATGTTAGCCCCAATTACCAAAGGGATGGAGAAACTTTCTACTTATGAATCGGGTATAGAACCAATGGGAGATGCTTGGTTACAATTTCAAATCCGTTATTATATGTTTGCTCTAGTTTTTGTTGTTTTTGATGTTTAAACGGTTTTTCTTTATCCATGGGGAATGAGTTTCGACGTATTGGGTGTATTTGTATTTATTGAAGCTTTCATTTTTGTGCTTATCTTAATTTTTGGTTTAGTTTATGAACGGCGAAAGGGGGAATTGGAATGGTCTTAGCTCCTGAATATTTAGACAATAAAAAGAAAAACGGAAAAAATAAGATTGAGACAGTTATGAATTCCATTCAGTTTCTTTACTTGCTCGAATAGCCCCAAATTCAGTTATTTCAACTACATTAAATTATCTTTCAAATTGGTCAAGACTAGACGGTTATGAATTCCATTCAGCTTCATTGAATTTGCTTCACTAATAGGCTCATGCTTTGACTTTGATCGTTCTGGAATCGTACCAAGATCTAGTCTTAGAAAATCAGATCTAATTTTAACAATCGGAAAAGTAAAAATGAAAATGCCCCCCTCTTTAGTGAGATTATATGAGCAAATGCCCGAACTAAAATATGATATTGCTATGGGAGCCTGAACAATTACAGGTGGGATGTTCAGTACCGAGCCAATAAAAAGTAAACCATCCAATAGTATTTAACATCCAAAAAACTGCAAACTCAAACACATCCCATGCAGAAATATCACAAATACCGCCTCGTCCTAGGCCATCGCACGGAAAACTATAACCGAAATCCTTTTTATCTGGCCTTAACTTGGAACCACGTGCATCTAAAGCACAGACCCTTTGTTTCACTTGGTTGGGACAGAGTTTCTGCCTTCCTTCCACCGAATATTAAAAACCTTAGAGCTACCTAACCTGCTAACATCCCCGTGAAGAGCGTCATTTTTTGTGATACATCTTAAAATTTGAGAGAGGGCTTTCCTCTTATCTCTCAAATTATAGGAATTGAAGGTGGAATGGAAGAAAAGTAATGAAACCTGCGATGGCTACTAAATAACCTCCTTTTACCTTCCAATAATAAAGCCTTTGATCTTTGCCTTCATTCACTCAATCTTGTTCAGTTCCATCTATGCTCGGTTTTATTTGAATCTTTGTGGAAGAAGAAGCGGTTCACCAGCCACTACATCTGTCGATTCCACCAAATCATTAAACCTGGCTGCTGCTCGTTCTTTGATAAGTGATCCACTGGCCACAAGATCGATGAAGAATCTCTCAAAAATCTGCTCTTTGATTAGTGATTAACCGGCTACTAGATCCAGGAAATCCCACCCTATTCACAAACCAAGTGGCTTGGTTGATTGGCACCCCTGTAGGCTCATCTTGCATAAAAATTATGGGGGTCCCAAGTCCTACATCCACCAAGAACATTTCTTACCTAAAGCGTAAAACTTCAGATTGTAGGGCGTTTCCACTACAAAAGAAAAAACTGGATTTCAATCTTGGAAATAATCGACTAAAGCTCACTATACCCTTTTTTGTGACTCGACTTAAGCTCATCATAGCCCTTTTTGTGACTCAACTCAAGATCATCATACATAATGAAAATACCTCTTCTTTTTTAGCTCGTAGGTCAGTCTATTCGACTTTTTCTTGCAAATCCTCTCTTTTCCGCTTTTGATTATGATTAGGCCCTACAGTGGTAGAACCTGATGAACCAGGCATACTGCTTGACTTGATTTTCTTCTCTTATGATTTTTCCTACTTTCTTTTTGATAGTATTGGTCTCGTGGATTATTATATGATGATTTTTGAACTTTCCATATATATAAAAGAAATAGAAAGAGATAGGCTATAAACGACATTTTTTATGTCAATGACACCAAAGGCATTTTAATGAATGGAATTGGGATATGGATGGAATATAATGAAATAGAGACACTTTGAGGTTCCCTCTGAAATGAGGCATGTAAGGGAGACACTACGATGAAGTTTCAGGAGTTACGAAGGAAGCTTCGAGCTCATAATAGTCATGGAATTTTGGTTTTTAGTGTCGGAGGATCACTTCCTCTTCCGGGCCCTTCCGGGCAAGCACTCAGGGCTGAGTTTGAAGAGGATCATTTTGGGATTGATTTCCTCATGTAATCATTGGAAAAATCTACGAAAACGGGCACGTCGGTGGATTAGCACGAACTAGAACCAGGACATGTGCATCCATCTATTCAAGTAGCTCTCCGTGGGAACGAAGTTGGTCCATCGAATCAACCCCCACGAGTGGTCCCCTATCCGTATCAAGTGGATGAAGTGATAGGGGGGATTCCGTTCAGTCTATCAAGCAAAGGATCCTAAAAAACTACTCCTATACTCCCCCTATCGGGATAATGTACCTGGCCAAAATAGAGGAAAAAGACCTATTTGAGGTCAAGGTCCAGATTCTAAAGATTATGGAGGTCCTTGATCCAACAGAGGATTTTTTGGGACGGGGAGCTCGGTCCCTCAAGAATTTGCGTATTACCAAAGGATGACATTTCTTGGATAAACTCCATACTCTTCTTTCGGATCTCAAATCGAGTGGTGTCAATTTAGAGCATGAATCTAGGAACTTTTGCTTGCATTGTATTATTTGGTCTACGTACCGGAATTTTCTAATATTAGAGATCATGCAGGATTATACACAAAATATCCTATTTGGCTCTCTCTTTAATTCTATGTCATTTATCCCTAGGAGGTCTTCCTCAACTAGCATGTTTTTTCGGAATAATCTATTTATTCTGGTGTGGATGGACTTTTTTCTTGTTATTGATAGAGTGGTATTATCCGCCCCTGTCAAATAATGTAGAGGGGGAGAACTGCAAGAGAGAAGTAAAAATAGCAAAGGATTGACAAGTCTAATGGGGGAAGAATGGCTAACACGTTGACTGCCTTCGATAGACGAAAAAACCCTATGCGGTCTAACCTAACTCCCAGGGAGGACCCCAACCAAAAGGGATAGACGGACTAAGGGAAAGCGAGATAAAGAAAGCATTTTGCCTTATGTGTAAAACCTTGCCGCGGGAGAATCTTTCTCCAATGAGAATAAAAAATGTTTTGGGCAAGTTAAGAAAGGAACTCGCCCTTTGACACCAAAGGATAAGAGCTTCTTGCTGGCGATGACTTCGTGAAGGGAATCAATGAGAGAAGGTTCTCGAACCGGGTTACGACCAAAATGGAACCAACGAGTTAAGTCTAACAAGGTAACGACTAAAAATAGATAAAGAGTTTTTTTATAGATTATCAACGGATTAGTTCGAATCCGACCCAACATGGATTTTTAGAGTTTACTGACAGTTCTTGATTCAACACACTTCCACTGTAGTGTTCGAGTAGATACTTTTAATTTCTCTCAAACCACAGTACTATTATTTGATTAGATCGTCGAATCTTTTAATTCTCTTGAGATTTCATTAATGTTCAATTCTGCACACCTCTTTTTTCGGAAGTCTACAACCATTATGTGGCATCGGAGTTACATCTCGTACGAAAGTTAATAGTATACCACTGCGATGAATAGCTCATAATGTTGCATCTCTTCCGAGACGGGGACCTTTTATCATGAATTCTGCTCATTGCATTCCTTGATCCACTACTGTACATATAGTGTTTGCTGCTACGGTTAGAGAAGCAAACGGTGTTCCTCTTCTCGTACCTTTGAATCCAGAAGTACCTGCTGAGGAACAAGAAACTACTTGATACCGTACATCTATAAAAATGACAATGGTATTATTGAAACTTGCTTGAACATGAATAACTCGCTTTGGTATTCTACGTGCACCCTTACGTGAACTAATACGTCCATTCCGATGCGAACTAATTTTCGATATAGCTTTTGCCATATTTTATCATCTCGTAAATATGACTCAGAGATATATGGATATATCTATTTCATGTCAAAATAGATTCTTTATTTGTACATCGGCTCTTCAGGCAAGTTTGATTAGCCCTGTCTTTGTTTATGTCTCGGGTTGGAACAAATTATTATAATGCGCCTATTACTATGGATTAGTCCACATTTTTCACAAATTTTACGAACGAAAGCTCTTGTTTTCATATTTATCATTCCTTAACTTAATTCTTAATCTATTTCTTGGAAGAAATAAGTTTCTTGAAATTTTTCATCTCGAATTGTATTCCCACGAAAGGAATGGTGAAGTTGAAAACCTAATCCTTCAAATCTTTGTTGTGGAGTCGATAAATTATATGTCCTTTGGTTGAATCATAACGACTTACTTCAATTTTTACTCTATCTCCTGGCAGTATCTGTATAAAACAAAGTTCCTTTGCGGTATCAACTAATGCGAAAGATATTAGACAACTCTCACCCTTTTTCGCGAATAGGAAGTTTCGAATCCAATTTGCATTTGTAAAGGATTACTAAATATGACAAAATTTCTCCACCTATTCCTTCTAATCGAGCCTCTCGGTCTGTTATTATAACTCATGAAGTAGAAAAGAATTACAATCCCCATTTCACCTAAAATTAGCAGAATTCGTTGACAATTAGAATAGATTCGTAGGATTGAAGCCCCCTTAGCTCTGTCTGGCACTGGACAGGGGTTAGCTCTGTAAATGTGTAGAGCCAAGTGTAGTGTTGTGTAGTAGTAGGCACTTCTAGGCCCCTTCCCGGCTACTGGATCACTCCAGTGCTTCGGGTACTATGGACCCTCTACCATCCATTGTAGCAGAGCAGTTTCATTGACGGGGAGGGAGGGGGAAGGGGAGGAAGGGAGGGGGGGGCTAAGCATAGTTGTTTGAATCAATGGTTATCAAAGGTTTCATAAAATCAATTCTTTTTTAGATAACAAAATCGAAACCGGATAGGATAGATGGATGGATGTATCTCCCGTGTATTATAAGTGATCTGAACCTGCCTAGAGCGAGCCTCCCATAAAGGAAAGTGAAGTAGGGAAGTATAGTGTTTAACAAGTAGGTGGAGCTGTTGAGTTCTATGGCGGTGAACTCAACTGCGTCAGTTATAGTGATCCCTTTTATTGGTTATTGGAACACTAACACTTAATAAAAAGTGTTTTCCTTGGTCTATGAACGGAAAGGATGAAAGCCAGTCTGTAGGCTAATTTCTCATCCGCAAATCAGCCCTTCCCATTGGTTCTTTTCTCAAAGAATAAAGAATGGGAGTAGGGAAATCTTTATAGAATTTGAAAAAGCAAATGATGAAATCTTCTATAGAAGCTAGACTAAGAAATAGCATACCTCGTATTTTGCCCTCTACCTCAGGCAGTCTCACGATACCCTTTACAGCTTGACCCGCAACAGTACCTTGACCAACTCCATGTCCAATAGAAGCAAGCCTTCTGGACAATCCAGCAGCAATAACGGAAGCAGCAGAAATCAGTGGATTCACAATAAGTTCCTCGTACTAAAAAAAAGAAATAATGATACAGTCAACAAATGAATTATGACTTAAATACTCCCTCACTAGGACTCATCCTGTCGAAGTAACTATGAAATTCGGATTGAAGTAATAAGATTATTGAATCATCAAAACAACTTCGATATATCTTTTTTAATTTTTAGCCAAAGAGTCTTTGTGAATCCATAAGACTTTTGTTCTTCCATTTCTTGTTCTTGGTTCAAACTGATATTTGAATTATTTCTTGATTACATCTATTTGTTCATTCAATTCACAATCACAAGGGGGCTGAAGGACTTCTAGTTTATTAGAATCCCCTAGAAAAATATATCTTTAGTTCATTTCATATATAACTACCACTAGGCTATATCTAATATCACATATACATGTCTTTCTTCCATAACGTAAACCAAGCATTCATCTTAAATTCAATCCTATTCAAGAATCAAGTGTCGAAACATCTAGAAGGGTTCGCTTATAGTTATTCAAGTACAAATACTTCCCGCCCCTTTCTAAAATACTAAAAAAGCTTTTGAAAAATTCTTTTGAATCTTACCTTTTCTTATTATTCCACCTAGACAAATCTAAATGGACAAATTTATTAGGACGACAAATTCCATAGGTATAGAAATACCATTATTTGATTGATCTAAGTTCATGAACTTTATTAATAAAAGTGAATACAAAAATTTTTCATTTTCATTATTTATTTATTATTAATATTTTACTGAATCGATTAATAAAATCAACTAAAAGGGAAATCATTTCGCCCTTATTTTCAGTTAATTACACGTCATACACCTATACAACAAGAACTATTGACAAAAATTCTTAGAGGAAAAGCTCAAAATAGTTTCTAACCTTTGGGATAAGGCTCAAAGTGATTCTTCAGTTTTCAAATGAAGCACTAATAATCCCTCATGTTTTCAATATTAGTGCACTTTTGATCCTCCAGTAAAATGCCTATTTTCTAACATTAATCTTGTCCAAAATTTCATATAAGAAATGCCCAATCATATAACAATGAACTAATAATTAGATGGACTAAGCAAATTAAAGTGAATATTCATTGAGAAGAAGTATGATATTAAGTGAAGGAAAGGGGAATGTTAGGAAAAAGATCTTGGTTTTTCAATCTTTTCCCCTTACTCTTTAATATCATTGTAATGTTTTTGCTATCACTCTAGATCGTACATAGCATAGTTGTATATTTAGATTCCCCTATTCTATTCAGTAAGTTAAGTAATTCTCTTGAGCCACCCACCATATACATTTATACATTGTTATGGGCTAAGCTAAAAAAGACTATTTCAATTATTGCCCTCCATGGATTCACCTATATAAGACGCGACTAAAGTTGCAAAAATAAGAGCTTGCATACCACTAGTAAATAATCCAAAGAGCATGACAGGTAAAGGAACTACTAAGTGTACTAAAGAAACAAGAACAACAACTACTAATTCATCAGCTAAGATATTCCCAAAATGTCGAAAACTAAGTGATAAAGGTTTTTTA
This sequence comes from Solanum pennellii, assembly GCF_001406875.1. Taxonomy (NCBI): domain Eukaryota; kingdom Viridiplantae; phylum Streptophyta; class Magnoliopsida; order Solanales; family Solanaceae; genus Solanum; species Solanum pennellii. Next base: position 39,321,769 of record NC_028648.1, on the reverse strand, counting down.
AATCTTCTGAGATGTTAATGGGTAAAAGTATTGGAGTTGGTTGAATATATTTTCCAAAATAATCTAATGCCCTTTTTGTAAGACCCGCATAGAAATATGCCACGGATGAGAGTAAAGCCAAAACAATAGTAGTTTTTATATTATTCGTGGGTGAGGCTAACTCCCCATGAGGTAATTGTATGATTTTCCAAGGTAAAAGAGCTCCTGACCAATTAGAAGAAAAAATAAATAAAACCATAGTGCCAATAAAAGGAACCTATTGCCCATATTCTCCTCCAATTTGACTTTTCGCGGGCGAATATTTACTCTTTCAATCTCTATTTCATTTGTAGGGTTGACTCATGACTTTTCAGATCTCAGAATACATGAATTAATCAATGGTTCGTTCCTTCATCCCAACAAGTGAATCATTTAGATTCCTTTTTCAATATGATCTTTTGCATTCCCAAGTTCCGCCGTTCACATCACTTCTTACTTAATGGTTAGGTCTGAATTCTATAATGGAGCTCAGTATCAGATTGGTTCTTGAGTGAATCTTCTCAGCCTTTATTGGCTCGAAGCTCTTGATTTTTTGTTCTAATTGTATAAGAAGATTATTTTTAGTATGTTATGAATGCGTATTGATGCTTTATTACACTTCCTTTTATGAGATCACTCATAGACCTAACATATTGGAATTTTATATCATTGGTATTCTTTTTCTCTCTTTCTCTCATTTCTGTTTATCCACGTCTTTTTTTTTGTCTATTTTGCTTTACAACTTAGAAACTTGAGCGGTTTGTTATCCTTAATTGGATGAAACAGTGGTTGACTTGGCTTTCTTGATATCATACTGTAGCATTATCACCACATGTGACCATTGAGCAACTATTTGATTTTCCTATGTCGGCCACTTCTTGACAGACGATCAAACGATGATTATGAATTATTCAAGTTTGGGTACATTTGGAAGTGTTACGATATGGGAGAAGGTTGTAACCTTTCAACTACACCTAGGTGGTTGTTTTGTCCTCCAACCATCTATTGAGAGAATCAAATCAATGAAGGAAAAGCGATAGATATAGGCGTATTAAAAAAATCACATAGTAATCTTTTTTTTTAAGACTCCCAAGAATGAAAAAAATTGAGAGTAGTTCCACAGGTATCGAAAATCAAGAGTGAACCTCACTGATTTTTAAGTCATGAACCATGATATGAAATAAATCAATAAAGTCTAAATCCAATTTAAAAAATTCGAAAGGTTAATGCGCAAAATGTGACTCACCTGACGATCTTATTCTAAATAGTATCTCGTTAGACAACCACTATGTTTATATCCTTTCTTTCTCATACAAAGTGAGTATACACTTAACAAAACCACTTCTTTTTTTAACAATAGAGAGAGAACCAAATAAAAAAAGGGTCCAGCCCTCCTCGGTATCACCTAGGAAGAGGCCATTGATTGGAATAGAAAATTAATTAAGAATTAGGTTCGAATAAATTTCCTAGGATCCTTTTTCTTTTGAACTACAAACATGGGAATCGTTGAAATAGATCTTTGATTGAAAGAGGTTGATTCCAATAATACATTACTCAAGTCGAGTCCAATTGAATTTCAAAATGAAGATATCTTTATTTGTTTCCAAACGTGTTGCAGAACCATCTAGAAAGCAATTTATATTGATACAATTTGCTTCCTTAACTCAATTACCAGAACCCCTAGAGCCCACTCCTTTCCCACACTACGAGTGAAAGGGAAAAAGTAGAGACTACCATTAAAGCAGCCCAAGGAAGACTTACTATATCCATGTTAATTATGTCCCCTATCTCTCTAAATTTAAAGTAATTGTTCCTTTATTCCTCACTAATAATAGTAGAATCAATGGCGCAGAGTAAAAAGAACAAAGACTATTAATAAACCAATCCAATAAATTCGCTAATTTTATAAGAAATTTCTCTTTGATATATAATCGGGAAATATTAAACCCAAGCAAATTACGCAGTAACATCTCAAAGGAATGTTAATGGAACATGTAGGAATAATAGGTCCAATTCATTTTTTGTTGACCCTCATTTAAATGATTGGATTCTTGAGCACAGAGATATTTTCATGAGTTCCTCGTATATAATAAAGTATCTTCCTCCCCCTTCCACAACTATTTCCATTTCTTATCGGGCTCTCCAAGGTCCAATCATTATACAATGGATTAATAATAGTCCATAGGTATAGAAATATCATTATTATATTGATCTATGCTCATACACTTTATTAATAAAACTAAATAAAAAATTATTCATTTTTATTATTTATTATTATTATTTTGGTGAATTGTTGAATATAATCAACTTAAATGGAAATCATTTCGCCCTTTTTTTTATTTAATTACACATCGTAAACCTATACAACAACAATTATTGACAAAAATTCTTATATTGAAATTATTTTAATAGTGAATTAATAATGAGATCTTACCTTCTCTTCAAGGAGGAATTCTATCATCCAATGCGAAGATATCGTATAATAAGAAAGGGCTTACTTTTGAGAGTTATTTTTCTCGATTTTGGAACGGAAAGGCTTGTTTGAAGGAAAAATTCGGTGTAATTCGCCATTTTTTAAGAAAAGAAAGGCAGGGTAGAAAGTCTTGCTTACTCCATTACACCACAAAAGGCATCATGACAGTGAATTGTATTCCATGAATATGATATCTATCTAGTGTGATGTATGGAATATATGACAAAGGTGTATCTATTGATCGGTCATGTCATATAGGCCCGAGTCGGATATCTAATAGCTTCGATTTGAATTATCCGGAGAATGCAATGCCTGGGAACTTGATGAGTCGATCCACCTACACGTCTTGCTTGTACTGTTATATCGGGGTTACTCCACGTATTTCTTGACGTAAAACGGATAGTGGATTTTTTTCTGTCTTTTGTTGAATCTTTTTCTCTGCTTGATAGATAATTTGTTAAGCCAATATTTTTTTCCGTGTTTCAGAATACGGTTAACCAATATGTTAAATAATCGATTATGATAAATTTGATCGAGTTTTGGCATTTCTTTTCTGTTGTTAGCATTCTTTGATGGCATAGAATCAATAGTCGACACACAGAAAACAGAATAGAAAAAAGGTCTCTTTGAACGACTCTCGTAATATCTCATCCGCTGCTCTAGCTAATCGCCCCCCCCCTTTCCGAGTGTGATTTCTATATTATGTATGGTCGTGCTTAAGATCTAGATTCTTCTTTTGATCGATTCCCAAATAGTTTTTTGAGATTCTACCAGAGCATAGGGCTTTCTGGATGTAGATGATGATATCTATCGAGATGGATCATATATATATCGTAGAATGAAGTAGCACATTTGTGGATATATATATATATATATATATATATATATATATATA
>NC_028648.1:39215006-39318351 GCF_001406875.1 Solanum pennellii | reverse complement strand
TATATATATATATATATATATATATATATATATATATATATCCAAATCTTCCGAATCACTCATGTTATGATCTTCTACATCCTGGGTCTTGCCATTTCATCATTTGACTTATGTTCTTCATCTAGCATTCAGACTGGATGACTCTATGAAATTAGGTTGATACTTCCACATATTATGGGTAAGGTATGAGAAATCTCTATTTTTCCCTGTTGGAAAATTTTTAATTCCCACTGGTTAGCTTTCAGTTCGCCTGTGACCATCAAATCAAATGTGAATAACCCGTCCTACTCCCTTTGAAAGAAGGGTCGCTTCCGGTTATGTCAGTGCTTGAAAGAATTTTATCTTCTCCATATTACTATATATCATCAATCAATAATTTTTTATGAGGAACTACTGAACTTAATCACTTGTTTCCCTTACTCTTCAGTTTTCTGTTGATGTCTATCCTACAGAGGTAGTCAAATCGGATCAGTGATCAATTTTTAGGTTTCGTCGTAAACAAAAATTTTTATTTCAAATTACGTAAATCAATAGTTTAAACCGCACTCAAAGGTAGGGCATTTCCTATTTTTATAGGAAATTTTGTACTAGAAAGAATGGTATCTCCAATTATAGCCCCTTTAGGGTGTGAAATATTTCTCCTCTCACCATCCCCATAGTGTATGAGACAAATTTATGCATTTCTATTAGGGTCATATTATATTCTTACGATTCTACAATATATGTATTTTTCATTCAGTCGAAAAGAGATTTTACGGTATAGACGACGCTTATGACGTCCCCCTCTATGCCTTGCAGTAATGATTCCTCTAGCATTACAACCTTCACCACAACAATATTGTCCATAGATGAATTATTTTGTGGATTGGATTTCACTTGAATGTCTACGGTTTTCATTGCGTATGCTCGGGGTAGAAGTTTTGTATAAATGTATCGCCATGCTATTAAGTATTTTGATTTAACTTATTTTCTTTATACGAGTTGGAAAGAATAACCCAGTTGAAGCGTAATGATCATACATCTGTAATGGATTGTATGTCCCATAATAGGCCCCATTCTTCTACTCTTTCCCGGAAGTTGATGACCATTGATAGCTATTACCTTGACATCAAGAAGAGTTCGACCAAATGCTTTATTTCTGTCCTAGTTTATCCTGATTAGACATTATAAGTCTATTTATTTTTCCCCAATAACTGAATACTTTTGTCTATAAATACCACATATTTGATTCCATCTATAAATATATTTTCATCCATATGAGTGAAAGTCTCAATAAGAATGATAGTTCTTACTGTTCATTATGATATGAATATACCCCATCAATTCGTTATGTATGGATGATGAGATTCCATTGATACAGAACCAATTCCAATAGACTTATTGGAGGGTTCCATTGGTGTGCATCCAGTTGGAATTGAACCTACAAATTTTCCAATTATGAGTTGGGCGCTTTAGCCATTCATACGTGGATGCGAAGCGAGTGAAAAAGGTTTTAGTATTCTTTTTATGAGTTGGGCGTTTTAACCATTCTGCCATGGATGCTAAGCGAGTGAACTAGGTTTTGGTTTTATTTTTATGAGTTGGGTCTTTTAACCATTAAACCATTGATGCTAAGCGAGTGAAATAGATTTTGGTATTCTTTCTCAAGCATCAATCTCTTCTGTTAAAGGAGATTCGAGAAAAGATGGAATAGGAAGACGTGTTTCCAAAACGAACAAGATACGGGTTTAGAAGGGGGAGTTAGCAAAGTTGGACAAGATTGAAATAAGCATAGGAATATGTATTGATGTACCGGATTGGCTAATGCTCCCAGGTTGATGCAATGTCTTCCACCAATTGACTGAAGACTTGATTATTGGTATATCGATCTGTCCAGCACGGATTGAAATAGGATCCAGTTCGACAGAATGCTTTTGAAAACGCAGTGCACCCAGGTAAGTAAGGAACAAGATGAATACAGAGGTTGAACGAGCAGCCCACACCCAAAAGGTGCCCTACATGGGTTCCCCCAAAAAACCCCAGTAACTAAGGTAAACAACGTAGAAAAAGCACCTATTTCTGTACCAGTTTCGGAAGAGTGAAGAAAAAGGGGATATTTTGTTAATAGGAAGAAAAAAGTGTGTATAGTCATAACGATATAAACAAGAATACTCATCCGAGCTGCAGGAACATGTACATATGAAATACGAGAATTTCCACCTTGTAAAAGACATAGTGGTGCTACCCGAAGACTTAAATAAATAGCCATCGCTATTAAGAACAACCCTCATCCAATGAGAATTTCCGTGTAGCTTCTGGTATTTGACATAAAAAAAAAAGAAGGTTGAGATGATGAATGGGACACGTGAGAATTTGGTGTTAGCTAGTGGAACAAGAAAAACATGGATCTATATTCAATACGCAATCAAAGGATATCTCCCCAAAAAAGAGAAAAATTTCCCTTGCTTTCTTTTTGCTCCGCTCGTGCGTGTAACTTCTTGCTCGCAGAGCGGCATACCAAAAAAAAAAATAAGTTGACTTATGGCGACTACCTTAGTTTTACTTTATATAGCTTTTCCCTTAATTCCCAAATCGAAGGCGCAACATGCAGTTTACAAAAGCAGTTATAATGAGTTTATAGGGTGGGATCTGGAGTGGCCCAACCCTTTCAATTATATTTGTATAGCTCTTGTATATCGTGGAAGCGAGGGGTCGCCCATACGGATAGAAAGTGATCCCTCGTATTTTTTCCATTTCTTTGAGAACCGATTCTAGGCTAAAGCCATTGGCCAGTAAAGCGCTCTCCATTTGTTTTTCTAAAAAGAATTGTTGTTCCAATGTAGCATTTATTTGACCTTATGTGCAGTTTTTTCCGGTCAAGTGCAAGTGGAACGCCAGCCGGATATCTAGCTCCTGACGCCTTAGGGCATCCTGTACAATGGTAATGGTTGGATCTCCATCCCAACACCAACCGCTGCTTCTAAAGGGGAATTTTGTTGGGCTTCATTCACCCTCGATTAAGATTCCGAGTCAGAATTTCCCCAATCTGCAAGCGCGGAAGCCTACAAACACAATTGCGTTCGAGAAGTTCCCTAATCTGCAAGTGCGGAAGCCCACGAAGACGATTGTGTTTGATCATCAGACGGAGAGGGGACTAGTACTTGCTCTTTATTGGGGCTTTGTTGGATTTATTGAGTGGATACTCGAGAGCCATTATCTTTCATAGGAACAACTTCTACGTTGATAGGCATAAATGCATGATTATTTCCACAAATCTCGCTGCACTGACCATAGTAAACTCTTTGTCGTGTACCGAAATAGAGGTCTGATTTGAACGACCCGGTATAACATCACATTTGACACCTAAGAAAGGTACAACCCAACTATGAGGTACATCATCAAATGTTACAATAAAACATATAGGGCTTTTGCTGGTAGAACCACTCTATTGTCGACCTCTAATAAATGTGATTGACCCAATTCTTGATCATCTTCTGGAATCGTATAACTGTCAAAAGTGGGTGACTGTTCAATTGAACTGTTATAGTCTGAATACTCAAAAGGTAGGGTCGACGCCCACCTCCCCCAAAATTATACTTGCATGTTTCCCCGCAAAAATCTCTCTACGCGTACTCTTAGAAAGAACACTATTTTTATTTAGTTAGATAGTTCTCCCAACCGTAAGACCCTTTATGAGTAAAGTTAATCGAAGGCTGGGGAAAGTTTATTGCCAAGAGGGAACCATTTCTCACCCAGCCCAACCTACCTTATGTATTGGAGGGAGAGGCTGGAACCGAAAAAAACCAGGTTCCTTACATATGAGACAGGCAGAAGAAATGGGACAAGAAGTTTCTTGAAAAGCGAATTTGATCCTATAGTCCTCTTCTTTTTTCAAAAATGCACAATGGAAAGGGATGTTAGTCAGATCGGCGAAGTTGTAGCCCCAAAAAAGTAGATCCACAGTGATTCCTCACCTATCCTGTCAGGAGCCAGTGGAATGCTCGAGTATAGATTCCCTATGCTCATGTAAATGGCCGGGATCGGCTGGCCCGTAGATCTAAAAGGATCCAGCCATAGGCCTGACCGGATATCGTTTGTCCAGAAAAAAAAGGTTGATTTTTGGTAGTAGTTCATGAGACCTCGAATTCCCATATTCCAGCTTACATTATGCCAACAGGTCCTACCACCAACTTTAGTTGAGAAGTTGAGTCACCCTTTTTTTTCAGAAATAGAATAGATTAAAGAATGAGATAGACTATATCCTGTATCGATCATAGGATCACTCTATGAATATGTCAATTATATGTGACCTCCCACCGTTCATGACATCCCTTGCTTCTCTTAAGAACGGCTCCTCGGTGGAGGAGTAAAAGCGCTGGTCTCCTTCAGTCAACTTTCTTGTGCATGTTGTTACCTACCATAGGACCTCCATCCGCGAAGCGAAGAAAGAGGAGCAGGAACAAGAGATTGTCCTCTCCTTACAGTCAAGTAGCTTTTCTCTCCTCTCCCAGCCAAGTAGTTCGGTAACTACTAGCGTGGTTGTTGCCAACGAGGATCCCTCATTCCGAAAGGTTACTAGGCCGGACATTAGGTCCAAAGTTGTATACCACTGCAATGGTGTCGATAGATTCACTACTTCAGCGCAGTTATCGTACATTGGAGGCTGAGAATTTCTCGTATATCTTTCCACACCGAGAAGAGGGATATGTACCTACAGAAACAACAAGAATGGAACCATAGGCTCCTATGCTGGGGCATTTCAACTCCCCGTTTCTGGAACGCTATAGTTATTAAAGTCTCTTAACGGCAGGAAACGGAGATTACCGATAAGCCAGATGATTCACGAACTCTATTCAACTTTAAGGCATTTCGTTGCACTTAAATCACCCTCTTGAAGAGGCACACTCTGATACAATTGATGTCCAACAGCTTTTATAGGAATGGCTGGATCTACTACTACCTCGTCCATTGAGTATAACAGAGTAAATGATGGTATATCAATGACATTGGGATGATACAAGGAAACATGTTCTGACGAATCTCGATAGTAGTTCCATGAACAATCCTTTGCGGGATTGGATTTTTTTATAGTGGAAATCCGATGAAGCACGACCGAAGATCCATGATACAAAAACCAAAATAAGAACAATGAACAAAAATACATTATTATGTAACTCTATTATTTCTTACATGTTTCTGCGTCTTGAGATCCTAATTGCCATGGTTCCGCTGCATCACAAGGAGCAATTGTGAGGAATAGCCATTCTAGAAAAATCATTTGGTTTGGTTCATTCTTTGACTGCTCTGCTCCCCCCAAAAAAAAGAGAGACTGAATTTCTTCCACCTTTCCGGTAGAAGTAGTGAAGAAGTATAGATTTAGTTCGTTGTTGACCAACTGAAAACATGGGATCAAAAAAGGCAGATTTTTACGCAATTTCTTTTCTAAGAAAGAGATAATAATGATTGATGAATCTTTTAATTCGGCGTAATTGAATTGGCATGTACCAATTTGGGTGTCACAGCCAGAATATAGACCCCAGACGAGACCGGCGTCGTTGACCTCTCAAAGGTTGCAGACAAGCCTACATACGTAATTCTTACCTCATCTACGTTAATTTCAGCGGAAAATTTGAAATTTTTTGTTTCCTAACACACTTATTAAACATTCTATTACATATATAATTGTTCACCATCAATCATCTAACATTAAGATCATCAAATGAAAGAAGAAGTTAATTATAACAATAAAGATGTACTTGCCAAAATGGCACCCATATAATGTCTGAACAAAAAGGGGAAAGAAACGCTAGTGGAACATACTCCACTAGCTCAATCCTACAACTAAGCTAGAATATAAATGGGCAAGCATCCTCAAAAGCATGAAGGCCTACTAAGTCCGGATGAATACTCGACGTCCAGATAGATGCAGCGTTGATACTGTAGCTCTAGCGTCCACTTGTGCTTGCACCTAAAGGTTAAGAGTTGTGTAGGGTTAGCACACACTTGTACTAAGTATGCGTATATGCAAGCACACACAAAGTACATGCATGAGTAAGAATAGATCTTTCCAAGCAACATGATTATAGCATGTCAAGTCAGTGGACTTGCCAAATTGAGATTAGGAATGTGAGTGAACTTTCCAAATTTTGATTACAAAAGTTTATGACATTTCAAAATTTAAATCAAGAAAGTTTATGAGCTTTAATAATTTGGATTAGGAAAGTTATGCCATGAGAGTAACATGCACCATCATACTTAACATTTTGCACACAGCACACAACAACGTCCACATTAAACATATCATAATTCATATAACACATAATGTTGTTCAACACACTTATTAATATTCCATGAGACCTTGGAATCATGGACTTGACATTAAGACTTCCCAAAAATGAGGGCTCAACATATGGGACCTCAACTAGGGAGTCTTCATTAGCCAACACAGAGCCTGCTTCTTTCATTCGTACGTACTTCATTTCATTTCGTTCATAGGCTAGTTTGAACACCAGCTATACCTAGGATGTAGTTTAAGACTTTCATCGGATTCACTGTGCAATGACCAAGAATGACCTAATGTTATTGCTTGATTCTAACTCACCTCTTGATCATCCTGCCCTAACACATTTGGAACCATTCATTTCATTATGTGCATCATTTGAGGCTGGCCTCATTCATTCATTGCGAACTTTAACTTTAACCGACATAGATCATGTGAGCATCATTAAATACAGTGTCTTGAAACCACACATCAAAAAGAGGTGGAATCACCTGCCAAAGATACCCAAAACATTCTAGCATACATGGGTATTTAACCCCGCTAGATCCCTATATTAGCAGTATAGGTTCGAAGACTAGGAGATATAAGGAGACCCATACCCGGCATTGCCGTACAGTATCATCTCATGATATTTACGTGAACCTCCGCCCTTCCCGAAAGAAGTCATCACCGCTCATAGCTAGTCTATCGATCCTCAGTATAAAGTTCCACTACATTGAACCATACGCCATGGAGGCTGGCTTCTAGTATGAGGATATCATAGATCAATAGATGATTTATCATCTCATCATTAGTATTTAAGTGTGTTAATCTTAATTCATTCATTAGAGTATTCATAGAGACTGGTATCTTCATTAACTTTACACTCTCATAGGTGAGTACGTTTTGGTGACATTTACTTAGTCTCATTTGAGATTGCTCTCATCTTTTCATTAGCCTCATATCATGTTGTCACCACATTCATTACCATCAGCACAATTTCTTTTCATAGTTACTCACCCATTTTTACGTGAATGTTCATTTTATCATATGCCAATGCACTTGCCATTTGGTGTGTTTCACTCTATTACTTAACCCTTCTAGGGTTTTACCATTTCATTGTTGATTTCATAATTTCATTGTTCACTTCATCATATGCCTATGAACTTGGCCATTTAGTGTGTTTTACACTCTTTTTAACCCTTCTAGGGTTACATCATTTCATTACATACATCTTAGGTTCACTTATTTTTAAACATATTCTAGACTTATGGGTCTATATATACCAGCCATGAGGCTTCATTCATAGTTCATTAAGTGATTCATATCTTCCAAAGATTCTGTAATGCAAGACTTATGCATCTTGTATGTATGCCAATATCTCGATTTCGATCTAAGTAGGCAGAATTATTCTTGAATATTTAATTCAAGTATGACTTATGTATCAATAAGAAATTTGTGAAAGGGAACCCGGTTTTCAAATCTCTTGAACAACACTTACATTTTTTTATTCATATTGGTTTGATCGATACGGCTTGGGGACCCAAGTTCGAGCCCCAATGCCTTCATTTTATTTTTTCCTTAATTTCACTCTTCATTTTTCGCTTAATGGAACTAAGAGGATGTCGGATCGAACCCCCACAACCTCCTTTACTTTTTATTTTCATTTCCTTTAAATTTTCTCCTTTGGCCGAGGGGTTGTGGATTCGAACCCCAACAGCCCCTCTTTAATTTCTTTTAATTTTTCCCCTTAAATCTGCCTAGGAGGTTGTGGATTTGATTCCCACGCCTCACATCTCTTTTCTTTCATTTCCTTTGACTCTCCTTCACTGCCTAGAGGTCGTGGGTTCGATTCCCACGCCTCACATTTCTTTTCCTTCATTTTCTTTACTCTCCTTCATTTGCTAGAGGTCGTGGGTTCGATTCCATTGCCTCACTTTTTTTTTCTTTTACTCTTGATTAAATCTGATTGAGAGATGGTGGGTTTGAATCCCACTCCTCTAATTTCAAATATTTTCTTTTAAGTTACATTTTCCAGCCACTACCATGGTTCAAATCTTTTTACTTCTTTATTTTCATGGTTTTTAACATGGTGAGGTCACAGGTTCAATCCTCCATGACATCACTTGTTTTGATTCAATTTTTTCAACATTTTGAACCCTCTTTGCTGACCGAAATTCATCACTAGAAGCTGGAAATTTTCTCTTAATTTTTCAGCATTCTTTCATCAACTTACACCTTAGTTCTTAGGGGAATTTCGTAGTGCATTTAAAACGTTTTAGGTGCGTTTTCATGGATTAGTTTATTCAAGAATTATCCCTCAAATCAGCCACATTTCAACTTATAAAAACATCACATTTATATCAACATGTGTACATGTAATATAAAGAACTATCATGCCATTTCAAGTCCCAAACCATGAACAATAGCCACGGCAATACACACATAAACACGTAGTTACATTTTTGGAAACATCAACATGAGTCGTATAATTCCAAACATACATATAAACACATAATCATCACAAAAACACATTTCATCCCTAGTTTTCTACAAGCAAATATAACCAACCTATGATTCAACTAGAGCTAGTAACCGGGACATGCAACTGGGAACTATCCTAGTTTTCGGAATGAATATTCTGAATCTTAAGGGGTCTCTTGGGAAAGGTACTAAGAGAGAATCAAACCCATACCTTTTTGACGTTCAAACCTCTACTTGCTGACCAAAGAACCCCTCCAAACACATGTCCAAATCCAAGAGCTTCAACACCAACTTGACGGAAAAACCCTCTCTTTGCCTAATGTGTTTTATTAGTGTTTGTTTATAATTTTTGTTGTGAGTTCTTCAAGTTTGAAGAACATTGGTTTACCTAATGTTTTTGTACGTTATTTGGCAGAGAAATACATGAGAGTCATAGAGATGTGAGAGAGAGAGATGAGCGTGGGAGAGAGGAGTTTTCTTATGCTTAGAGTCTAGTTTAGGACTTAGTCAAATAAGGTTTTATTTAATTATTAAAAATCAGATTTCCTTTTATTTTAAATCTGCATATAAATAATAAATATAAATTAAATACACTTATTTACCAACTTAAATTAAAAACAATTTAATTCATTGCTTCCAACTAGGTTCGCACCCGGGTGGAGAAAGACTTCACTTCAAGAGCCCAATTTTGGCCCTCTCTCCCAAAAATGCCCCTACACCTTATTCATTAAATAATTAATTATATGTTTAGGGTAATTACGATATTAAACTTATCCTGGACAAAGACAATTTTACCTCTAGACCCTCCAAACCTAAGATTTCCTCTTTTTAAGTTTGGTAAACACTCATTCAAGTAAATCTTCATATTTGAGAGTCGTACATTGTTGGACCAAACCTTTCCAAGTTCAACTAACTCCCCGAGTTAGTTGTCTTGGCTGTAGCAAGGGTTCCGAGGTCTGGTTCTACGCGCATCAATCCGTGTGAACCCTAGTCTAATCATAGGCATTCTTGACACATTAAGAATTTCTTATTTTATCCATTTTTAGGGTTGTTACATTGGGTCAGATTAATAAGCTTACGACCATTGAACAAACTTTGTTGATGAACACAATTTATGCGTCGCTAATGTAGCGGCTTGTCGAGCATTTGACAAACTCACACCATCCATTTAAAATTGAATTTGTCCCCTGGACACACGAGCAATCCAACCCGTAGAATTTCCTTTTACTCTTCCCATTCTTACTTCTGTAGGTTTCCCGGTAATAGGGATATCTGCGAGAACTCTGACACATATCTTACCATTTCTTTGGAATTGTGCGCTCATAAAACAATGGAAGTGTCCAATTATATCACGACGTGGTACTTCAAGGGCTCGATATGAAAGACGACCAGCTCTACAACTTTTAGTGTCATATCTTCCAAAACAAAGTCGTGTACTGCCGGTTTGCAACCCCTACTACATCTGCCTTTACAATATTCACTATATTTCATACGTTTTGGATATAGAACTTCCCCACTTTTTTTAGCTCTATGAAATCCACACTTTGACACCTGATATTCCTTAACTAGAAGATACTTCCGCAGGAGCATAATCTAATTTCTAGTTAAATACATTACGAGATGTTTTTCCATACTTTCGCATTCAGTTCTAGCTATTTCTTCACCTTCTAATTGACCTAAACAACATATACGGATCCCCTCCACACCCTTTTCTTTACTAATGAAATATCCTTCACTATTTGACTAAAAATGGAACGAAATGATCTTGTTTTGTTCCTCGGTTAAAAAGAGATGTCTTGAGCAATCGGAGAAGCACTATGATAAACATATTTGATCTTGTCTGATTCAATTACGGTATTAGTGTTTTTTTATTATACAACAAACATTGCATTTTTTGCACTTCGTTCAAATAATAGTTGAACCCATACGAAATTCTTCTATTTCTCAGTATGATCTCAATCATCATCTCTATTCCCCTTATCAATTCGCCTATCCTATTAAGGTCTATGAATTTCTCTATCAATTCCATTACCTTATCCTTACCCATGAGGTTCCAACATTATCTCTTTAATTGACCTAGGAGTTGTTCTCGGGCATCCTAAACAAAGGTTATTATACACCCCAACCACATCCCTTGAAAAAAAAGGCAGCACCGCAGAAAGGAAACAACGAGATGGTGGTTTTTGTTATTCCCGCGAAGCGAAGATCATTCGCTTGAGAAATAAAAGGGGTCAACCTCATTGTCTTTCACCAAACACTTTTTCTCACAGGTCGATATTTCTAAAAAAATCGATGCAAGAACGTATTCTTTCATTTAAGCTTCTTACCTGTGCATTAGCTCCCCCAATCGTAGACGGTTCAGCCACGCCCGGTGCCACAAAATGATTGAGAACTACAATGGGATCAAAATGCATTTTCTTCTTTGTATTTAATAAGTATTGCATGACCGAATAATTCAAGGAAGGGTGGAATGAGGGGAGGGCCCTTTTAAGTAGATGACTTGTCGGGCGGTCGGAGCGGGTCTTTTTGGGAAAAACAACTTGAATAAGTTTGTTTTTCTGAAGGAGTCGACATTTTCTATCAGGAACTCTATGTAATTTTCAATCCCGGCGTATTTCGGATGCTTGAAGGCCCCGCTGACAAGAAGAGATTTAGAAAGATTCTTCTTTATCGATAGTGATCGGTCCTGGTATCCATAGCCATGCTTTTTTTCAGCCAAATCCTAATTAGTTTTTGCTTCTCCCGATCATCGAGCCTGATTGAATCGACTCTTTTCCCTATCCCCGGGCCTCTAACTTCATTTCGTTCTTCTTCTGTACCGTTGCTTGAATGAAGACATCCGATCGGCCCGACTTTCCCAAATGCCCCCTACCGGCCCTTCTCCATTATGGGTCTAGATTTTTTGCGTCGTTTCAGTCGTCTTGGTCGATGGGGAAGAAAGAAATGAATGAATGTTCTTTTGAGAAAATGTATAATAATACGCCTTCTGAGACAAAAGCCTAAGGTGACTCTCGTAGATGGATGTATCGAACCAAAAAATGATCTCAGATTGACATCTTGATACACTGATTTACAATCATATTAAATAGAGTCAATGGTGTTTCCGCCATGGGAAGATCCGCTTCCTTCTTGTTTGATAGGGGGGCTTCCATTCACCAGCATAGACTAAAAGTACTCTCCGAACCGTGCTGGATAGTCACCCATCATACGGCTCTCAAACCCAACCTGTGGTGTATCCTGGGAGACAAAGTCAAAAAGCAACATCATTTGCCCCATACTTTGAGATGCTTTTCTCCTGTTTTACGAATCCTACAACTCTCTTTTAATAGCGAGACTTTATCCATATCCCTACTAGTGGTTTTTCTTTCATTCAATCATCACTTGTTTGACATCTTAAACTAAGCTCCACTTTAGAGATAGGTTTTTGGTATTAATCAAAATAGGTCAAGGGAGCGTCGGAACGGTCGGTAGTTTCTTAGTCTCATCTGAGAGTTTAATCTCCTTTCTCATTACTGATTTTTTTAAAGAAAAAAAAGAAGCGGGTCGATTTAGACTCCTTCCCTTCAACAGCGTACCCGCGCTAGCAGGTACTACGAGCCCTCTGTCCCACGCATCGAACCCGCTCGTGTGGTTCACCGGTTCCACCAAAAACTGTCATTTGTTAAAGCGGAGCATAGTGCGCTTTAGGCACTGAGCGAGAAAGGTCTCTTCTTTCCTTTCGGTTTATTCAATGATCTGAAACTTAGAACTTGTTTTCTTAATGATTCTCGAGGTGGTGTCATTCTCGAATGAAGTCTATCTGAACCGAATTAGCACTTCTGAGATCAAGCTAGGCCTCTCCAGCTGATCTGGGCGTCAGGGCCTTGGATGCGCTAGCGATTGGCACAGAGGGGAATGGTTGCTCGGGTTTCTCGGCCTAGTATTCCGCACCTTGAGTTCATGATATCTACATTCAACTCTGCCCCGGAGACACGGTCGAAGCATGCCCGTCCAGTGTGCTTCTTTCAAGACATTCTATAGTCCTGGGTGTCTTTCAATGGTCTTCTAGCCTTAGAAGAAATCGTGTCCGCTTCCGACATCTGCAACGTCCTCCTTTGATAGTCTAATCTGGGAGAACTAAAAGACTGATCCATTCAGTGACTTTCGTGGTAGCTTTTACTAAACCAATTTGAATCTGAACTATGATTCAAATCAAGTCTTACCAAAATAGGATTTCCTTTTCATGCCATATGTGCTTAGACTTTACTTCTTCACCCTTTTTCTTCCCAGTCCAATATTTGTTCTCGAAGGTATTCGTTTCTTTGTAGAAGCAAACTCTCCAAATTTATGACCAACCTTTCCTCTAGTAATCTTACAACGAACATGAGTTTTTCCATTGTAAATTTGTACGGAGCAATCAATGAATTCTGGGAAAATAGAAGATCTACGTGACAAAATTTTCCTTTTAAAAAGAAGATATCTCCTCTTCTTTATTCTCAAGAGGAATGCATAAACAAAACTACCCTTCTATGTAGATCGTCGTGGCATGGACGAATTTCTTCGCTTCAATTCTGCCTCTAAAGCTACATCCTACTCCTCCTCATTGTCCTTTAGGATAGGATCCTCCTTGGTCGTTTTTACATAACACTATCGGCCGCCCAAGAGGACTGACTATCTTTCACTTTATACGCAATATCTTGAAAGGCAAAGAAAAAGATGTATCATGGCCTTATGTTGGCATGGGATTTCGGTTACAAGCATGTCATTCTTGAAACAGATTTTGAATATTGTTTGCATGCTGTGATTCATTTGATTTCCTCTAATCAGCCTCAAGCACAATAGATCCAAGCTTGCAAGAATCTTGTTCAAAGGGATAGGCAATGCTTTTGTAAGAATACTCATAGAGAAGAGAGAAGGTAAGATCGTGGACGACTGGTTGGCGTCTGAATCTCAGAAGTAGCCGCCGGGTTATTAACAACTTTTGACCTGTCTGCTTGGACATAAGATACCTAAAAAAGAAGAAACAAAAGGAAAACATTATTGTAAATTGCACGAAAAATGGACTCACCCTAAAAATAATTGTGTAAATTTTAGGAATATTATTAAAGATTACTTGGACAGAGGCTTTTTCCGGATAGAAGACCGACCAAAGACATCACTGTTTGCGGGAGCAGTAGAGAGGTCAATATGATGTTTTCTGACTTAAGGAAGTTGTCTGACCCACAGAAAGAGTTGGCGGCAGCTGAGCACATCCCATCCCGCAAGAGTCAAGCCCTTGAACGGGTTAAACGTTCCATAAATGGGCTTTTAGTGGACTCAAAAAAGAAATCTTGATATAATAGATATCCCGGTAACAGGAGGATAAAAAGCTCATATGATGAGCCCATCACAGAGATGCACAGAGGAAGAGAATGTATGTAAGTCTCTTGAGTGATCAATCAAGAAATACAAAGATAAGGGGAATGGTTAGTGATTAGGGAATAGGACAGAGAAAGTTCCTTCTCACTCTTTTGAATCCTAGGGATTGCCTCAGGAAAGCTGCCAGTCCCTGAAAAAACCATCTGGATTGGTATCATTCAAATGTGAATATAGGCCTTATAAAAGCATAAAAGTGAAATAATAATAACGAGAGGCTTTTTTCCGTTGATGGTCATCTTACCTGTCTCCTATGGTACGCTCTCAACTAGATCAATCGCTTTGTCCTGAGTTATTGAAAAGGTGCCCTGTGGAACATGTTTATGGAATTGAACTCTTTATTCATTATTTCTTTTCTTAGTGATTAAGTGAAACTTATGTAGTCGATCATGATGGGAAGATCCCGCTAGGATCTCGGCACCCCTCCTTTACACTTATTCCATCTATTTAGTCAATTACTATGCTTTGATTGATCCTATATGCACTTATTCTATCTATTTAGTCAATGCAAGTGATTTCATACGTCAAAGTCTAATAAGACGATATTAAGAGTCAATGTAAAAAGTTTCTTACTCCACAAATATCAACTAGAATAGTTTGCAAAGAAAATCTTTCGTTGAAAGTGATTACAGTACATATATACTATAGATTCTCTTCGTTATATCACTTTTCTATCTCATCTATGTTACTTCTTGATTAAGAAGCCTTGGAATAACTTCACTTCGGGCGACAAGCCTACTCATCATCAAATCAAGTCCAAGCCCACGCAAAAATGGACTCATTATCATAGGAGACCTTTCCTTACTCCTCAATATAGTCATTCTATACATTAAGATTTGCAGCATCTATTCAAGAACTGGGCTTGCAAGGAAAATCTTGATTGAAATTCCATATCTTTCTACTTTCCTCTATCTCCGGCTTGAAAAGAATGCATGCTTCAAACTTTGATGTCTCACTGATTTAGGTACGACAAGATAATCATAAATGTTAAGGAATCTTAAAGCGAATAACTCACTGCACCGATACCAGCTATGAGCCACATTCAACGAAGAGTTTCTGGTCTTTATCCCCTTAATGCATTATAAATTTCAAGGAAAAATGAAAAAAAGTTAAATTCTAGAGGTTTAGCTAAGACGATTTCGGAAATTAGAAACTTATTCCTTTTTTGTTTGGTGCAAACTCAACTTAAGCTATACATTGCCCGAGAAGAGCGGTTTGGGTGCACCCAAACCGCTCTTCAACCACTTGCAGCAGAATTTCCAAATCTATTTAATATGGAGATGTCCGCACAAGAAGGAGAACTCTCATTATATATCAATCTTTTGCTCTGGCTGCTATTGACTTGACTACATTGTCTCACTAAGCAGTTATTTCTCATGGAGGAAAGAAAGATGTGCCAAATCATGCGGGTAAGTGCCCAAGAAATGTCATACGAGATACTTTCACTACTTTCACCTCTAAGTATTGCATTATTTGTGAAAGTTCAGCCATTTGAAGAAAAGACATTGGATTATACAAAGTTCCCCTAATGCTATGATGTTGACACAATCTGGTTGGCGACATTTTCAAATGAAAAACATAAAATATTATTTGGATCATTCTACCAATGTATCTAAGCCTTTCTGCAAGTTCTAATTTAGAAAGCTGAAATTGACCATTAGAAAACAAAACAATGGCCAATAAAAAGAATTCTCCTTTGAGGTTGATTATAATGAGAATAAAATCAGGCGAAGAATCTAATTACTTCTTTTTGTTTCACTTTATAGGGTAGGGTCACTATGCCTATGTGGGTCATAGAAAAGAAAATACATAAAGCCTAAAAAGTGAGCCATGCTTCCTTGAAATTTCCCAGAATTGTCATCACCTATTGTTGATTAAGAAAAAAAACTGGAAACAAGATACCTGGGTTTTTTTCCAGTTTCTGATTCCCGATGTCTGCATCTATTGTTCTTATTATAGATGAATGTTTAGATGAACAATACCTCCTGAATTACATCCCTCATTGCATGCATTTGTTGATTCACTTCCCTTGACAACGAGAATTTAGAGTATATGTATGGTCGAACAGTAAAAGGAATGAGGGAAGCTCCAATGTGTAATGTGTTGCCTGGTGAAAAATCACCCACTCAGTAGTCCTTGAAAGCCTTAATTTAAAAAAATTATATTTACTTTTCCCCAATACATGCATCATCAGAAGTGGCACACAAAATATTCTCATCACTAAGGCTACACAAATTGAACATTCGAAAAGCTTCTAGAGACCGACGCCTGGGTACGGCAATTGAGGTTGCTATTGCTATAATCAAGGGCCATCAGCAGAAATGTCTCGAGGAGTAGTTAAATGGGCAGGAGATAATAGAAGAATAATTGTGTGCACTGGTGGACCTAATACTTATGTACCCGGGCTAGCACCCTCTCTCTTCTATGCCCTCTCTCTCTAGCAGAATGCTATCTATTCCTATTCATATATTACCTTCCATTAGAAAAAAAAGAAAAATGTAAATATATTCTTAATGATATTCGGTCTTCTACCCAGAAGATTCATCCATAGCTGACCGACCGGTGAAAGGATAGTCGTACCCGTTGAAAGCCGGCAGTTACTGATGGCTTGGAAAGAAAGTTGGGCTAGGTCTTCTTCCCTTAGAGAGGCTTATTCTTCTTTCCCGAGTTTTCAAATATTTACTTTTGTCTCTATTTATTCTATTATTAGTTCTATTGGTCTTATCCGCTTGTGTTGTAGTAAATCAAACTAAAGCCAATTCATTCAAAAAGATCTGTTCGGATGCGATCTACAAGCGATCGGTTTACGTAATAGGGAGTTAAGCAAGGGCCAGGAGATTGATAAAAGAGCCTGGACCAAGTAAGTCTTGTGTTCAGTTACGCGGTTGGAAGGATTTTTTTTTTGCCATTTGTCTTTCCCTTCTCTCTCTTCTCTTAGCAAAGTAGGTGAAAGTAAAATATTTTTCTTAGCAGCTCAGGGACTGCATTCAGCTGCTTCCCCTATAGCTGTCACCTCGTTGTTTGACATATATGATCGGGTGTTCATAATCTAAAGTAAAAAGATTTTTTTGAACCTTTGCATGTCGGTACCATAAATCGATGCCTTACCACTTGACTATACTCCATAGGCCTATTTTGGACGGTAGGAACGGGCAGAGGGGGAAGGGAGAAGCAGGGCTCGAAGAACGAGCAGATCCATGCAAGGACATGGGGATATAGCAAGTAAGCGTCAAGGTTTTCCCCTTATGACCTACTACAACAAGCATGCGACTCTAATAGAAAGAAAGGATAAGCTCTCTGCTCTATTTGCTTGCAATGCTATGCCTATCAATGTTGGCGAAGGATTCTATAATCTTAGATTCGTTACGAGGTTCAACCAAACTCGTTGGATCCACGTCCATCGAAAGTCGATAACCTTCGTCACCGTCAGCATTTGGTACTCTCTCGATAGCTTTAAAAGTTCACTGAAAGCCTTTGGTGTAATAAATCGCAAGCCCTTCAAAAAGAAAGACATGATATAATAATGAATCAATTAGTAAACATTAATAATTCAAAAAAGAAAGGGTTGGTTAAGAACTATTGTTTGTAATCATAACAGTTACAGTCACTTATTTGAGATGTTTGCCTTTGTTTGGAATGAAGATGGATGAACAGTCACTTGAGCCTGGAACTGATTATATTTGGGGAATATATGGAAGCGGTTACTATACTGGTAGGAGGGCAAGACATGACCGCGAGTTAAGAAAAAAGTACCCTTTAAAAGACTAAAGAAACGAGGGATGCCTCCCAAGCACCAGGGGGTCAATCGTCATATTCTCAATAGGCTTTGCCTTGATGCATACTTTCTTTTAGTATTCTTTACATCTTTTCTCCAATCACCCAAAAGTTGCGGCGAGGCGGACATTGATTTTTGCAGAAAGACTGGCTGCCTTGTAGGGTCGCTTGCCTCATTGAATAAGCATTCTCCTGGAATTGGAAGAAATTCGGCATCGGATCACGAAATCCTGGTGATCTTCTCTATCTAATGAATGGATGGTCCTCTTTAAAATCATCCGCCCGTAACCCAACAGGTTTTCCGCTCCTGAACTCTGCGGTGATTTAAGCCACAACCTTTGAGTTTGGGCTTTGCTCGAGCATAGTCAGCCAGCTTAGTGAGTTTGCTTAGCTTCCAGCCTTGCCCAATCGTGATATTACATGTTGAACGTCCGATGGCACCTTGCTCCGACCTGAGCTATGCAACAACGATATCTCCCTTTGTCCTTGCCGTATGTGCTTGACGGCCCCCCATAAGACACTCACTTAAGAGAATTTCATATGTTGGTATGTAAAAAGAAGTATAAATATCTTCATACCAAACTCTCGCTAATAAGTATTGCATCTTCAGAGTTGTAGCCCTCCCACGACATATAAGCTACTAATACGTTTTTCCCCGAAGCAAGTTCGCCACCAACCATAGCATCATCATCCGCTAAAATTTGTCCACTTTTAATGCATTTACCCCGAGGAACCCGGAATTTTCGATGCAGACAAGTATTTTTATTGGAACATAGATATATAACTAATGGAATGCTTAGAATATCTCCATTACCTGCTAAAGAATCTTGTGAGTATTGGTATAAACAATCATTCCCTCGCGTTCCCTATAGAAAGAGCTCCTGAATCTAGAGCTGCTTGTCTTTCAAACGTAGGTCCAACAATCCATTTCTCGGAGCTAGAAAGAGGAACTGCTTGACGTTGCTTATTAGAAATCATTAAAGGTTGATTCGCATCATTATGTTCGATAAAAGGAATGAGGAAAGCTCCAATAGGAAAAATATTGAAAAGGATAAATACTTTGAAGATGAACCTGTCCTATGAAATAGTCGAGAATTCTTGACGGTATCTAGCTGGAACAACCTGTTCTTCCTCAATATCCCGATTTAAGGCTAAAGAATTTCCTGCCGTTACCATATAGTATTCATCGCTACCTGGTGATAACTAATGCATCCGTACCACGATTGACCTCTCAGAATTTTCATATAAAGGGCTTTAAAGAGATCCCCAATGACCAATCCTCGCATGAATTGATAAAGTTCCAATAAGTCCAACATTGATTCCTTCAGATGAGTCAATTGGTCAAATATGTCCATAGTGACTAGGATGGATATTTCGTCTCCAAAAACTAGCAGTGTGGCCTGTCAGGCCTCCAGGGCCAAACAAACTTAATTTTCTCCCATGAACTATTTGGGTCAATGTATTAGTTCGATCTAAAACTTGAGATAATGGGTGTAAGCCGAAAAAGGATTCAAAAGTAGTTGTTAATGAAGGTGAGGTTCCCAAATTCTCAGGTGTCGGTATCAATTTATGCTGAATTACTCCACATATAGTCCCCTGAACCACATTTTCTAAATGAACCAGAACCAATCCGAATTGAATTTGTAAAAGATCTGCTCCAGAATGAATACGTTTATTTTTCACATTATTCATATCGTCAAGTGAACCCATTCCAAATTTCAGTCCAATCTAATGATCGGTGGCTACCAATATATCTCATGGTAACAAAAATGTATTGTTCAAGGGTATATCAAGGTTAAGTTTTTGGTTCATATTTCGTCGACCAATCCTTCTTAATTCACATATTTATTGAAAGAATTTCTTTTGTAATTCCTTACATAAGGAGTTAGAAAATACTGGATCGCCACCTACACAAGCAAATTCTTGATAAAACTCCAAAATGGAAATTACTTTTGACCCATTTTTTATCTCTCTTTATAATTTATAAAAGACAAAAAAAATCAGGATAGCAAACATTCTCTAGGATTTCTCTTAGATTCAATCCCATAGCTGATGATAGAACTAGAATTGATGTTTCTTATTTCCGACTTAGACGAGCCCATATCCTTGCTTTCCTATCAAGAATCGAAGTTGATTTGCTTTATAAAAAGAAGATATCAATGAACTTCTATGAAATGGTTTCATGGGATTCAGCCAATTCTCTTGATCGTGGAATATCATTGAGAAATACGAATCCGGGTCATCAAAGGATTTCCTACGATTATTTCTAGTATGGAATGAGACAATCACCCACTTTGGTATCTTATTGAACAAAAATGGTGATATTGTTCCTCCATTGATCAAGAATTTTGATTTTTGGGAAGTATCACGATCGTCCAATAATAAGGGTTTCAATTTTATCAAATGAACAATTTGAAGACCTATTGATTCTAAAAACTTTGAAAAGTTGATCATTCGTACCTTTCAATTCTTCATAGATGTAGATCTCGGACCTATGAATGGGGATATTTCCAAAACTCACACAGAAAAAACGAAGTGAGTTAGACAAAAATAAAAGCAACTTGGACAAAAAAAGAAGTGACTAGGACAAAAAGAAACGAAGTTACTTAGACAAAAAAATTTTGTCGATAACCTCAGACCAATCATTCGAATATTGATTAATACGTAATCGATCAAACACTACTTGAAAATGGCCTGTCTGCTTTGAAAGTAACTGTTCCAAATGTTCCTTGAAATTCTTGCTCCTATTGGACCATTTTTATCATTATGCATCATGATCCCAATTCATGGATCTCTCGGTTCAAGAAATAAAAATAAGAGGCTCGAACCATTTCTTTTGACTCATTTTCAAATTCGATAAATATTGGTTGATCTTATATTTCATTATAGTTCTATGATTCAGAGTATCCTTTCCTATTTGATCCCTTTGAATTCCATATTCGAAGTTGCGATTGGATCTATTCATTGAAAAAATCGATTCATTACATTTCTTATACACCCATAGGTACTATATTGGATTTGAATCATATTTTGGATCAATCTATATCGATTGACTGCCTCAATTATGTTGTTTCTTGCAAATACCACTATTTTTGGTTTTGGATCTTCCAAATCATTCCCGCAAGAGATCCTGACCCATTTTTTTCTGATCCTTCAAGAAAAAGATTCATTCTCTTCATAAAAAATAGGAGGTAGAACCAATAAAGATTCCTTTTTCGATTCATCCCTTGCCTCATTCAAGAATTGTTTTTGATCCAATCCGCGGGAATCAATAGAAAAGGCAAATCACTTGTGATAGAACAAATCCGGATCGGTTATTGATAGAGTGAATAGATCTGCCATTTCTTGAAATCTCTCTTCTGATGCAAAATCCTAGTAGTGTATCCTCCCCTGTTCCGGTCATGGAATAGATGAAATAAATCAAAAAATGGATTTTTATTCAAGAATGAAATCTAATTGGAACTGTCCATATCTGGTTCATTCTTCGAACAATATCACATTCCGGATCTGATGAAATAGGATGAATTAAGACGGTATCTTTTAAATACATAATTATCTTGAATATATCAACCATTTCTTTCTTTTCCAATCGCCTGTAAGGGACAAAAGAAAGATCTTGTTGTTTCTTCAACAATTTCTTATCTCTAGTGGACCTTTCAGTAGGATTCTTCGATCCCAAATGAAGTTTTGACCATCTGTCAAAGAAAAAAGAACGAGCGGATCTTGTAGGATTCCAAAGAAATTCTTCGAATTCTTCCGGAAATAGATGATTAATCATCTGCTTCTCACGTTCCATGAATAGACGAGACATTGAGGAATATCCAAAAAGGCATTTAGTGAATAAGCCTGATTCAATCTCTTTTCGTTCTGTTTGAAGAAAGGAAGGATCCCAAAGAATCGATCTTTCTTTTCATTGTTGAATCTCTCTTTGTTTAATCAATGTGTGATATTCCAAATCCTCATTACTAATGGAATCCAAATAATCTCTGGACTGATAAGAAGATCCTTTCAGTTGGCTAGAATTCGTTACATGAACGAAACTAGATCTTGTGGAATCATATTAAATATTTGACGATACATTTGGTACCTTACTAAAAACTGATCCTTGTTTACCAACCACACATTGTCTAACCAAATACAATTCTCTCTCGATACGTTCCTAAAAAATCCGATTTAGGAGATTCTTCCCCCCACAAACGAAGAGATCTTGGTGGAATTGCCACATATGAAATTGAGCACAGTTTTGCAAAGAAATAGACCACTTGTTTCTGGATAAGAGATGGGAAACATGCTCAATATCATTTGATTGAATAGTTGACCAAGCCCCTAGTTGTTTGAAGAAACCCTCCACTTCAATTGGTATTTTTTTCACGAAAATTAGACATGAGATAAGAAATCCAGTTCAATAAGATTTCGAATAGAGGTCCTGAATTCAAGTTGATTCTATTTCGACTCTTCCTCGGAGAAAGAAGATCAAACAATTCCCAATCATGGTCCCTGCGGATCAGATCATCCATATAATATACGGAAAAGAAGCTCCAGATATTTGAGATCTTTCTCGTTGAATAAGATCCCAATTCCAGCGAAGGTTTCTTTAGATATTTTACAACTAAAATCCCTCTTTTTTCCGATAAAGTTCTCCACCAATGCGAACCCCAGTTAGATTAAGGCATGTTATACATTTTATTTATTAGGAGAACCCAAGTACTCTCTTTCGTTCGGGATGTCTATGCTCCCATAATAAAGAAGAGTTAAGATAGCTCTTTAATATCGGGGGAAAGATGTCCCCTTCTGATAGTATATTTGACAACCTTATTTCCCCTTGGCCTTAGATGAGTCAAAGGGGGGGGGTTGCAAAAGCCCTCCTGAAAAGAATAAATGAACTTCAATTATTTTATTACAATAGAGGGGATCACATTCCCTTTTAAATCTCCTTGAAAAAGGAGAAAGGAAGACTCCTTTTTATTGTCTTGAAATACGCGAACAAATTACCCGATGAATAATAGGTACCCACACCCCAGGTAGAGTTAGTAAGTCGTGTAATCGGCGACCATTTTGCGCGGTTCGGGGGGCACTTGAGTCAGCCACCGGCGCCCAATAGTCTCTTGACCCCCATACTATTTTTGGGCCAATTTCCCCTTTGTACTACATAAAAATTAGATTCTTGACGAATTCGAGTTTGCTACTCTAACTTTGACTTTGACTTGAAAGAGTAGGTTTTTTCATCTGTTGTTGAAAAGTCAGGACCCATTGGGGAATCTATTCTAGACCCGATTGTCGGACCTAAATCTATCTTACTCTTCCTTGGTCTCTTCCACGGATTGGTGGATATGAAATAGAATGAATTCAAGGACAAATTCTCCGTTATTACTGTGATCCAGACCCAGGAAGGGCAAGACATGAATCAGAAAGAGTAACTTTTCTCTTAGGTGAAAGGGTGCACGCTAAAGCTAGTGTGACAGCCTGTATTATCTAAATGCTAATTCTATTCATATGATACTTTACATGAACTTATAGTATAGGTGAGGGATCATGTTTCTTAAATGGTTGGTGTTGGTTTAAACTAGATCACAAGGTAATGTAATGCCTTACACGTTTCAGCATGTGTATTGCATGTTAACTCTGACGGAAAGTATTTATGTAGATATAGTAAGGTGATAATTGATCGTAAAGTTAGAAATTAAGTACTAAGTTTGAAGAACAAGGAATTATATTTCAGAAATTGAAATAAAATAATTGAGCTGCTTGCTTGGCTTAATTTAAGCTAGCAGCTGCATCACCTACTTAAGCTATGATATAGTTAAAGGGCCAAGTTTGATGGACCATATTTAGGCTTATATTAATGAGTTATCACTTGAATACCAAACCCATCAAATGAATTTAAAATTTGAAAGAAATCACAGCAGCCAAATCTGCCAAGTCCCAATATGGATAAAGCCCAAGTGACAGCAACTAGGTGCATCACCTAGTTTGACCTTTTGAGCTGCTAGATGTGAACAAGTAGGTGCATCACCTACTTGACCAATTAGTGGCTGAATATGGACCCCAAAAAAAAGGAGATTCTAGAGGTTATTTCAGTGGTCAATAAAATTATATGTATATCCATTATGAGCAGATATTCTCCACCCATTTTAACACCAAAAAATAAAATTTAGCTCCAACTCTCTCTCTCTCTCTTTTCTTTCAAGGATTAAACCAACAGCCTTAAAGTTTTCTACGGTCTTGAAGAAACCCTTATATTTGCAAAACAAACTAAGTGAAAACTCATTGTTTTAGCTTAATTCTCCCATGGATGATTAGGAAAACATGTTATTAATCCTCTAATATAACTACATAGGATGAATATTTGCAGAAACTCTTGTTCACTTCCTTAGTTATTAAAAAACATTTCTTTCTTCTTTGGTTCAAATGTGAAAAGGAAGCTGAAGTTCTAAAAGAATTCAAGTTATAAGGAGAAGTTACAGAAATTGAGGTAAGGTAACTGCTCCATTTTTGTCTTCATTATGTATGAGTTTGAGTGAGGAATTAGTGGTGTGCTTTCATGAAGAAGTTAACGGGGTGGTGAGTTCAATACTTGGTTGTATGATAAAGAATATTTGGGGCTGTTCTATCAATATTAGTGTTGGTGCAGATTGGTTGAATTTGGGAAAAGGATGTATAATGTATGTGATGGATAGAGAATGAGGGTGTGGTGATACACATTATGCTAAGGGATGTATGGTCTCATTTTCAGTCAAAGTTAGCTACTTTTTTACAAGGCTCACCATGCTATAGTTGCTAATTTTAGTTAACCATGACTTAAATTGTAGATTAAAACAAATAAGGCGAGGCTGAATCGTGATAGTTTATCAGTCCGAGGATAAAGGATGTAAGGCTATGCTATTCTATATCACTTTGGAATGAAATCTGACACCTGCAATTAATATCAATGATGTGAATCTCGTAAGTTTTATTCCTCGACAAGGAAACATAGTGGCAGAGTACTGTCTCCAAATATCTAAGAATATTCCCCCTCTCCGTCGTGCATAGAACTACTTTATTATTTGTTCACTGTTTTATACTTGTGTAATTATCCCCCATCTACTGGTATAGAAATGGTAATTGCAAAAGCAAGTCTGTGAATCCTCCTCTTTGTTGTTTGAAGTCAATTGTGTCATTAATCCCTTAAAATAATGTATTGATGTTATGTAGCTCCTTATGTCATGAGTATTTTCTTGAAGTATTATTTTCTTGTCTACTATTACTGGTTCATACATTCATATCTCCAAAATGATTATGACACCAAAATAACATCTCTAAAGAGTTATGAACTTATAAACAACAATCTGAAAGATTAAAAAATCTAAGTGAAGAATCTATATATTTACGGGTGGCAGCCCAAGGCGAAAGCCTAGCATAGGTCGATCCCAACTGGTACATACGGTTGGCAGCTCAGGGGCGAAAGACTATCATGGGCCGATCCCTATTGGTATAGAAGGGTGGTAGCTCAGGGGCGAAATACTAGCATGGCCCGACCCCAAGTTATGTAATTATAAGGAGCGCATCCCAGGGGTTAATACGCCTAGCATGGGTCATCCTCTTCTACCACTGATGAGCTGATCACTTGTATCACATGTCTTACAAAGATTAAACATACAAAAAATTAAAGAAAACAATGTAACTTACTGATCCCACGAGAGTAAGCAAAGGTGGTCTTCTCTTCTAATCTATGCACTCATATGTTGCTATTTGATTTCATTTGAGCTCTTGTATTACATATGATATTGCCTTACATTTTAAGTAGATTTTTGGAACTGACGTCCCTCGCGTGGGATGCTGCATTCATGTTGCAGGCACAGGTACTCCAGCTAGTAGACCTCCTCAGTAGGAGCACACAAACTCTGCTACTTTTGGGTGAGCTCCAAGTTGATTCGGAGCTTTATTGAGTCTTTGGTAAATTAATTTTAGTATTGTACTGTAATTAAGGGTAAGGCGGGGTCTGTCCCAACCTACTCTAGTCTTCTATCTTTTACAGGCTTTGTAGACATTATGTACATTGTTCAGTTGTGTCTTACGGAGTTGTGGCCTCAACGACCAAGTCTTGTATATAACTTTTGGACAAACTTATGTTGTTTTGTATCGTTATATCCTAGGTGAACTTGCCACAATTGTTATAGTTATATGCACAGTAGAGCAGGTTTCAGGTTG
This sequence comes from Solanum pennellii, assembly GCF_001406875.1. Taxonomy (NCBI): domain Eukaryota; kingdom Viridiplantae; phylum Streptophyta; class Magnoliopsida; order Solanales; family Solanaceae; genus Solanum; species Solanum pennellii. Next base: position 39,292,274 of record NC_028648.1, on the reverse strand, counting down.
GTTCTCTCGGGCTTTTAGGGCATCGGGTGCATGTCCGTCTTAATGGGTTTTGAGGCGTGACAAAAAGTGGTATCAGAGCAGGTCATCCTAGGGAATCTACAAATCTGTGTCTATGCAGAATCTTGTTTATGGATGCCTTGTGCACCACATCTATAAACAGGAGGCTACGGGAAATGTAGGATTTGTCTCATTTCTTTCATTTCTTATATCGTGCGATAGAACCAGTGTTGTAGGTGAATTATATCTAAGATCTCAATTGTTTTATTATAGCAAAGATGCCGGTAACGAGAAGGAGTAAAAGTACTGGTAAACGAGTAGATGTGGCTGCCCAAGAACGGACCAACCAACCACCACCAAGTCAAGATGTTCATAGTGGGGCACATGATGAGTCTCTATTGCAGACTTCCCCGACACCTCCTTATCCTAAAGAACTAAGGAGGGAAATGAACCTCATGAACCCCCTATTAATGCTACCAAGCACGATTTGAGAAATGCAGTCCAATTATTGACTCGTATAGTTGCTGGTCATAGCCAAAGACAAGAAGGTCTAGTTGCAAGTACTAGTGGTGTAGATAGATCAGCTAGAACACGAATACGTGATTTTCTTAACTTTTACCCTTCATCATTTACCGGGTCAGATCCTAATGAAGATCTGCAAGACATTATAGATCAAATTAAACGCCCTTTGGATATTATGCATGTAAGTGGTGAAGAAGCACTTGAGATAGCTGCATACATATTAAAGGGTGTGGCTATATTGTGGTAGGAAGCTTGGAAGAAATCTAGGGGAACAAATGCACCTTCAGCTACGTGGAAAGAGTTCAAAAAGGCATTTCTTGTTCATTATCTTCCATTGGAGATTCAAGAGGCCCGTGCGGATTAGTTTTTTGATCTCCACCAAGGAAATATGAGTGTAAGAGAGTATAGTCTCAAATTTAATTCCTTGGCCCGGTATGCTCCTAATGTAGTAGCTACTATTGAGGATATAGTTCATCGATTTGTGGATAGATTAGATTCATATCTGGTTAGAAAATGTACAATTGCTTCGTTGAATAAAGAAATGGATATAGCAAGGATGCAGGCTTTTGCAGAAAAGTTGGAGGATCAAAGGCAAAGAAGAAGGACGCAAGAGTCGGAAATAGGGCATTCTAAGAGGGCAAGATCCATGGGGAAGTTTACACCATCCCAAGGTGAGTTTAGGACTCGATTTTCTAACAGACCACCTTGGACGTAATCTTTCTAATCTACAACTAGTGATCCACCATGATTCCAAGGGTTTAGGGGCAATCATTTTGTGCAAAGAAGTGAAAGCCAAAAGCTCATAAATAGCGAGTCATCAAGAGTAGAGAAGTACGAGCCAATCAAGGCCTCCACGACATCCTTGTAAACAGTGTTAGAAGAATCATCTAGGTGCATGTAGGTTTGGGACAGATGCTTATTTTTTCTGTGGCACACCAGGGCATATGATGAGAAACTACACTATAGGGGAGTTAGTGGTGTTGCACAACCAACTCGATCAGTTGTTGCGTGGACCTCATCAACCAGTTCTTAAGGTAGGGGAATACATATGCCTACAGGTCATGGTAGAGGATCTAGGGGAGAAGCTAGTTGTAGTGGAGGTCAGAATCGCATATATGCACTAGGGGATCGACAAAATTCAAGAGCCTCGCCAGATGTGGTTACAAGTACATTGTCCATCTTTTCACGTATTGTAGATGCATTAATTAATCCGGAGTCTACACTATCATATGTTACACCATTGATTGCTGCAAAGTTAAAAAGAACACCAGAATTATTAGTGAAGCCATTTGAAGTATCTACACCAATCGATGAGTCTATTATAGGTAGAAGGGTTTATCGTAATTTCATTGTAAATACTTGTGGTCGCGCTGCATTGGCTGACCTTGTTGAGCTAGACATGGTAGATTTTGATGTTATGATGGGTATGGATTGATTAGCTTCTTTTTATGCCACGGTAGATTGCCGAATTAAGATAGTGCATTTCCAATTTCCAAAAGAGGCAGTCCTCAAATGGAAAAGTAATATTGGGGCACCAAGAGGTAAATTTATTTCTTATCTTAAGGCAAATAAGATGATGTCCAAAGGATTCATATTCAATTTGGTTAGAGTGAAAAATGTAGATGCGGAGCCACCAACCCTTGAATCAATTCCTATGGTAAAAGAATTTCCAGATGTGTTTCCCGATGATATTCGAGGTTCACCTCCAGAACGAGAAGTAAAGTACGGTATTGGTGTGCTTCCATATACTAAACCTATCCCAATTCATCTATATAGAATGTCTCCAACATAATTACGAGAGTTGAAGGAGTAATTAAAAGACTTATTATAAAAAGGATTCATAATCCCTAGTATGTCCCTATGGGGAGCACCAGTTTTATTTGTACGCAAAAAAAGATAGCTCGTTAAGAATGTGTGTCGACTACCGGCATTTGAATAAGGTAACTATTAAGAACAAATATCCCCACCCTAGAATTGATGATTTGTTTGATCAATTACAAGGTGCTAGGTGTTTTTCAAAGTTCGACCTGAGGTAAGGTTATCACCAAGTGCGGGTGAAGGACAAAGATATACCCCCAGACAACTTTTCGAATATGGTATGGTCATTTAGTGTTGTTAGTCATGTACTTCGGCTAACAAATGCACCAGCAGCTTTTATGGATTTGATTAATATGGTATTCAAGCCATTTTTAGATGTGTTAGTGATAGTGTTCCTAGATGTCAATTGGTGTATTCAAGATCGAAAGATGATCATGCTAATCACTTGCGGTATGTTTTACAAATTCTCCGTGATAGTAAATTGTATGAAAAGTTCTCTAAATGTGAGTTCTGGTTGAAATCTGTGGCATTCCTATGTCATATTGTATCTGAGGAAGGAATAAGGGTTGATAACCAGAAAATAGAAGTCGTGACAAATTGCCCAAGACCTACAACGCCTACGGAGATCCGTACTTTTCTTTGATTGGTAGGTTATTATAGAAGGTTTCTTGAAGGATTCTCTTCCATGGCTGTAACCTTAAGAAAGCTAACACACAAAGAAACCATATTTTAGTGGAGCCATGTGTGTGAAAGAAGCTTCCAAGAGCTGAAGAGTAAATTAACTTCTACGCATGTGTTGGTACTTCCAAAAGGTACAGAAGGCTATGTAGAGTGTTCTGATGCTTCGCGAGTGGGATTAGGTTGTGTATTGATGAAGAATGGTAAAGTTATAGCTTATGTCTCAAGGCAACTGCGACCACATGAGAAAATTATCCAACCCATGATCAAGATCTAGCATCAGTTGTGTTTGCTTTGAAGATATGGCGCCACTGCTTGTATAGAGTTCATGTTGAAATATACACTGATCACAAAATTTTGCAATATAGATTTAAGCAAAAGAACTTAAATCTGAGGCAGCGAAGGTGGCTGGAGCTATTAAAAGATTATGACATTGACATCTTCTATCAGTTCGGGAAAGCTAATGAAGTTGATGATGCTTCAAGAAGTAAAATAATGGCAAGCAGTTATGGGAAGTCTGTGGAAAGACAAGGAATGACTAAGAATCTGTGCCAACTAGTGAACTTGGGTGTTCGCCTTCTTGAATCTCAAGACGAAGGGTAGTAGTGGAAGTGAAACAGAAGCAGTACACTGATCCAATACTTTTATACCTAAAGAGAATGTACTACATTGTATCATAAAGGCATTTGAGCTTAAGAAAGGCGGAGTACTTCGATGTCAAAACAGATTGTTTGTACCTAATATAGATGAACTAAGAAAGAGGATCATGATGGAAGCACATAATTCAAGATACTCTATTCATCCGGGGTCAACTAAAATGTATCATGACTAGAGAGAAATGTATTGGTGGAGGGACATAAAGAAGAACATTGCAAAATTAGTGGCTGAATGTCTAAATTGTCAACATGTAAAATTAGAACAACCAAAGCCCGAAGGTTACATGCAATGTATAGAACTTCCAATTTTGAAATGGGACTTGATCAACATAGATTTTGTCACTGGTTACCCTCGCTCATTTCGGAAGTTTGACTCCATATGGGTGATAATTGATAGACTTACAAAAGCAGCGCACTTCTTGCCAGTGAAGACTACTTATACAACAGAAGAGTATGCAAGGTTGTACATTAAAGAGATAGTTTGACTACATGGAGTGCCAATATCTATAGTACCTAATAGATGATCTTAGTTCACTACAAATTTTTGGAAGTCGTTTCAAAAAAGTTTGGGAACACAAATGAATTAAGTACAACTTTTCATCCTCAAACGAATATCCAGGCAAAACGTACCATTCAGACACTTGAGAATATGCTGCGAGGTTGTATATTAGATTTCAAGGGTAGCTGGGATTATCACCTACCACTTATTGAATTTTCTTTTAACAATAGCTACCATTCGAGCATTAAAAAGGCACCTTATGAATCTTTATATGGTCGAAATTGTACCAATTAGCTTGTTCAAAACAAGTAAGACTGCCTTATTTGGGCTAGATCTTGTTCATGAAGGTATGGAAAAAGTCAAAGTTATACTGCAGCTGCTAGAAATAGCTCAGAGTTGACATAAATCATATGCAGATAATAGAAGGAGAGGAATAGAATTTTTTATTGGGGATTGGGTGTTCTTGAAGGCGTCTCCGATGAAAGGGGTAATGAGGTTTGGTAAAGAGGGAAAGTTGAGTCCACATTATATAGGGCCATATAAGATTATGCAAAAAATTGTCCAAGTAGCCTATGAGTTAGAGCTGCCACAAGAGCTTTCATCAGTTTATCTGATGTTTCATGTATCAATGCTACGAAAATAAGTCGGTGGCCCATCTAGTATTACTCCTAACGAAGATGTATTGGTGACAGGAGATCTCACTTATGAAGAAGTACCCATTACTATTCTGGATCGACAAATTAGGGAGTTAAGAAATAAAGAATTAGCTTTTGTAAAAGTTGTATGGAGAAACCAACAAGTAGAAGAAGTTACATGGGAAGAGGAAAGATCAAAATGTTAGTGAAGGCGTTGAAAAGTAAGTATATGTTTATATGTTCAATGTGATTATTAGTAGTATTTACTTAGGCTTGAACTTGTTTGACCTAGACAACATTGCTAACATTCGAGGAAGAACTTTTTAAGGGGGGGAGGATGTGACCCCCTGTATTATGTATATCCTAGTTCTATTCATGTGATACTTGACATAGACTTATAGTATAGGTGAGGGATCATGTTTCTTAAATGGTTGGTGTTGGTTTAAACTAGCTCACAAGGTAATGTAATGCCTTACACGTTTCAGCATGTGTATTGCAAGTTAACTCTGACGGAAAGTATTTATATAGATATAGTAAGGTGGTAATTGATCTTAAAGTTAAAAATTAAGTACTAAGTTGAAGAACAAGAAATTATCATTCAGAAATTGAAATAAAATAATTGAGCTGCTTGCTTGGCTTAATTTAAGCTAGCAGCTGCATCACCTACTTAAGCTATGATATAGTTAAAGGGCCAAGTTTGATGGACCATATTTAGGCTTATATTAATGAGTTATCACTTGAAGACCAAACCCATAAAATGAATTTAAAATTTGAAAGAAATCACAGCAGCCAAATCTGCCAAGTCCCAATATGGATAAAGCCCAAGTGACGGCAACTAGGTGCATCACCTAGTTTGACCTTTTGAGCTGCTAGATGTGAACAAGTAGGTGCATCACCTACTTGACCAATTAGTAGCTGAAAATGGACCCCAAAAAAAAGGTTCTAGAGGATATTTTGTTGGTCAATAAAACTCTATATATATCCAATATGAGAAGATATTATTCACCCATTTTAACATATAAAAATAAAATTTATCTCCAGCTCTCTCTCTCTCTCCCCTTTCTGTCAAGGATTAAACCAGCAGCCTTAATACTCATGGTTTTAGCTTAATTCTCCCATGGATGATTAATAAAACATGTTATTCATACTCTAATATAATTACATAGGCAGAATATTTCCAGCAGCTACTGCTCACTTCCTTAGTTATTAAAATACATTTATTTGTTCTTTGGTTCAAGTGTAAAGGGAAACTGAAGTTCTAAAAGAATTCAAGTTATAAAGAGAAGTTGCAGAAATTGAGGTAAGGTGACTGTTCCATTTTTGTCATCCTTATGTATGAGTTCGAGTGAGGAATTAGTGGTGTGCTTTCATGAAGAACTTAAGGGGGGTGAGTTCAATACTTGGTTGTATGATAAAGAATATTTGGGGTTGTTCTATGTATATTACTGTTGGCGCAGATTGGTTGATCTTGGGAAAAGGATGTATAATGTATGTGATGGACAGAGATTGAGGGTGTGGTGATACACCTTATGTTAATGGCTGTATGAGCTCATTATCAGTCAAAGTTAGCTACTATTTTATAAGGCTCACGGTGTGATGGCTGCTAATTTTAGTTTACCATGACTTAAATTGTAGATTTAAACCAGAAAGGGGAGGTTGAATCGTGACAGTATATCAGTCCGAGGATAAAGTATGTAATTCTATTCGATTCTATATCCCTTTGGCATGAAATATGACACCTGCAATTAATATCAATGAAGTGAATCTCATAACTTATATTCCTTGAAAAGGAAACATAGTGGTAGTGTACTATCTCAAAATAGCTAACAATATTTCCCCCTCTCCGTAGTGCATAGAAATACTTTATTATTTGTTCACTATTCTATACTTGTGTTATTATCCCCCATCTAGTGGTATAGAAATGGTAATTGCAAAAGCAAGTTTGTGAATCCTCCTCTTTGTTGTTTGAAGTCAATTGTGTCATTAATCCCTTAAAGTAATGCGTTGATGTTACATAGCTCCTTATGTCATTGTTATTTCCTTGAAGTACTATTTTCATGTCTTCTATTACTGGTCCGTACTTCCATATCTCCAAAATGATTATGACACAAAAATAATATCTCAAATGAGTTATGAACTGATAAACAACAATCTCAAAGATTAAAAAATCTAAGTGAATAAATTTATATAATTACGGGTGGCAGCCCAGGGCAAAAGCCTAGCATGGGTCGATCCCAACTGGTACATAATGGTGGAAGTTCTGCGGTGAAAGCCTATCATGGGCCGATCCCTATTGGTATAGAAGGGTGGCAGCTCATGGGCGAAAGCCTAGCATAGGCCGACCCCGAGTTGTGTAATTATGAGGACCGCATCCCAGGGGTTAATACGCCTAGCATAGGTCATCCTCTTCTACCACTGATCAGCTTATCACTTGTATCACATGCCCTACAAATATTATAACATACAGACTAGTAAAGAAAAGAATGTAACTTACTTGATCCCACAAGAGTAAGCAGAGGTGGTCTTCTCTCCTAATATATGCACTCATATGTGGGTATTTGATTTCATTTGAGCTCTTGTACTACATATGCTATAACCTTACATATTCAGTACATTTTTTCGTATGGACGTCCCTCGCAGGGGATGCTGCATTTCTTGCTGCAGGCAAAGGTACTCCAGCTAGTAGACCTCTTTAGTAGGAACACACGAATTCTGCTACTTTTGGGTGAGATCCAAGTTGATTCGGAGCTTTATTGAGTGTCTGGTAATTCATTTTTGTATTGTATCGTAGTTAAGGGTAAAGTGGGTATGTCTCGACCTACTCTAGTCTTCTATCTTTTAGAGGCTTTGTAGACGTATGTACATGGTTCAGTTTTATCTTAAAAAGTTGTGGCCTCAACGGCCAAGTCTTGTATATAACTTTTGGACCTACTTATGTTGTTCGGTATCGTTGCATCCTAGGTGAAGTTGCCACAATTGATATAGTTATATGCACAGTAAGAGCACGTTGCAACTCTTTTTCACGATATAGGTGTAATTTCATTAATTCAGTATTCGTAAGGTAAAGCGTTGCGGTTCTCTCCATCCGATCGATAGTAAGATACAATACCTTCATGTACCTTTATTATTCGTACTTGAGGAGAACCGAAGAACTTTCTTTCATCCCAAAGCATCAACTGATCCTTAAATGACTAATCCCTGGCTATGAAAGACAGGGCCGCTTGGCCAACTAGAAAAAAGACATCTTCCCTTCTCATCAACTTCACGCGGCCATTCGTTTTCTATCGAGGTCGGGGTAATTTGAAGAAAAATCCATCATTGAAGGGCTAGAGGCCAGATCGCTTACTCAACAATTTCTTCTTCTCCAAATGGGACCCTTTACTAGTAACGGCGCGTGGAACCGAGGAGGCGGATGAGACTCTATTTAAAGGCTTCAGGTCGAGCCCCCTCCCTTCAATAATGTCGAAGGATCATGAATGATATATAGCACAATAACTTGACTTAGTAGTCAGTCTCTTAGTGTCGACCTCGTATGTTCTCAGTCTTAAATTTTCCATTTCTTGCTAAGTAAGGAGCATCCCTTTTCTTGCTCCTGCGCATTAAGGACAATACCACTACATACACTCAGAAAAAGCTTCTTTTTCACACCCTTGAAAATTGGGTATCTTCTTCTGGCCCCTTGGAGGCAAGTGAGAACACTAGATCGAATACATACGATTGTCCACATTTTTTACCTTATATCTACTTCTCTATTTTTCCTTTTTACGATTGTTTGCTTCCAAAGGCTTATGCGGGACAGCAGTTCCTTCATCATCATAAAAAGGGAACGAAGATTCCCAATTGGGAGGCCTTGCCACATGCTTCTTTTCAATAATTGAAATTTTATTAATAATATCTTCCTTCACCATCAGAAAGATGGACTGATACGAGAGAAGACAAAATAGAGGCCAGGCTCAGAAGTAGAATCCAAATATAGGGAAATAGATGCTCATTGAATGAAAATCCATGCTTTTCCAAACACATAAAGTAGACGGAATTCTAGGACTCCACCTGGAGACATATACTTTTATGCATATCTTTCCTTCATTCTTCTGAGGTTCTACCTCCCTTTATATTTGCAAGTAAATGTTGATTTCTATTATATAACTAGGCCCAAGTTACGGCGGGCTCTTTTCATTCTGAAATTTTTTATACATGTTTTATTCTTACTGAGTTTTGTATATAAGATCTATTATCACGTCTTTCATGGGATTCTACTTTATTTCCTTTTTTTTATTGTTCCATCCGAGATCTTACTCCTTGACCACTATATAAATCAACCTGATAAGGACCCTGAATGGGTGGAATTCGTACGACAAGGTCTACAAACCCAGGGACTTTCACCCAGGGAGTACGAGGTTTTGTTTTCAACTCATGACCATATTTCATCTCTCTATCAACTAATTTATGGTCAGAGGATCCCCAATTCTTCATTTATCCACAAGACCTTGATTCCATATAGAGGGTAAACCTCGAACCCTTTGAATTCAATAAGCGGTCTCTATGCCATGTCTTGGAAAGCTTGTGTGGGGATAGAGAAGAATCACCATTCTATGGGGAAGTCAAAAGGACCCAGGCAGATCATTCCTAGGGCTATTTAAAACAAAAGCACCTAGCCCAATTGGAAATGCACCATCGGCGAGAGTTAGTTGAGTTATGGATTCCTTGAGAGGAGGAACGGTTTTGCTAAGCAAACAAAATGCCACTCTAAGAGAAAAACGTTTTCTTCTCGATAGGGAAGACCCATAACATTATTTTTTCATTTTTTCAAGTTTTGATTCCTGTAGTGATTCAATTGTCATTTGTATAGTGATTCAGTTCTGATACATAATCAATCCAATTAGTTTGGTTCATTACTAAAATGAATCGAATCCTATCAAATATTTTTATTCCTCCTTTGAATTACTCATATATATCCTATGAATTTCATTTTACACTGGAAACTATTCTAGGAGAAGTTCGAATCCGTTCTGCTCGGGTATTGATTGGATTGGTTTGACATGGTTTATGCATTACTGTTTCCCGAAAGAGTTAATATCTCTATTAGTTAAACCCTTTCTTACCCTGCCTTTGGATTCGTATTTGTTTCTACACAATCAACGGAGGCCCTCCCGATATATTTTGCAACTTCTCCAATAGCATGCTCTTACTTTGTCTTTCCCTTAATAAGTCATCAAATTTGGTGCTTTTTGATCCCTAGTTTCTATGGGAAACAAAGGATGAAATACAATCAATTCCTCCATTTTAGTAGTCCTTGCTTCTCCTTTTTCCTGCTCCTAACTCCTCCCTGTGTAGTTCCCAATGTTGTGCACTTTCCATACTTTATGGGTGCAACATCAACAAATTCGCTCATGATCAAGTTACAACCTAAGATCTATGACCATATTATGTTTACTGTTTGTAATTCCTTCATTCCATCCGTATGCTCCCAGATACTTGTAATTGTGATCCGTTTGCCAGAACTAAGGGGTCTTTCTGTAGAAACCTCCATGAACAATCATCATTTTTTGATGGTTTTTCTGCTTCTGACAGCTACTCTTTCCACATCTCCAAATATCTAGTGCCAAATTTTTGCTCCTTTCCTTATTTGTTTGATAATAGAGTTGGTTATCTTTGTGGCATCGATTGTACAAGTTCGTGAAGAGGGATAGACGATTGGAATGAGGGAAAGCGGCTCGATCGACAAAAAAGAAGAGTAACCTCCCTAGAACCTGGCCAAGTCATTATCAATGAATTACTGAAAAATTCTCAACCAACATTTGCGATTCATTCCCTTAAAGATTATAACACACAAGAAGACTCCTTATAGCTCCGTGGGGAGCGGGATGAGTGATACATCTAGCGAGCGCCGGTGAAGAACACAAGCAAGTCTGGAGCTCGGGTATTGATATATTCCATCAAGAGAAAGGACGCAGACTGGTAAGAAGGCTAACAACATAGGGGGCGAACTGAAAAACTCAGCTTTTTGGAGNCCCCCCCCCCTACTCTCTCTCTATTAAAAAGCCTGCGAGAAGCGCAAAGAGCTAAGCCATTAATGTCGTGGCGAAGGTTATACCCCATAAAGTCAGCGAAGCTAAGGTTTTGTATGTGTTATATCCTTTCGATTGAGCGAGAACTTATAAGGAAAGCCTTCATTGCCCTTTGAAAAGACTTTTAAAAAAAAAAGCGCTAGAGAAGAGAGAAAGTTGCAGAATTGCTCCTATAGATCTCATGGAATAAGGCAGAATTTCTAACTAAACTTTCCACCTCCTGCTTTCATAGAAAAAAGAAATTAGGAGATGAAATCCCGATTACATTAAATGCAATCCAAAATTGGATTTGAAAGACCAAGCCAGAGAAAAGAGGCGTTGAGATAACACCTTTCATCCTAATCTCATTCTACTGAAAAAAGGGAGCCCCCTTGATTGCTTGAAGAGATTTTTAGGCAGAATTAGCATAATTATTACCGTGAGTATTGAGATGCCAAAAGGGATTATCCTCCTGTGGGCTGGAATATAAGATTTATGCAGTCCATTGAAAAAGCAAAACAAAAAAGTATTCTAAAGCCAAATGCGCTTGGATGGGTAGTTGAATATGGGGATAAACCCTTTTTTATCCTTTATATTTAATGTAGTCAATCATTTTGAGGTTATGAGAACAAAGAGTAATAGAGATTTGAGAATTTTTTCTTTCTCTATCGACTGACCGTCCTTTTAGCAGTATTGTTTGGGGAGTCGATAAGCTAATTCCTGTAGATGTATATTTGCCAGGTTGTCCACCTAAACGGGAAGCGGTTATAGATGCTATAACAAAACTTCATAAGAAAATATCTCGAGAACTCTATGAATATCGAATTAGGTCTCAACAAGCGAATCGGTGTTTTACTAACAACCACAAGTTCCATGTTCGACGCAGTATTCATATGGGAGATTATGATCAAAGAGTTCTATATCAACCACCATCTACTTTAGAGATCCCTACAGAAATCTTTTTTAAATACAAAAATTCAGTATCTTCAGCCGAATTAATGAATTAGACAGGATTCCTTTGTCCAGAATAAGAAGTAGTGGATAAATTTTCATAAATTTCATCGTAAATGTGAAATACTTATAAAAATAAAAATGCGGGAGATATAAAAAAGATGCAGGGTCATTTGTCTGCTCGGCTAGTCAAGCATGGGCTAATTCATAGATCTTTGGGCTTTGATTACCAAGGAATAGAGACTTTACAAATAATGCCCGACTATTGGCAGTCCATGAGCAAAAGCTCCTGTCATGATGAATCCTGCGATATATTGGTGGTGGGTATGTAATGCAGCTTGAGTAGTAAAGTCTTGTGCTATGAATGCATAAGCAGGTAAAGAGTACATGTGTTGAGCTACCAAAGAAGTAATAACCCCTAAAGAAGCTAGAGCAAGGCCTAATTTAAAATGAAGCGAATTTTTTATTGTGTCGTAAAAACTTTTATGTCCACGCACAAATCGTCTCCCGGGAGGAATATGTGCATCTAAAAGATCTTTCATACTATGACCAATCCTGAAATTGGTTCGATACATATGACCATCAATAAGAAAAATAAATTCAATAGCTAAATGTTGATGGGCAATGTCAATCAGTTATAAATTTTGCGTTTGTGGATGGAATCCCCCGAGAAGAGTTAGAATGGCCATTCCCGCCCCTATGGCGGTACCAAATAAATGACTACTAGAATCGGGGTTTTGAGCATAAATATTCCATTGACCTATAAGAAGTGGGCCTAACCCTATACTCATATGTTTTTGGACAGTATAACCGATTATATGATGTTCTTTTCTCTCTTGGAGTAAGAAAAATATGTTTGAAAGGTGCATAGTGGTGAAGTCAAGAGATTTTGAAATCTCTCTTTCCTGTGCGATCAAGAATAAGGATAATCCACCAATGGAAATGAAACTAGTAAAGTAAGATGCTGGAACTATTCCTTTCATCTTGTCTTTGCTCTTCCCCCCATCCTCCCATCCCCACTCCGCTCAACTCTGATACCCGAATCTCCTTTTTGTTTGAAGTTTATTGGACATGAATGAACTTGAACAGACGTACCCGCCCGCTTCTGCTTTCTGCCATATGGGTTCAGTTTCATAATGTTATTATCGGACTCCATTTATTGAATTTGGTCTAGCTATATTACAAGCTTTTGTTTTTACGATCAACATATAATTATAGTAGACAACCTACTTTCTTAATAAAGAAAAGTTGTGGACATAGTAAACCTCCTACTATAAGAGCGATTCCCTGGGACCGGAAGGGGAAAGATTGAATTTTGAAAGACTCAGCCCCCGGTTAGGAAGATCGGGAGGGTTAGTGTCCTCTTAAGAAGGAATACCCAACTTCTGGGGTCAGCTTCGATCACGAGGAGAGAAGAGCGGACCACTGAAAGACTCAATTCCTATCCGCCCAAGGTAGAGAGTTCAATTTCAAATCCAATGATTTATTGACCTACGAATCTGCTGTTACGCAACTCAACCCTTCTCCGCAAGCTCTTTTACTTGTTGGATGTGCAAAACAACCTATTCCTCATTACGAAGACTCGGTGTCCTTTGAAACATTACATCTGGTTGCACGTAATCCTGACTTTCGCCCTTCACTCGTGAAGTTGGACTGACTAGTGACTTTAAATTCAACCTTGAGACCGAGACCTGCCTCTCACTTTTTGGTTCATTGCAAGGAAAGAGTAAAAAGAAAAAAGGAAGATTTCGGCAGACACAAGCCCTCGGGACTTGACACTTTGACATCGGGAAGCTTGCCACAGGGTTCTTCGTTTGGAACTGCCCTTTTCCTGTCCAAAGTGAAATTCCTCCTTGCTTTCCCCTTTGACCTATGCAAAACTCCACTTTTGTTGTTGCCAGGTGGAATGATTCATTCAACCTCGATAGCGGCAACCAAGGCACCCTTCTCTATCGAATGAATCTTCAAATCATCATCTTCAAACCACGACTGCGATCACGGTTTCTAGTTGACTTTATCTAAGTTGAAAGGGGCAGGAAAACACTTCACAAAATGCGCTTTGACAGAGAGCGAGATCTTTGAAATTCAATCAGAACAGCACTGGATGGTTAAGATATATGATTCTTGTCGGAGTCACGTGGATCACAAAATTGATTTATGATTTTAAGTCCACTCGTTGATTTTGAGAAAATCGAATAAATTGGATTTTTTCCCAGCGATGCCTCCAACTCGAGATTTTGATTCATAGAGCTGGCCATCAAATGTATATTCATCCATCTATCAGCTGCGTCTTCTTTAGTGAATGAAAGAGGGACTCATTTCATAGGACGCAAGGATAGGAAGATGGGGTTCAATGAAGGCTGCTGTTGAGGTTTTTATTCCAACTAGCAGGGAAAGGCCTCGTCTTTGTCCTGTAGAATGAATGTGAAAAGCAGAATCTTATGATTCAGATACATGACTAAATGAACAGATAAAAGATCGGGATAGCCAGGATGACCTATTTCAAGATCAGATGATCCACCTCTTTGTCCACTTGGGAGGGCTGACTCGAATAGGTCAGATACGAGGGAAAGATCCCATAAAAGAGAGTTCGGATAGGTCAGATACGTCCTCCTTTGATATTCTAATATGGGAGAACTAAAAGACTGACCCATTCGGTGACTTTCGCGGTCACCCTGACTAAACCAACTTGAATATGAACTACAATTCAGATCAATTCTTACCGAAATAGGATTTCCTTTTCGTGCCATGCGTGCTTTGACTTTACTTCTTTCCCCTTTTTCTTCTTGGTCCAATATTTATTCTGGAAGGTCTTCGTTTTTGTGTAGAATAAAACTCTCCAAATTTATGACCAACCTTTCCTTTAGTAATCTTACAACGAACAAGAGTTTTTCAATTGTAAATTTGTACGGAGCAATCAATGAATTCCGGTGAAATAGAGGATCTACGTGACCAAATTTTCATGTTAAAAAAATATTTGTTCTTCTTCATTCTCAAGAGGAATGCATCAACAAAACTACCATTCCACATAGATCGTCGTGGTATGATCGAATTTCTTCGCTTCAATTCCGCCCCTAAAGATAGCTCCTACTCCTACTCCTTCTTCTTAAGGATAGGATCCTCCTTGGTCCTTTTTACAAAACACTCTCAGCCGCGCAAGAGCACTGGCTATCTTTCTCTTTATATGCAATATCTTGAAAGGAAAATAAGAAGATCTATTGTGGCCTTATGTTGGCATGGGATTTGGGTTACAAGAAGGTCATTCTTGAAACAGATTTTGAATATTGTTTGCATGCTGTGATTCATTTGATTTCCTCTAATCACCCTCAAGAACAATTGATCCAAGCTTGCAGGAATCTTGTTCAAAGGGATTGGCAGTGCTTTTGTAAGCATACTCAGAGAGAAGAAGGTAAGATCGCGGTAGACTGGTTGGCATCTGTATCTCTAAAGTAGCCTTCGGGTTATCAACAGCTTTTGACGTGTCTGCCTTGACAAAAGATACCTAAAAAAGAAGAAAGAAAAGGAAAACTTTATTGTAAATGGCACCAAAAATGGACTCACTCTAAAAATAATTGTGTAAGTTTCAAGAATCTGATTCAAGATTACTTGGACAAAGGTTTGTTTCGGATAGCAGACCGACCATTACGAATCAAGACATCACCGTTTGCGGGAGCAGTAGAGAGATCAATATGATGTCTGCTGACTTAAGGAAGTTGTCTCACCCACAGAAAGAGTGGGAGGCGGCTGAGCACATCCCATCCCACAAGAGTCAAGCCCTTCAACGGCTTAAACGTGCCATAAATCGGCTTTTAGTGGACTCAAAAAAGAAATCTTGATATAATATATATCCCGATAAGAGGAGGATAAAAAAAGCTTATGATCAGCCCATCATAGAGATGAACAGAGGAAGAGAACGAACGACAGTCTCTTGAGCGACCGATCAAGAAATGCAAAGATAAGGTGAATGGTTAGTGATGAGGGCATAGAACAAAAAAAGTTCCTTCTCAGTCTTTTGAATCCCAGGGATTGCCTCAGGGAAGAGGCCAGTCCCCAAAAAGCCATCTCAATTGGTATCCTTCAAAGGTGAATATAGGCCTTATTGAAGCATAAAAGTGAAATAATAATAATGAGAGGCTTTTGTCCGTTGATGGTCATCTTACCTTTCTCCTACGCTACGCTCTCAACTCGATCAATCGCTTTGTCCTTATTTATTGAAGAGGTGCCCTATGGAACATGTTTTATGGAATTGAACTCTTTATTCCGTATTTCTTTTATTACTGATTGAATGAAACTTATGTAGTCGATCATGATGGAAAGATCCCGCTAGGATCTCAGCGCCTCACCTCTGCACTTATTCCATCTATTTAGTCAATGCTCAGCCTTTAGCCTGCTTTGAATGATCCTATCTGCACTTATTCCATCTATTTAGTCAATGTCAGTGATTTCTTACGTCAAAGTCTAATGAGAAGATATTAAGAGTCAATGTAAGTGATTTCATACTCCACAAATATAAACTAGAATAGTTGGCAAAGGCAATCTTTCGTTGAAAGTAATTTCAATGAATATACACTATAGATTCTCTTCGCTATATCACTTTTGTATCTCATCTATCTTACTTCTTGATTAAGCAGCCCTGGAATCACTTCACTGCGGGCGAAATGCCTAATCATCAAAGCAAGTCCAAGACCATGCAAAAATGGCCTCATTTTCATGGGAGCCCTTTCCTTACTCCTCAATATAGTCGTTCTGTATATTAAGATTTGCAGCACCTATTCAGGATGTATGCATCCAGAATATATACTAATCGTAAGATTTGCCGCACCTATGCGTCAAACTTTGATGTCTCACTTATTTAGATACGACGAGATAATCATCAATGTTCGTGAATCTCAACGGGAATACCTCACTGCACCGGTACTGGTTATGAGCCACATTCAGCGAAGAGTTTCTGGTCTTTGTCCCCTTAATGCATTATAAATTGCAAGGAGAAATGCAAAAAAAAGTGGAATTCTATAGGTTTAGCTAAGATGATTTCAGAAATGAGAAACTTATTCCTTTTTTGTTTGGTGCGAGCTCAACTTTAGCTATACATTGCCCGAAAAGAGTGGTTTGCACCCAAACCGCTCTTCAACCACATGCGGCAGAATTTTAGAATATATTTAGTACGAAGATATTGGCACAAGAAGGCGAACTCTCATTATATATCAATATTTTGCTCTAGCTGCTATTGATTTGATTACATTGTCTCATTGAGCAGTGTTTTCTCATGGAGGAAAGAAAGATGGGCCAAATCATGCGGGTAAGTGCCCAAGAAAGTTCATACAAGCTACTTCAACTACTGTCACCCCTAAGTATTGCATTATTAGTGAGAGTTCGGCCATTTGAAGAAAAGACATCGGATTATACAAAGTGACCCTAATGCTATGATGTTGACACAATCTGGTTGGTGGCATTTTCATATGAAAAACATAAAAGATTATTTGGATCATTGTTCCAATGTATCTCAGCTTTTCTACAAGTTCCAATTTAGAAGGCTGAAATTGACCATTAGAAAACAAAATAATGGCCAGTTAAAAGAGTTCTCCTTTGAAGTTGATTTTAATGAGCATAAAACAAGGCGAAGAGTCTAATTACTGCTTTTTGTTTCACTTTATAGGGTAGGGTCATTGTGCCTATGTGGGTCATAGAAAAGAAAATACATAAATCCTAACAAGCGAGCCATGCTTCCTTGAAATTTGCTAGAATTGTCATCACCTATGGTTGATTATGAAAAAAAACTGGAAACAAGAGACATAGGTTTTTTTTCCAGTTTCTGATTCCAGATTTTATGCATCTATTGTTCTTGTTATATTAGTGTATAATATTTTCAAAGAGTTCACGCTGAAGCAGACACATCTCAGTCGATATTCCTAGTTCAGCATGTTTCGGAAAAAAATATTCTAAAATCTATTTCTTTTGTTCTACTTTAATTTAATTGGTGTATAATATTCTTTAGTTATAGCTTTATTATTTTTATTGTCGATAATATTTGATTATATCTTGTAACTACTTTGAGTGAAAAATCAACGATCATTTTACGAAAAATACATAAATTATGGACTTCTTAATGGACCTCCTCACACTAATTTTAAGCAAACAAAGTAATTAACAAGTTAAAAAATCTAAAAATCATATTAAATTAATTAATTTTCTAAATTCTATCTATATCACATTAATTAAATTTTAAAAAATATACAGATATTGGGTCTGTGCCAGCACGGGCACCGAAAATACATCTTAGAGTAAAGGAGATGAACAGTTCAAAGAGAATTTTATAAGGGGAATATGCTAGACTGAAGAATTTATCCTTAGAGAAATGAGAAACCTCGCTTCTCCCTCAAAAGAAATAGTTTAATTTGAACTTAGGAATACAGTTGATAAACTCATCCCACAATTGTAGTTCCTAGCTAGTTTTACTGTGACAAATGCAAAAACATAGTATAACATCAAAGATAGTATAGAAAGATGTCTTCTGATACAAATATTGTTCAATTAATGAGACGAGTAAACGAATGATTATGAGAAGCGAAAAGTGGTGAATATAATGAATAAGAGGAACATAGTAAGTAGTAGTACATTTTATGGACAATGAGGTAGTTTTGCATAAAAGAAATATGTTGTCACAATTGAATTGGGAGAACATTATAATACTCTGTGCTCTCAAATAGGCGTGGATCCATTTATCTCTTGTTTTCCAGTAGAGGCTCGTCAATGCTCCCTTGTATCCTTCTTGATGAGCTGGAAACGTCCTCACTCGACTTCTTAGGTGCCTGTCCTTGTTTACTTTGGCCTCCCTGTCGAATCCACAATAGGAGATAAAACTACTATTTACTAGCTTTATGGTTGAATCAAGTGCAGTCGAGAATGTCTTAACAATATCAAATTGTGCAATTCAAGAAATAATAATACAGACTCTTCAAGAATTTTACATCATCTATCAGGGGAGTCCTATTCTATTAATGTGTACTTACAGCTGCCTTTTGAGCTGTCAACCTCCGGATTGAAGGTGCTCGTGCTATTGATGAAGCAGCAGCTGCTGCAGCCACACGTATCCTGTAAACATTGGAAAGAACATTAACATATGCTCTTCAACATCAATAATACTAATCAGGTTAAACTAAGGTTCCCTATCCTCAAGCACCTGTTATGTACATCAACATACTCATCGGTCTCATCCACAATTTCCTCCTGCACCAATGTCAAGTTTCTAAAATGTAAGTTATAGCCAAGTGTACATGGACAGAGTTAGAAATTAAAAGAAAAATTACCTGTAACAGTTCTTCAAATACATCTTCCAAGGTGATAATACCGATTACTTCAGCATCCTCAATATCATCTGATGAATGCGGCACACTTTTTGTCACTGCATCACCTGACGCTGATACTGCTGGCAGTATAGCGTTGTCAATATCAACGACGACATTATCTGATTTCCCATCCGTTTTCGTCAGAAGAGTAGTTTCTAGAGAATTTTCACTGTTGGCTTCAGGTTTCAGTAAGGGAGGCTTTTTGCTTTTCCCTTTGGCCTTCACCACTGCAGCCATATGACTGCTACCTTTTTGAAACTCGTTAAGTATGTCGTATAGAGGCATATCAGCAGGAACACTGACGACACAATGCGGTTAGGATATAAATATAACTGTAGTTCGTAGTATATGTAGATGCAAAACATTAATACCGTGGAATTCTGCGAATAGAAACTGCACTAACTGGTGTCTCTGTCTCGGCCCTTACAGTAAGAAGACTTTTCACCTAAAATCATTTTGAAAATTGAATAGTCAGGGAAATAAGATTTAAAAGTTGCTGTGACTGTGAGAATTCAGAGGTCACCAGTAGAAGTCCAATAACATTCTTTGGATTTGCAGAGTAGACAGGAACACGACTATGACCGCGTGCAAGAATTTTTCCCATTGCTTCCCTTTCAATGAGAAAAAGAAAATGTGTAACTTGAGTAATAATAACATATATATGTTGAGAAGTAAAAAAAAGTTACCAGTCGAGCTTTGAATTGACATCCAATGAAAATGTTGACTCGATGGGTGTCATAGCCTCCTCAGCAGTCTAAAAGGAAAAAGGTGTGTGTGTGAGAGAGAGAGGATGTAGGTGGGAGAATGAGAATATTGACATGAGTACCTTCTCAGTCAAATCGAGTGCTCCGCTAATGATTGTTGTCTCATCATGTGTGAGATCACCTCCCTTGCCAGCCTGAAACAAACTTGCTATTTACAAATAATCGCTTCCCAAAGGAAAATACACACGCACACACACTAACCTCTCGACTGTGGATTGAAACAAGGGCTTTCAACTGAGCTCTTCTAAATAGTACTTCATTATGTCCCAATACACAGTCTAAGATCTGCAGACACACAATGAACATGGACACCATATTTTACTCTAATAAACTCCACGGCCACTCAATTGTAAAATACTACACTCATTACCTTTCCGATGGGGTAAGCAATAGGATAGCATAGGAACATCAAAATACGAACAAGCCAAACAAAGTTAGAACCTACTGCAAGTCCATATCTTGTGCATATTGCTTGAGGAATAACCTGAAAAAACACAAGCATGTTATAGCATATAAATAAATAAATAAATAAATAAATAAATATATATATATATATATATATATAGATAGATAGATAGATAGATAGATAGATAGATAGATAGATAGATAGATAGTTAGATAGGTAGATAGATAGATATATATGTTTGTATGTATGTGTATAGATAGATTTCAAATGGTGAGAAATCCAGATTCCTATCCAATTTACCTCTCCAAAAAACAAAACGAAAGTTACTGATAGTATAATGGCGAGATATTGGTTGAAAAGCTTATCCAGGTATAGAGGCAGGGCCTGAAAAAGAAATATTCGAGAAATTACTATATATTAAGAGAGCATAAAGTAAATGAAACAGAGAGAGTTTACCTCCATTGCAGCAGCATTACAAAGAAGTAGTGTGACAAGAAGCTGATGTTGCTTCTGAACAACAGGAAGGATTGTAGCTGAAAAATATAAAAAATTAGTATTTGTTTAACAATGTTCATTCATTTTATATATGCGTACCTGCTTGGTTTTTCTCAGAGCGGGTGCCACTTCGTTGAAGGATCTCAAGTTCAACGAGACCCAAAGACATGAGACCCAATGTTAATCCCGACATAATTCCAGCAAAGAGTACTAAGAGACATGAGATCCCAGCGTAGACGAACCATGATACTGTCCCAAATGCTATTTCTGCCTCCAGAGCAGCTGGGACAGCTCCGTTCCTCATTGCCATTCGAACCACTGCAACTGAATTCAACGGATGCATTCTTCTGATCTCCTTCTCCTTCTCCTCCTCAAGGTTAGCTACACTCGTTAATAGGGGAGGAGATGCTCAAAACACAACTACAAAATGTCCACAACACCGTTACTCTTACTTTCGTGTTCCTTCCACAAATTACCTAAAAATCTGTTTCTCTTCCTTTTTTTTCTGTCAAGTCAAGACTATGTCACACAACTATATATTCGATTCATTTGCTTTTTGCTTTTTTTCACTTAGTTACCATACTTCTAATAAAAATAAATGCATACTTAATATATCGGTTTTGGTTCCATAATATATGAAGGAAAAACAATTATTGATTTTACTGATATTTCTT
Source organism: Solanum pennellii (assembly GCF_001406875.1). Taxonomy (NCBI): domain Eukaryota; kingdom Viridiplantae; phylum Streptophyta; class Magnoliopsida; order Solanales; family Solanaceae; genus Solanum; species Solanum pennellii. Next base: position 39,270,786 of record NC_028648.1, on the reverse strand, counting down.
ATTTCTTATAATTTATAGTCATACATAGCAATACTACGATAAATATGCAATATCTATTAAAAGTAATTATACATGACTATAAATATATTATAAGTTTTTAAAATATATTATACTTGTTTGATAAGAAATTGACAATATACTATAAGTGTATTAAAATGTGTGATAAATGTATTATCCATCAATAAAGTTTATATGTTTTATAAATTGTTCTCTGTAATATGTATTAAAATTGTATTATAATTACCCTAGTAAAAAAAATGATGTTGCTATAAGTGATAAATATTTTGTATAGTACAATATATTTTTGTAAGTTTCATGATCTAATAAAGGATGGAAATGGTTCTTAATACATTTCGCAAAAAATGATTAATTTAGTTCTAAGTCAAGTAAATAAAGAGATCCATATTTTTGTAGTCAAAATAAATTGAGGCGCTCGACATATATTGTTTTCCATACACAATCTATTTTTTAAGGGGAACCTTCACATATATCCACTTAAAAATAGCTTAATTACTCTCCATAGCTATAGTTTGATAATTACAATTCGTAGTTACATATTATAGGCATGTGTAAGGGCCCTGACCAAGTTACTCGACCTAGGCAAGATGGTGGCAAAGGGTTGGCATGAATGACTTTATCAAGGGCCAAAGTACTGGTCGAATCAATCATGTGTTGTGTGAGCAAAGTGTTGGCATGGTATAATGTACAAAATAATGTTGGAAAGGCAGTTTCAAAACATAAAATGCATGTTGGAAAGGAAACAGGCCATGACATGGCTTGGACACTGACTGACATTGATTATGGGTGAAGTTTGCATGCGAAAAACACATTGTCTGGTAAACTAGGGACGATCGAGATGAGCTAAATTGAAGCATAGTCAAATGTGAATAAAACGCAGCAAGAAAACAAGGAATGAAATGAGTAGATTAAAATTTAACATGACCAAAGCAAGGCAGCGACAGGCAACGACAGGGCGTCCGTTGTGTGCAGGCGTGGAAAATGGGTGGATGGATTCGGATGGACTATGATGAAGAAATGAATATACAATGTATAGACATTGTATTTTGGAGCAAAAAATATGGAGGGAAAATGCGGCAAAGGACCGAAATTCAGTTAGCCAAGTCACATGCCAAGCACATGTGTGGCGGTTACCTTTTTGTAACTGCTTGTGTCCATATTAATTTGTATCTTGTAATAGATTTTGAATTCGAAATTTGAAATGTATTATCAGTTGGGGATGTCAACTGAAGTTTAATTTAGTGGGCTAAACATTTGACAAGTGTTAGACATGTGTCACAACACTATGCAATGTAAAATACAAGGCTGCCACATGTTCTATAAATGGACAGTCTTGTATGTTGGATGAATTAGAGGGTCAAAGAGGGAAGATCTAGTGTTGAATTTTACTAAGACACTTACAAAAAACGTGAGGGTTTTAAGAAGTGTCTAAGACAGCAATTGACTTGTGATCGTGCCTTAAGTCAAAGTCGAAGTTGAAGTTGAAGTTGGTCAGAATTGTTGTTCCAACGAGTGAGTCCTTTGTAATGGTTTTGATTATTAATATAAAGGTTGGGTTTGCCCGTATGTTTATGTGTTCATTTACTTGTTGAAGTTCTGAAAAATAATCTAAGGGAGAAAAACAAGAAGACGTCCTTGAACGTTAGGCAGAATAGGCTGCGAAAGGGGCTGAGTTGAGTGGGACTTGACTTCCATCATGTTAGGCTAACCTCTTGCATGAAATTTAGGTGAAGTAATCTAACCTTGTGACAACAAGAGAGAGGCGAGCGAGAATAGGAGAGAGAGGGGGCAAAAAGTGGGAGAGAGGTGAATTTTAATGCATATTAGTTAGATAATTGTATATTATACATATGTATTTATATATATGGCAAACAATATTGAAAGAGAGAGAGGAGAGTTGCGAGAAAGATTGGGAGAAGGAGAGAGGCGAGTGAAATTGGGAGAGAGACGAGCGACAGAGGGCAGAGAGTGGGAGAGAAGTGAATTGTATATGTAAATTGGTTAAATAGTTGTATATTATACATATGTATTTGTATATTCTGGAAAATTATACACATAATAATGTAGCTAATTATACAAACTCGAAGTCATCCCACATAATTGATGTATAATGTTAGTCGTGAGTGGTAATTATTGAAAACTATAGCTATGATGAGTAATTAAGTACTGTAAGTTTGCTTAATGATACGCTCAAACTATACTTTCCTAAAGAAGTATAAGCGGTCGTATCAAGTAAAGAACCCAAATTTTAGGTTGGGGTCGTTTTCTTGATGGTTATCCGGGGTACAATCAAATTTCTATTGAAACAGAAGATCAAGAGAAAACCACTTTTACTTTTTCTTATGGAACTTTGGCGTTCAAGAGGATGCCCTTCGGATTGTGTAATGCACTGGCTACTTTTCAGAGATGTATGATGTCCATATTCTCCGATATGGTTGAGGACACCATTGAGGTATATATGGATGATTTTCTGTTGTTGGTGACTTGTTTGATCATTGTTTGAATCACATGTCTGAAGTTATCAAAAGATGTGAAGATTGCAACCTTGTGCTAAATTGGGGAAAATGTTACTTTATGGGGAAAGAGGGTATTGTATTGGGCCATCGCATCTCAGAGAAGGGTGTAGAGGTTGATTGAGCTAAGGTCGAGGTGATAGAGAGACTTCCTCCACCCATCTCTGTAAAGGGTGTGAGCAGTTTCCTTGGGCATTCGGGTTTCTATCGGAGGTTCATCAAGGATTTTCCAAAAATTGCACATCCTCTATGCAAGTTACTTGATAAAGAGTGTAAATTTTATTTTGATGAATCCTGTCTTAAGGCTTTTGGTGAGTTGAAGGAGAAATTGGTGTCTGTGCCCGTTATTATTTCCCCGGATTGGAGTAAACGATTTAAGGTGATATGTGATGCTAGTGGGGTTGCGTTTGGTGTAGTTTTGGGTCAAAGAAGGGATAAAACCCTTCACCCCATTTACTATTCCATTAAAGCCCTTAATGAAGCCCAAAAGAATAACATCGTGACTGAACAACAGCTCCTTGTGGTGGTCTTTACTTTCGAGAAATTTCGCTCCTCTTTGTTTGGCACAAGAGTTATAGTGCATACTAATCATTCTTCCTTGAGATATTTTTTATGGAAAAAAAGGACGCAAAACCGAGGTTGATTCATTGGGTATTACTGCTGCAAGAATTGGACTTTGAATTGAAAGATATAAAAGGGACCGAAAATCAAGTTGTCGATCACTTGTCCCGGCTGGAGGATGGAGCTATGTAAGAATTTGGTGAAGAGGTTGAAATTGATGATACTTCACCTGATGAGCATGTATTGGCCGCTTCTCAAGACTTGATTCCATAATTCTGATTTTGCAAATTACTTGGCTAGTGATATCGTGCCATCGGACTTGTCTTTTCATCAAAGGAAAAAGTTCATGCATGATGTGAAAAAATTCTTTTGGGATGAGCCATATTTATATAAGAGTTGTGCCAATGGTCTTATTTAGAGTTGCGTGCCGGAAGTAGAGATGTTGAGTGTTTTGGAGGCATACCACTCCTCTCCTATGGGTGGGCATCATAGTGGTATCTGGAGAGCCCAAAAAATCTTGAAATGTGGCTACTATTGGCCAACCATCAACCAAGATTCTCATGAGTTCGCCAAGGCATGTGATAGGTTCCAAAGATATGGAAGTGTTTCTAGACGGCAAGAACTCCCTTTAAATCCCATTCTTGTAATTGTTTTGACATGTGGGGTATTGACTTTATGGACCCCTTTGTGAGTTCTCATAGGATGAAGCATATTCTTGTGGCGGTTGATTATGTGTCAAAATGGGTGGAAGCCATAGCACATTCAAATAATGAAGGGAAGAGTGTCACCGCGTTCTTGAAAAAGAACATATTTTCTAGATTTGGCACCCCAAGGGCCATTATTAGTGATGAGGGATCCCACTTTTGCAACAATTGTTGAAAGGATTGTTGGAGAAATATAGGGTTCGCCACATTGTGGCCACGCCATACCATCCTCAGACTAGTGGTCAAGTTGAGGTGTCGAATAGAGAAATCAAGCAGATTCTGGCAAAAACGGTGAATGTGAATAGAACAAATTGGTCAAGGAGGCTTGATGATGCTCTTTGGGCCTACCGGACAACATACAAGACTCCCATAGGTATATCCCCATACCAACTTGTATATGGGAAAGCTTGTCACTTGCCGGTTGAGTTAGCTCATGAGGCCGTGGGCAATGAAGAAACTGAAAATGGATTGGAATGAGGCTGTGGAACAGAGGTTAAATGGGTTGAATGAGCTTGATGAATTTCTCTTAAAGGCATATGAAAGTTCAGCCCTTTACAAAGAAAAGATGAAGAAGTACATGACCAAAAGATTGAGAAACGCGAATTTGTGGTTGGGGATTTGGTACTTTTATTCAACTCTAGGTTACGCTTATTTCCGGGAAAACTCAAATCCAAATGGACTGGTTTATTCTTGATCACCCAAGTTTTCCCTCATGGAGTGGTTGAGATGGAGAATAATGAGGGTGTAAGGTTCAAGGTGAACGGGCAACAAATCAAAATCTACCTTGGGCATGATGAAAGGCGAATGAATTGATCGAGGCATACCATCGTGATCAAGTCTGAGTAATCAAGAGTCATGCGTCGTGCCGCAACGTTAAATCAAGAGTTGATTGGGAGGTAACCAATATGTATCCTCTAGACAACAATAGTTTTGTCTTTTTTTGTGATTTTATAGGCGTAGTTGCATTATTTCTATTTTTCTCTCTTAATGTCACGTATTAATTTTCATTAAATTAGGGTCTTTGTCTAAAAAGAGTCCAGAAAATACAAAAAGATTAGCTTATTGGATGTTCAATGTGCAGGGACCGAATCCTCAGAAATCGGTAGAAAATTGGTTTGGTGCACTTATCGACATACCAATCGACGGACCGTCAGCAGGGTCCGTAGATCCCAGGTTTGTTTATTTAATTATTTTCTAATTTAGGGCACATTTGATGGATCAGTCGACAACCGTCGACTTACTTATGGTCCGTCGATGGGGAATCGTCGGCTCCTCCGACCCAATAACCTGACCCGACCCGACTGGCTATATATTAAATTTTTAAATTTTTAGTTACCCACCCTTTCAAAACCTTCCCCAAAATTGTTTCCCTCCTCATTTCCGTTCTACTTCTCCACTTCCTCACCCATTAACTCCCATTTCTATCAGTTAGATTCTTCTCTTCCCCAAATCTCCATCAGTTTCCCAAATCCCTTCTCTTCTCTAATTTTCCATCTTCATCTGTCTTCTTCTCGGTCGGTGTTCGATTTCGCTCTTTGGTGTTTCGTACTTGGAGGAATTCATCTCCTCATTCCATAAACTACAATATACAGATATATCTTTATGATTTTCTCTATTTACTCTCATTACTTTACATGCTTAATTGATGGAATATGATAGTGTGTCTTGAATTTGGGACACCGTTGCATGCTTGAAATCGTCAAACTTAATTCCTAATCCTTTAGAAAAATGAAAGTGAATGGGATGGGGATGTATTTTCTAATAATTATTGTATTTTGAGTGTTGTTGTTTCCGACTTACGGTTTGATAGACTGTGAGACTCTATGTTTAAAACTAGAAGAATTCATGCCCTAGGAATGAAGAAATGCTTTGTTGAATGCAAGAGGAACTTAATGTTTCTTAGATTGCTCTAAAATTGTTCTTTGGGGGTAAAATGGCTGCCAAAATTTTGTCTCTGAAAGACAGAATGAGACCCCGTTGACGGACCGTCGGTCCTTCGACGGACCTTCGTTGGGGTCCGTCAACAAAACCTCCCTGATTTTTCTAAGTGTCTACCCACGAGGGTAGACGAAGGTCCATCAACCCATCCACGGACCGCCCTGCATGACCGTAGACTCTATCAGAACCCTTATTTCTGAAGTTCCTCAAAACTTTTCTAAGGGTCCATCGATGGACCCCCACTGACGGACCGTCGTTCAGTCGACAGTCCGTCCTGCAGGTTCGTCGTCCTTAAATGAAACTATGTTATTTAAAAATCCAAAAAAGTTTCTAAGGGTCCATCGACGGACCCCCACTGTCGGACCGTCGTTCTGTCGACGATCTGTCCTGCACTTCCATCGTCCTTAAAAGAAACTATGTTTTTTATGAATCAAAAGAAGTTTCTAAGGGTCCATCGACGGACCCCCACTAACGGATTGTCGTTCCGTCGATGGTCCGTCCCGCACTTCCGTCATCTTTAACAGAACCTTTGTTTCTGCAATGTCTAAATAGATTCTCTAAGTGTCCACCAATGTACCCACACTGACGGACCATTGATGTGGTTAGTCAGTCAGTTCTGTAGTTCTGCATCAACACTCTGTTTGTCTTTCCACCTCTGTGTTTGATTTTTTTGAGTCTGTTGCATGCTTAAATTGGTACTAATAACCCCTTCTTGCAGGTAAACATGGAACCCAGGCAGGATATAGTCTACTCTTGAGGACCTTCCAAGTTTGTCGCCCCTTCCCGCCAGATGGTGATTGGATTGTCCGATGATGAATGCGACCCCGAATACGTGCCCCCAGGCCCCCAGAAACTGTCACGTGCTGCCAGGACCTCTCGTAGCATGCCCATGAGGGTGGTGTCCGGTGAAGTCACTGCCTCCCAGTTTGATGAGGAGCGCACACTGACCGGCACGTCATTTGGGTTTACTGCAGTTTTTGAGGGAGTGTCTGGCTCTGTGGAGGCTTCCGAGTCTTAGGAAGATTCATCTTCAAAGGGGGACAATTCTCCTGCTAAATTGGTCCACTCTGCCTCGTATGAGGAGGGTGACAGTGCAGATTTTACTTTAGCACCCCTGACCGACGTCTCTGCACCAGTTGCTGATCAGGCCAACCGATGGTGTGTCGAGGGCCAATATCAGATATACAGGGATGCAAAGCTGCTCCAAGGGGGTCATGAGTCGGACTCTGACAGTCGAGCAGTGAGTTCTTACCGAGAGTCTTCACACGATGCCAGCTATACATGACCTTTTCACCCGCCATCGGCTAGAGAGGAAGGCTAGGAGTTTGGGAAATTACAACGAAAAGATGGTTTGATAGTTTTACGCTGCTTATGTGCCGACTCTAAGGGCTAGTTTGTACAAGCGGACTAACCCCATCAAACACGCACCACTTGAGCATATTCGTGTCCGTGGCAAGCGGGTGGATATCTCTTTGCCCACCATTCACAGATTTTTATATGGTGCTGACACTGATGCCACCACGACCCCCCTCACTACCGACATTGACTATCAGCGGAATCTTGTAAAGGACGACCATTTCCAGAGTGAGAAAGTGCTAAGAGATACCACCAAGATGTGGATATCCCAGACATTTCCATGGACGGTGAGGTTGTTGGTTAGGTAATGGAGCCCAAAGGAGGTATAAAGAAGGCGAACCTCACATTCACGGCCAAATTCTTATGGCTCTTGGTCCGTCATTTCCTCTCCACAACCACTGTTGATAATATTGTTACATGGGATAGATTAGTGCTGATAGCTTCCATGGTTGATGGGTTCGAAGTTGATTTTGCGTGGCTGTTACAGGCGGTCGTTCATGAGAGGGCCTTTAAGGCCACAACTACTTACCCCTTCCATTGCATGATTTTTGAGTTGTGCAAGTCTGCTGGAGTGCCCATGTGGCACATTGATCTGCTCAAGACCCCGACTGGCATAGTTGATATGGGTCTCATCCGGGATGAGGCCAATAAGTTGGCTCCCAATAGAGGGCCCCGAGCAGAGGTGCAGCCACTAGGTTAGAGCTTGGCATCCATGGTAGAGCAAGCCCAAGGGGTTGATCAGGGTACATCATAGCCTACCGGCACCACCCGATTAGTCTATCTTGGGTACCGCTCCACCCCATCTGCAACACTGGTCCCGATTGCTAGGGTCCAGAAGTTAGAGGCCCCAATGTGCACACTTCTGCATCATATCCAGCCTTGGATGCAGTAGTCCATTGCTGAGGCGGAAGAGAGAATCGATAAGAATATGGCCCGGCGGACTGAGAGGCAGATTATGGAGGTCTTCCAGCACCTTGACGCATTTGAGTTGAGGGTTCTCGCCTGGACAACACCTATTGTAGATTTGACGACTCTTTAGGATACTGTGGCCAGTCTAAGAGCAAATATGGATACCATACTGGAGGCTCGGGTGCCCGAGTTTGAGGCCCCATCTGCGGAGCCTGCTGAGGATACAGTGATGTCTACACTGTTCTCCACCACTGCAGCCCATCACCTTAGCCACGTGAGCATACCAAGAGGCACCAATCTAGAAAAGATGATGAGACTCGAGCTAGGAATTGAGAGCGTCTTGATTTGAAGGCTATCAGGAGAGCCTCGCTTATTGATGAGGAGGCCCAGAATATGAGGAATCAGGAGGTGGCTGCTGGGGCGTCTAGCTACAGGATTGCTGATATTGAGAGAAGCACTACTGAGGGTGTTGTTATTGCTTCAGACACTACTGATGGTGTCCCTACTACAGAGGGAGCGGGTTTTGGGTAACCGAACCCACCATCTTGTTGATCATTGGCGCTATGCGCCTCAGGTTTGCTTCACCTACCCCTCGGTTTTATATTTTTTTATGCAGTGGAGAAAATTGCATGCTCTTTTGTTGGGGGTGGGGTAAATGGAAAGTGAGTGCTAGAGTGAAGTCTGAATAGCCCAATTCACTATCCTCTCTAGGTGTTTTCTTGCCTGTGTTCTTTTCCCCCAAGAGATTGTTTACTTTACTGTTGAACAGGCACGTTAGTATCTTGTACATAGTATTGATATGAAATCTAAATCATGATGGCTAAATAAAATGATATTCTGATTTAAATAAAATGATTGCATGATTAGGCATAGTGAATGATGAATGTGTGGCTCTAAGCATGACATAGAGATACACCCTTGCATGACCCTCAATCTTAAGCTCGAACTAAGTGTCTGATAATCTGGTAGGGTAATGAGGTGTTAAGTGAGTGTGAGAAAGTTGAATAGACCACCGTTGGTACTAATCTAGAACTTGCGTGGTTAATCCTGCCAAAAGTAATCTATAATAGACAACTAGGAAATGATTAGGCCCTTGTTCAAGATATTCAACCTTTTGCCTAGATAAAATAAAACTGAATGAAATTAATCCCTTCTTGATCCAAATGATTTGAGCTTAAAATGAACCTTTCTTCTTTACCCCAACTTATCTTCTGGGAACAATGGGTTGTCCCTGGTCCCTCCTTGGACATATGCACCTCAGCTTATGCCAAAAGTATAAGTTGACGTTGGGTAATGCAGAAAATAACCTTATCATGGCCCTGAAACAATCTTGGGTATTGTGTACCTTGAATCATGGCAAAGCCAGAGTTGAGGGTGGATATTATGAGGAATGCTCCGGAAAGTGGGGCAGAAAGAATAAAGAGAGAGAAAGAAGAAAAGAAAAGTGACTCAAGCAAAGTTGAAATCAAGTGAAAAATTGCAAAATTTGGAAGTAAAAGAAGATAAAAAAAATAAAAAAGAGTCACTTACACAAAAGGAGAAAAAAAGGAGAAAGGAAAGGCAAAAGAATATAAGAAAATTAAGAAATAAGGCGGAATAAATGATGAAAAGGTAGGGTGTTTAGTTTTCATGTCAAGGAGGACAACAAGTCACTAAAATACATCAAAATGTGCCCTACCTTACCCTGAGCCTACCTTACAAGATAACAAAGTCCTATCATTACCCTAAGAGTCTAATACGTTGAACTTAAAGCATTGAAAATAAGGGCAAGCCTATGGTAATAAGTATCAATAAGGTGAGAAGTTTTTCTGAGAATGAGTGTTGTAAAAAATAATCCTTAAACTCAAACTGAAATCACTATGTGAAAAAAGAGGATATTGTTTTTAAAGAAAGGGAACTAGTTGCAATACTGGAAAGTTGACACCTTGGTGAGAAGTAACAGTGGAGGGGTGCCGGTGCGTGGTGAGTCTGTGTCATGGTCTGATCCACATGAGCGAGCCTAATAGTGATATCATGCATGAACATAATGAAAATTATTAGGATTGATAGCCAGATGATTGCAAAATCTAAAATAAGGATACTTTTGTACAAAGGTTTTTGTGGTGAGTAATAGTGTGTCACTTGAGGACAAACAACGAATTTAAGTTGAAGGTGTTGATGTACCGTGGTTTCACGGTAATCTCAATGATGTTTCCTTAAGTTTACTGCGTGTCTAAGGCCTCTTTGAAGTAGTTTTGATGTATTTTTTTTATGTTTGCAGGAAAAACAATCCAGAATGAAGACACTAAAGATGTGCTGAAAATTAAAGAAAAGATGACCTACAGAAAAGACATTCCTTGGTGTTAACAGAATGTAGCCTCAATACTTGATTTGAAAAGATTCTAAGTGTGGAGTAACGAAGGCCATCGACGGACCGTCGTCCTGTCAAAAGACTATCGTCTTGGTACATCAATGGTAAAGAGAGCTGGAGAAGAAAACAGCTGAAAAAAGAGTTGAAGTATGGACCGACGAAGGTGTCGACAATTCGTCGTTACTTCGACGATCCGTCGGTCAGGTCGTTGATGCAACACGGTTTTTGGACAAATTTTCATTTTTTAGGTTTCCCTTTATGTTTAGGATTCTTTTATTTTAAATAGGATCAAAAACCACGTTTTTGGGGCTAGACTCTTGGTTATTTTTCTGATTTGTAATATTGGTTGTTGAATATTGGATTTTGGAAAATACTTCAATTTTTCGGAATTGTTTATTAAACTGTTTTCTCGAATTCAAGTGATTTTCTTCAATATCATCAAAGTAAGTACATGAATTCTTGTCTAATTAATATGAATTGTGTAATTATGAACATGGGTACCTAAATCCATAACTAGGGTTGTGGGAACCATGGGTAATTAACAAAGTAAAACTCGCTAAAATAACAATTCTCGAATAGTTTCTTGCATGTATTGATAATTCTTTCGTTTAGAAGTCTTTTTAACGAGTGCACGCGTTAGACTCTCCTTGTTGCTACTTGCCGGACCAAGGAGATGGATAATAAGTAAAGAATTATCAATGTAGATTTAGTATATGCTATCTAATAGGCTAGTGTCACTTGGTTCAAAGTAATATGAGGTAAAAGGTAAAGTTTAGTAAAGTACACACACGTAGTCGGACCAAGGTGCGGAGTGAAATTCACTAGTTGTAGGACCAAGGAATTAGGGATACACAACTTACCACTTTGCATAGAAGATACTAGGATAGAGTTTTTATAGCTAGGGTTACTGCGTTATGAACCTATGGGGAACACTTACACCCTAGTTTCTATCATAATTTGATAAATATCAAATATTTGAACTGGCTACTTGTTTACTTAGACTTAATTAATTACTTTTGTTACACAAAATCCCCCCTTTAATTGTTTTTTTCCGGAAAGGACTTGACTAAATAGAAGTAATAGTAGATTAAAGTTAAGACTAAACCATTTTCCTCGTGGGATTGACCCCAACCTAACATTTGGGTTCTTTACTTGATACGACCGCTTATACTTCTTCAGGGAAGTATAGTTTGAGCATATCACTTAACCGCGTAATTTTGCCTCCGTTTTAATCAAAGTTTGGTAGCCTTTTATTAATCAGAAATAGGAAAAATAAAAGAGAGTACACTCATTTGGGCTTATTATCCAAATCCACCAAGTACAAAAAAAATTAAAAAAAGATAAAGGACACATGCCCATTCAGAACACCCTCCCTTGTTCGTCTATTAGTCTTAGCTTGTCTAGGGTTTCTTATTTCAGATCCGTCTTTCCATTTCCTTTAAACCCTCCCCATCTGAGAAATGTTGTCAACGTGGACCAACCCTAATGAAACATCCCGCTATTTGAAAGAGCTTGAATTAGAAAGAATCAATTTTTTGAAAGAATATAAATTTGAAATTTGGCAAAATTATGTCTAGTATGAGTTATGGGTCAGCTTCAAATGACCATAACTTTCATTTCATGATGATTTAGGTGGAAAATAAGGTACCAAATGGAAGATTTTGGAATCATCCTTCCAACGCCACTGAGTTTTCTAATTTTCGAGCTTATATGAGGGAGATATGCTCGTTTGAAGTCGGGCTGTCTCGATAAGAAAAGTTACTCAGATTTAAGAGGGGTATTTGATCTTTTCCTCACCCAATTATTTCATTTTAATAATTAATTAGGGGTCTAAATTTAATTGGTTCAGTTTACGCACTCAAAATAACATTAGGTGTTTGAGAGAAGAGAAAGGGGAGAAAGGGCAAGATTTTGTCACGCTCTTGAGATTTTCGTTGAGGATTTCTTAAACGTTTGATCCTTAAGAGGTATGTGAGTTCACATAGCAATTGGTTTCATTCACCCACGTGTTTATTTTTAGCATAATTTCATTCTAGAAAGTTGAAATTTCGATTATCTTGAATGGTGTTCTTGAAATTGGTTTTCATTCTTGAGTTAGGATGGGATTGTTGAGTTCTTGAAGAAATCATGTCGATTTTAGAGTCGTTTATTATATTCTTGCGTACATCTCTTGTGTATATGAATCTAAAGTGAAATTGAGAAAAAGAATTGAATTTAGACGAATTGGAGTTAGACAACGAGGAAGAAAAAGTGGGACGAATAATAAGTACGAGGTCCATGACTCCTTCATAGTGAACTTTTACTCTCCGCATGCGGAGAGATCGTGGACACCACAGTCTCGAAATTTATTTCACAACCAAATATTAAAATGCATCTCTACGTCGCGGACTTGTTCCCAGACACTATTTTGTTTTACCATTTCTCATGATTAACTATCTAAAAACTCTCTTAATTATCATGATATCCTTCCTATCACACCTCATAACCTTGAATCCATAAATTCAAATTCAAGGAAAGTTAAGAGCCAAGTCTAGAGAGTTCTTAGAGTCTTTTTTCAAGTCTTTTACAAATGCTTTTAACTTGTTTTAATAGTTGAGCATTGAGTTGAGTAAGAGTACAAAATGAAGTTCATTTTCTTCAAAAGATTATCTCGGAACTAAGTATTTTCAAAGAGTAAATATTTTCACATTTAAACAAGAGAGGAAATACCGATTTCCAAGAGAGTTTTTGAGCTAGTTTTTGAGTGATTATCTCAAACAACACAAATAGTTACATATGAATTAGTTGAGTTTTGGGAGTAGTATTGAGAAACGATTAGGGAACAAGTTGAGTTCAGATAATTCAAGGTCTCCATAAACTTTGTAGCCAACATGGGTAGAAAAGGATCATACTTTTTAGATGATTATGTAGTCTTTTTAGCATATACTAGTGGCTTTAGTTAGTAGTTAGGTTCTATACCCTCAGAAAAGTATAGGACGACCCCTGATGATGTGAGGCAAAACACTGTACCATCACATAACTCATAGTGATGGTTGTCGGTTAGAGAAACTCCAACAAAGATATGTTGTATTCTTATATACATAAAGTTATTTGTATTTTCATATACAAACTGAGTTGGGAGAGTTGACAAAATAGTCACTCTTAAAACTTATTTGAACATTTAGACACAAGTCTTGAAAAATTAGCTATATAGACACTAATAATGGCATCATCAATTACTCTTTCAAAACAAACTAGACCAACTCCAGAATTTTAAATATTACACTTTACCCCCCCCCCCCACCTCTTTCAATAATATTTTATTTTTTCCCATAATTTAATTTTAGATTTTAAAAATATCAAAAAAAAAATATTATTCAAGCCCAAAAAAAAGCTTCCATTTTCAACTGTTTTCACCTACTTTTTCCAATTTCGACGATTTATCTGGCAAAATCTTTGTCATCACAATTGTAAATCTCCATTCTTGCTCATTGCCTCCATTGTTATTCCATTATTTTTTTAAAAAAATGTAATAAATATTTTTCCACCTTTTTACTAGCTTCAAAAGCTTGCAAATTTCACATAATAAGTATCTCATCAGTAGATAAAATTCATAGTTTAGAGGTCCTAATGATACATTTTTTCATTGCAGAGCTAGCAGAGTAACTAGTACATTCAATTTCATTATTGACGTTTTTGTTTGGAGGTTTTCTTACCAATCTTCGCCAGTTATACACTGACACCATAATCTAGTATCAATCATTGATTATAATGACAATAGTTGCAGTAATTGTTATAAATTGTTAATATTGGTGTGTGTGGTAGGAGACTCCAAAATGTTGGATTTGAAAATCATGTGACAGTGGCCATCACATTTTCTCGGAGTGGTTCATACACGACATGGTTCGAATCGTAATTGAGATGTGAGAAATTAGATTGCGATCTAAACAAAGTTGTGATTAGATATATAATGAATGAAAGGGGAAATACAACCTCAAACTAATTTTCAAATAAAACAAATATAGAACAACATGAATAAGTTGAAAAATTGTCAGACCAAGCGTTGATGAGGAATTCTTTTGATTATGCAACGTTTAAGAATCCTAATAAATGGTTCAAGGTGAAATATGTATCCCCGGATTGTGATTGTGCCTGGATGCTGCGTGTGGGGAAGTATGATTGCTCGATCATATTTTCATCTATATATATGTTGGTGATCACACCTGCAACATCAAACATGTCACGCACAACCATTAAAGAAATATCAATCAAAGTCATTAGGTCGCATTATGTTAAAATTGTATCGAAAAGAAATGGTCCAGACACTAAAGAAATTTAGAGAATTTGTTTTCAAAGAATTCCTTTATATTTTGAGCATCTATGAGTACTATTTTATCTATCCATAAAGTCGACGTCTACTTCATTGTATACTCAAAATTAACTAGTTTTATCCTTGTTAAGTTTGAATAATGTATATATGCTATATGAATTATTAGATGTGAATATTCTTTAACCTTTGTCTAAGTTCAAAAGAAATAAAAGAAAATGTGTTAAGGATGTAAGTGAGACTTTCAAGACCAAGAGAAGGAATAAGTATTCATTATGCAATAGTTCCGGACACAAGAGAACCATATGTAATAACAATAAATCCTTGATATACGTGTCCCACTTTGTTTTTGTAACTCAAGGTAATGAATGTAATTTAAAACTCTACAGTTTTGTATAATTAGTGGCATGTCAGTTATTTTCGACTTTACTCCCTTTCGATAATTAATAGACTAAAATCTAGAATATATTATGCATGTTGTCTATTCAATTTATGTATTACTTACTACATAATGTATTGAAAGTTTCAACATTATTAGATGAATATATAGTAAACAAATTAAATGGTCTATGGGGTCTACAATTGACTGAGATCATTATTATAAAAATATAATATAATTAATTAAAAATAAATTATTGAAATTAACACAACTAAATAAGCTTAAACAACTCACAAAATCATATAAGAGTTCACATACATTGCAGACGATTATTAGAGGTGTGTAAGAATGAGTAGTTGTTGAACAATCAACATTCTCACAATAATGTTGATCATACACAAGTATATATGTTATAAGGATTTCTTTTGTTCATACATAATTCATTCTCATAAATCTTTTATTACTATGTGTAATTTATGCGGACTCTTATATGATCATATGACTTAGTTAAACTCATTTAGGTGTATAAAATTTAATAATTTATTTTTTATTAATTAACCATTCTCTTTTAAAAATTCTACTAGTTACAGTCTATATCATAGTGTAGTAAGTTTATTATGGATGGAGGTCTTAGTATATGCTAAATCATTCTTAGTTTCGTACTAAAATTTATATAGTCAAGTATATCCTAAGAACTTCGTTGGGTGATTTAATTACGATTATCATTACACAAGGGGATAGATAACTCGTAAGAAACTTGTATGACTTTACGAAATTAAATTTAGTGAGTAGAACTCCCAAAATCAATCTTAGTGTGAAATTTTTTTTCTGAGTGACGTTGGTTAGAGGTGTGTTGTGAAATGGGGGTCTTGGAATTAATTAAATAGCGCACTATTTTAAGCAAGCCATTTTGGCGTTGAGTTTTGTCGCTCAAGCAAGACCGCTATAACCGGGTGGATGACGGTGTGGCAGGTCAGATGTTACTTAAAGTCATAAATAAACCCTAAAAATTCTTTATTTGGCATGTTTCGACTTTGAAAGATAAGAGACAACCCCATACGACTTCTTGATAGTTTTCCATCGTTCTTGAGGCTTAAGGTAAGCTTTTCACCTCCTGAATCTATTTTTCGATCCATAGAACCTATTTTCTTGGGTTATTATCAATAGGGGAGGGTTTTGAATTGGAAACCATGGTGGTAAAAGCCCTAGTTTAGATACTTGAGATCATGAGTATGATAATTAGTTGTTAGAATTCTTAGAAATCCGGGTAACTAGTGATTGTTTATTGATTCTCTTAATATATTTATTGTTTGTTGACCAAGAATAAGTGGAACAAATCCAGAAAGGGGAAGATCAAGATTCGTAGGGTTTCAAGCTTGTTTTGAGGTAGTGATGGTTGTGATTATATTATTGTGTAATGTATGTTTGTTCGGTTCATTATGATACTTGTATGTATGTGAATGTTACATTATTGATCACACTAGTTGTAAATGAGATAGACGAATGACTATATGTCATGAATCACTTATTGATTGTATAAATTGAGAGTATACTTGTGTTTTTTATCGTTCTTTATTGAAGTATAGGATTTCCATGTTCACGCGTAACTAATTAGGGTCAGTTGCCACGTTCTGTCAAAAAGATGGGATTGGATTTCCACATTACGGTATAACTATAGGATCGGGTACCACGTTCAAGTATGCTAGTAGTTTGGATTTGGGTCCCATGAGAGAATCAACTACTTGACATAATTGTGTGTTTTGAGAATTGTGTGAAAATATACATTGTTCATAAATGTTAATAATATAGTATATTGTCGGTATAATGCATGTGTTAATTTTGTTGTTGATGTTCTTATGATACACTTAGTGGAATAGACGTGCAATCCTTCTAGTTTAGTGTGGTTATGTACTAATACTACACTTGCTCTTATTTTTGTTGAGTATATGGAATCTTCAAACTGCTATTGACAAACCTCGTCTAGAAGATCAGTGATCGTTCCGGATTCAAGGGTGAGCTAGTTCTTCTGGGATGCCATGGATTCTCTTTGAGTATCTGTCCACATATTTTGGACTTAGACTAGTACTTAGATGCTTATTATATTGGTTGGATTGTACCCATTTTTCCTTATAAACTTTGGTTAATTGTTTGAATATTTTGGTACATTGACTTTGAGGTTCTAGTTTAATTCATTTGCATTTTTTTAGTTGATAGACTTTTGTTAGAGTTAATGAAAACTCTATTTATTTATTTAGTATTTAACTTTCTTCTGCATCTTAAAAATTCCTTAGTTTTAAGTGTAGTTGCTTTGTTTGGGTTGTAGTAGTAGTTCTCCCACCCGAGATTTAGTGTGGGTGTCAATCACGATTGTCGGGGTCATAACAAAGTTGTTATTGGAGCCTAGTTTTGTTGATCTCGATGTACCCAAATGAGTCTAGTATAGTCTCGCAGAATAATACGAGAATTCCTTTACTTTTCTTTGAGGGCTATAAGAGTTTAAGAAATATCTTTATTTTCTCTTGTCTTTTTCATGCTATAACTTTAATTCAAATTGGTATCTGTCGATTCAAATTGGTATCTAACCTCATTCACTCTTTTGTTTATAGATGGTTAACAATAGATCTAACGGTGTTCATCCCGTATTTTCCATCAATGCTCCAACTAAGGTCTCTACAACGAGAGGTCGCGATCGAGGCAGGGGTAGAGAAATATATAGGGGAAGAGGTTGTGGAAGAGTATCACATACTGGGGATGGAGCTCCTGTAAACAATGCTCATGTGAATGAGAGTCCTCTTGCACATCATGAAGAGGTAGAGGAGAATGTTTATCTTGGGGATGTTGAGAATACTGAGGAGGTTGGACAAGAGGCAGAGGTGAAGGAGACTAACGGTGTTCCTCTCATAGACTTAGTATTAGCTTAGTCTATGAGAGGAACACCGTTAGTCTCTGCACTAATTTAAAGTCTAGTACGCACCCCATTTCTATCCCTCCATATTACATGGCTCCAACAAAATTAAGACAACTTAAGGCTCAAATCTAAGAGCTTCTTGATAAGGGATTTATTCGACCTAGTGCTTTCCCATGGGGCGCTCCAGTTTTGTTTATTAAGAAGAAGGATGGTAGTAAGAGAATGTGCATAGATTATCGGCAATTTAATAGGGTCACTATTTGAAACAAGTATTTTTTGCCTCGAATAAATGATCCTTCTGACCAATTGCAAGATGCATCAGTTTTCTTCAAGATTGATCTAATGTCTAGTTACCATCAACTAAAACTTAGGCCTAAAGATATGCCCAAGACGGTGTTTAGAACTCCCTATGGGTACTATGAGTTTCTAGTTATGTCCTTTGGCTTGACTAATGCACCTTTAACGTTTATGAGATTAATGTATGGGGTGTTCAAACCATTTCTTGATTTCTTTGTCATAGTTTTTCTTATGACACTTTTGTCTATTCAAGAAGTGAGAAAGAACATGTTGGTCATCTTCATATTGTTCTGGGAGTTCTTTGGAAACAAAGGTTGTATGCTAACTTTTTAAAGTGCAAATTTTGGTTGACTTCTATCGCATTTTTGGGACATGTAGTCTCAAGAGAAGGTGTAATGGTAGATCCTCAAAATATTGAGGTGGTTAAGAATTGGGTTCAGCCTAGCTTTGTAACAGAAGTTGGGATTTTTATAGGGCTCACTTAAAACTATTGTTGATTTGTGATGAACTTTGATTCTATTGCCACTCACTTGACTAATTTGACCAAATATGAGGTACCATTTGAATGGAATAAAAATGTGAGTAGATCTTTCAAAAGCTTAAGACTCTCTTGACCACTGCACCTATTTTAGCATTATCGGTGGAAGGTAAAGACTTTATCGTTTATTGTGATGCTTCACATTCTGGTTTAGGTGTTGTGTTGATGCAGGATAAGAATTTTATAGGTTATGCCTCACGTTAATTGAAGGTGCATAAAAGGAATTACCCTACACATGATTTGAAGTTGGCAGCGGTGGTGTTTGCTCATAAGATTTGGCGGCATTACCTATATGGTGTAAAGTGTTGGGTGTTTACTGATCATCGTGGTCTGCAACATGTATTCACTTAAAAGTAACTGAATTTGATACATAAAATATGGATGGAGTTACACACAGATTATGATGTGAGAATTCAATACCATCTGGGTAAAGATAACATTATGGCAGACACTTTGAGTCGAAAGGTAGTAAGTATGGGTTGTTTATCTTATTGAGTGTATCCAAGCGACCTTTGGCTAAAGAAGTTCAGACATTGGAGTCTAAATTCATGCAATTGGGCATCTCAGAGAAAGGGGGTGTTAGCTAGCATTGAAGTGAGGTCCACATTCATTGAAGAGATCAAGGCCAAGCAATTTGAGGACAAGAATTTGAATGAACTTAGAAAGAGAACTCCGCTTGGTAAGGCACAAGAGACCACTCTTGATGCGGAAGGTGTACTTAGATTCAAAGGAAGAATTCGGGTTAAGGATTTGATTCAAAAGTTATTAATAGAGTCCTATTGTTATTGATATTCTATTCATCTCGGTATGACAAAGATGTATCGAGATTTGAAGTGAATTTAATAGTGGATGGGCATGAACAAGGATATAGCAAAGTTTGTGGGAAAGAGTCAAAATTGTCAACAAGTGAAGTATGAACACAAAGACTTGCAAGTTTACTTCAAGGAATGCCAATTCCGAAATGGGAGTGGGAAATGATAGCCATGAATTTTGTGGTTGGTCTTTCCAAAACTTTGGGAATGTTTTATTTTATTTGGGTAGTGGTTGATAGATCGACTAAGTGAGCCCATTTTATTTCGGTAAGAATAGATTATAATGCAAAACAATTGGGAAAAGTTTATGTGAATGGGACAGTGAGGTTGCATGGGATGCCCATCTCTATCATCTCAGACCGTGGTACCCAATTTACATCTAAGTTTTGGAGGAAACTACAAGAAGAATTGGGTACACATCACTTCTTGTACAACCTCCCATCCACGTATAGAAAGGAAGTCATAGAGGACTACTCAAGTGTTAAAAGAGATGTTGAGGGAATGTGTGATAGATTTTGGAGAGCATTGGGATAAGTTCCTACCATTGTGTGAGTTATCTTATAATAATAGTCATCACCCCAACATAGATATGACACCATTTGAGGTACTCTATGGAAGGGGATGTAGATCACCTATAGGATGGTTCGAGGCTGGAGATGTGAAACCATTGGGGTATATTTAGTGAAGGAGGCTCAAGCTAAGGTGGGGATTATTCGAGCTAAGCTTCTAGAAACCCAAAGTAGACAAAAGAAGTATATGGATCATAAGGTAAGAGACATGGAGTTTCAAAATGGTGAGAATGTTCTTCCTAAGGTATCACCCATGAAAGGGGTGATGAGATTTTCCAAGAAAGAAAAGTTAAATCCGCAATACATTGGTCCCTTTAAGTTCCTTGAATGTGTAGGATCGATGGCGTATAGATTGACTTTACCTCCTAATTTATCGGTAGTTCATCCGGTATTGCTTGTGTCCATGTTCAAGAGATATCATGGTGAAGATGATTACATCATTAAGTGGGACTCAATTTTTTTTAGGGAAATACCTTCAATATGAGAAGGAACTGATTGTGATTCTTTATCGTGATGTACATAACTTGAGGACCAAGAATAATAAGTCCGTCAAAGTCAAATGGAAGCATCGTCCAGTTGAGGAAGCTAATTGGGAAACCGAGAGGGACATGTGAAACTAGTATCCCTAATTGTCCATCGATACATGTACTACTTTATTCGTTCCTTGGCTTATTTTTTCTAAGTGTCACTCGGGGACGAGTGATGGGTTAATAGGTATCTGGTGTAATAATCGGGTTCCGTCGTTATAAAAAATCTAACCGGGAAAAATTTGGGTTGGAAATTTTTTTCCTAGTATTTGGAATTTTTCCAACCTAGTCCAGATTTGGATGAAATCGAAGTCATTAAGGTGTAAAAGAATCTGGTATCAATTAAGTGATTTATTACGATTTTGATCACGCGGAGGGATAAATAACTTGTAATGAATCTGTATGACTTTACTGAATTAAATTCGGGCGAGTAGTCCAACTAAAATGATCTTAGTGTGAAGGGGATTTTCAGAGTGTCGTTGTTTAGAGCTATGTTGTTAAATGGGGGTCTTGGAATTAATTAAATAGCTCACTGTTTCGTGCACGCCGCTTGGGCGCTAGGTTTTTTCACTCTGATAAGGTCGTTGAAGTGGGTTGAGTGCCAGTGCGGTGGGCCAAACGGGACCTAAAGTCGTAAATAAACTCCAAAATGTATTTATTTTGCAGTTTTCGACTTTGAGAGCTAAAGAATGACCCCCTATGACTTTTTGACAATTTTTCACCATTCTTGAGGATAAAGGTAAGCTTTTCACCTCTCGAATCTATTTTTCGATCCATAGAACCTATTTTCTTGGGTTATTATCAATGAGCGAGGGTTCTAAATTGGAAACCATTATGGGAAATCCCTAGTATGGATACTTGAGATCATGGGTATGATCTAGGGTTGTTAATATTGTTAGAAATCTAGGTAAATAGTAATTGTTTATTGATTCCAGCATTATATTGATTGTTTGCAGACAAAGAATAAGTGGAACAAATCTAGAAAATAATTATAATAATTCTTAGGGTTTCAAGCTTGTTTCAAGGTAGGTGATGGTTGTGATTCTATAATTGTGTGTTGTATGTTTGTTTGCTTCATTATCATACTTGTATGTATGTGAATATTGTATTAATGATCAGAGTTATTACAAATGAAATAGACGAATGACTATATGGCATGAATAACTTTTTTATTGTACGACTTAAGAGTATACTTGTGTTTGTGATTGTGGTGTGTTGAAGAATCGGATTGCCACGTTTCGGCATAGAAATAGGATTAGATTACCACGTTCAGGAATAACTTTGTGATTAGGTACCACGTTCTTTTATGATGATAGTTTGGGTTTGAGTTCCATGAGAGGATCAACTACGTGAAATAATTGTATATTTTGAGAATTGTTGAAATGTACAATGTTCATAAATGTTGATAATATTGTATATGTTTGGTATATGCATGTGTTTATAATGTCGTTGACTTGCTATGTTACATTTAGTGGGATAGTCGCTTAATCTTACCAATACATTGTGGTTGTGTATTGATTCTGCACTTACTCTTATTTTTGTTGAGTACAGGGAACTTCAAGTGACTATTGACAGACCTTGTCTAGAATATCAGTGAGCGTTGTGGATTCAAGGGTGAGCTAATTCTTCTGTGTTCCAATGGATTCTCTTTTAATATCTATCCACATTTTCATACTTAGACTAGTTCGTAGATGCTTCTTATATTTGTGGGATGTACCCATTTCCTTTAAGACTTTGGTTCAATATTTAGATGTTTTGGTACATTAACTTTCAGGTTCTAGGTTAATTCGTCCTCATTGGTTTTAGTTGATAGACTTTTGTTAGATTTTAGGGGAACTCTATTTATTTCCTTAGTGCGTAACTTGCTTGCGTAACTTAAATGTCTTAGGTTTTAGTTTAGTTGCCTTGTTTGGGCTGTAGTAGTGGTTCTCCCACCTGAGAGTTAGTGTGGGCATCAATCATGACTGTCAGGATCGTGAAAAAGTTTGTATAAGAGTCAAGGTTTGTTGATCTCGATGTACCAAAACGATTCTAGTAGAGTCTCGAGGAATGGTATGCGGACGCCTTTAATTTTTTTCAGGGGCTATAAGACTTTAGAAAATATCTCTATTTTCTCGTATCTCCTTCGTGCTATAACTTGATTCCAATTTGTATTTGTCTATTCAAATTGGTATCGAACCTCCTTAACTCTTCTGTTTGTAGATGATTAACACTAGATTCAAAGGTTTTCATATCGTCGCTCCCATCAATGCTATAGTTGAGGTATCTGGAGCGACAAGCTGCGGTTGGGGAAGGGGTACAGGAAGAGCTAGACGAAGAGGCCTTGGAAGAGTAGCACTTATTGGGGATGAAGCTCCTGTTGAGAATGCTCATGTGAAGAGAGGTAGGAGCATTGGACCCTAAATTAGTGAAACAATGTAGCACAAGTAAGCATTAGTACATGAAACGTGCTGTGAATGAGGAAATACACATAAACAAAGACATGATAGAATGAATGACTTAAAATGAGTAGGGATGATCAGATTGAAACATTTGAGAACTTAATAAAGAAATTACTTGAGAATCATGAAACATAGTCAAATACACTAACGTGAAGGACATATGATCGAAAAGCTTGAAGAAAACATAATAATTTTATGGAGTCTTACTTTAATAGAAAATAAGACCATGAGAGCTATATCATGGAATATGGTATATCCCTCATACCAAAATAAGAAAAATTTAATTCCCAAGGTAGAATTTGTACATATCATCATTTGCTAAAGTGGATCCACTAGCTAGGTCTTCTTAGATAATCCTACGGGGACACGTAGTTTGACACTAGAGACTGCTAGTAGATACTATCCTATTTTAGCCTCCAACTCAACCCTCTCAGTGTTAAGTCTATATCCCAACGGAATAGATAAAATTCTAATGTAATCTTACCATGGGAGAGGCAATGATCAATACCAATCCACATATTTTAATATCAAAACATAGAATAACTCTTAAAACATAAGTCAACATAGATAAGAAAATCTTTCACTAATGTGAATCCGAATGTTATAAATACCTTTCACAATCATTATCATAATAATAGTTGAAAAAGTTTCACAATAAACTTGATAATTTCCTTACAAAGCATCCTCGGATCATTTACAATAATTTCATAAAAACATGTGTATCTTCATAAATTCATAAGCTCGTGAGTTCATCATAGTTTCATAGTGGAAAATCAGAATTTAGGAATGGATCAATCTAATTTCCAATACATATCATGTAGTAAAATTAAATCATGCATTAGAAGACTTAATTAACATTATATAATCATAATTGAATGAAACCCGTAAAGATTGATTAGAAACACTAACTTAAACAATTGAATTTGAGATTGAGAATTGAAAACCTTAGAGGGACCATTGAAGAATAGATTCCATGGGTGAATATCCACATAAATTGATGCTAAAGGCACACAAATAATGGTGAATTGGAGACTTGTATTTGAATCCTAGCTTCTTCTTCCTTAGATTTTAGGAGGGAATTTTGAAGAATATATTTAGTTAGATATAGGGAAATAGAAGAATGAATTAAAGTGGGTAATTTGGGGATTAAAAGCTCTATATAAGGCTTATGGTAAATGGTAAACAAAGTAGTTTTGGATTAAAACAATTAGAAAAAAGACCCAAACGCCCTTAATAACTATCAAACTCAACCAATGGTTTGGACCTATGAATTTTAGGACTTTCTATGTTCCATACAAGATAATTGTAGACAAGTTCTAGGACCATGAAATAACCTATCTTTTGAAGGAATACTTGTCACACCCGGGTCCTATACCCTAGATGAGACAGGCGTCGTTAACCTCTCAAAGGTGGCAAGTAAGCCTCTTCTTATCTTTCATCACAATCATACAGTTAAATTTAGCAAAACATTTAAAACTATTTAAATTTACTGAAGTGTACTTAGACTTCATATAATTCTTGCATAAGAGTGATATACTAAAATCTCAAAATAAACAACCATCTATTAATAGATTGAACAATTAAAATGAAGAATTCATAATATCATTAATAGTTGCCAAACAGGCCTTAATACAAAAGCTTGAACAAATGTTTGAAAGGAAACACTAGGTACAACATCCACTATATATATATAATCTACTAAAGCTAGAAAATAAAGCGTGGGCATCCTCGAACTCAAGAGGACCTACCAAAGTCTGAAGGTACTAGTCCAAACAGCTTCAACTAATCTTCAATCTTTTTCAAGGACCTGCACCCATAAAAATAGTAATTATATATGCATTAGTATACACTTTTATTAAGTATGGGTGTATGCACATAAACACATAAGGACTATGCATGATCAAGGAAAGCTCTTCCTATAGCAACAGGCCATTTTTGGAAAGTACTTCACTTTCCTAATTCATTATTTATAAATCATGCTAAGAAAATGACATATTTTCAAGCATTTAAAGAACACAACTAATTATCTATATGAACATAAAACCTTGGAATCATGAACCCAATTTTAGAACAACTTAAGCAAAATTTAATATTTTTGTTCCCCTTAGGCCGAGAGCTTCCTCTCCCAGACTTAGTTAATTTTTCAGTCTTTTCTTCCTTTTGTTGTGTAGTTAAATAATCTCCTTTGATCCTATATTTTACTTAAGAGTGCAATGATTAATGGTATTCCCATTGCTACAATGAATCAAGTAAGCAATCCATAAGACTAAGGAAATGATTTGACTACCCTACTCACAAGTTATTTTTTCCATTCTTGTTAAATTTGGCATGAAGTCTTCATAAGACAATCTTTATTGCCTAAGCGAATTATTTGATCATTTTAATAATATAAAGATGTTGGGGAATATATTAATACTCGAATTTATGAGTCATTATGTTTTACTCCCTTTATTGGCATAAGCCAATAACTGTTAAAACTTCAGTCTTATCAAACACAAATGATTTGATATACTTATGCTTTTGCTTACTTAGTTCACTTAAAACATACATTTATTCTTCTTTGATCTCATGTTCACTTTGAACATGCTAGGTTGACTTAGGATATTCTTTTAAGACTTCCATTGGGATCTTTCTGTGCAATGACTAAGAATGACTTACATCATTGCTTATCTAACCTCACCCTTTGGTCGTATTATCCGAACACCCCTCATCTTCCTAGTTCTTTATTTCTTTGTTTCTTTCTTACTTTCTTAGAGAAATTTCTTAGCATTTAACCGACATAGATCATTCGAGCTAACATGAAATCGAGTGTCTTTTCCACATTGAAAAGAGGTGGTTCACCAGCCATAGTGAAATCAAATACTTCCTAGCTTTCATAGAAGGATCCACTAGCTAGTAACCTCTGCTGGCGACATAGTTCAAAGACTAGGAGAATTTCGAGACCCTTATCCACCATGGTTGAAGTTTCATATCATGAGGCTAACATGTGATTGCACAAGCTCATTACTAGTCTATCGGTGCTTAGCTCAATTTATTATACTTCACAAATTTTAGAGTTGACTCATATACTATGGAAGCTTTCTTCTAGTATGAGGTATGCTTAGCTCAATGGATGACTTCTAATCACTTTCTATACTTGATGAATGTGAACTTAAATCTTACATTATCATTATGGTGTAAATGAAACTTGTCTCACGATTTCTAACACCCTTTTATGTGAGTATCTTTAATATAATCGTTTAGGTTCAAGTGAGACTTATCTCACTTCCTTTAACACCCCATTCTAGGTAAATTTCATAACTCATAAGCTTTTAGTTCTTTCATTACTCACCTTATCTTGTTCAAAATTATTTTGTAGTCTTGTACCATTCTTTGTGAAAGTTATAAGGACTTATTCAATGTGCTACTATATTCACGAGTTCATTTAGATAAGGTAAGTTGGGACTTATCCCAATCATTGGCATACCCTAGGATATGGGTTCATTGAGTTACATCTTGTCAAATCAATCATTAACATCTATTTGGCCTTACAAGAAACATCATAATTTACATTGGCCATATAAGATATGTACGACTTAGTCATTGGTCAATTCTATTACATATTTTGGAAATAATATTGTTGGATAATTTATTGGCATAAAGCAAACTTTTAGTAAACACTTGTCATGATATTATCACTAACCAAGTCAACTAACTTCATGTATATACTATAGTAATCTCATGTAGATGATACTCTAATCATATGGATCTAACCTATAAGTCTTATTCGACATTATCAAATCACAGAAACCTAGACATAATGATTACTTAGAACCACATACCAACAACATGCTCGATATTTGCATTATACATACTACTAGAATCGAAAATAGGGAGAACTAGGGAGTTGAACATTTGACAATTTCATTGGGATAACCCTAGTTTCGGTTTTCTTGAATTCAAAATATTTGAAAAGCCTCCTGGGGAAAGGAATCCAAGAGAAAAAACCCATACCTTACTGTAGAATTGAATCTACATAGATCACCCTGTACTTTGCACGAAAATTTTGAAGAATTGCCTTGAAATCGCCTAAGGAGAATTGAGAGTATTTTCTATATCACTATTTTTCAGTCGTGGGTTTCTACTGGATAGACGTGATTGTGAGTCTTAGGAACTGAATGTTGACTAATTTAACTCAGGCTAAATAACTTAATTAAATATATCAATTAGCTTATTACCAAAACGCCCCTCCTAAATTGACTAAAAATAGGAGAGCAGTTGACTTAGACAAATTCTTAAAATTTGCTATGGGTCTCGGGTTTGACCATGAATTTAAATTAATTAATTTAGTTGCTAATTTAATTGATTTAGTGACCTAGGGCTATTACTAAAGTTCCCCTAAATCACTAGGACCATAACCAACCCATTTGTACATCCTGGGATAGGTACTAGCATATTTCTTTAGTTTGTTACTCGACTGGTGTCACCCGGTTAGGTCTTAGGATTTCGGGCACACTAGTTAGTTCATTTTAGTTAGTCCTAGGTTACCTAGTTAGGTAAGTTAGTTAGATCCTAGGATTGGTTAGGAATATCGGCCCCACGTGGCTTGACCCAACGCGCGTCGGCTCCCTAACCGCCCTAACCGAATCGGTTGGGCTTGGTTGCTTTGTCTCTCGGCCGGTAGCACATGTGCTTCCACATGTGTTGCCATGCACTTTCCTAGATGTCCACTCTGTATTTGCACTTGGAAAGTTCACTTCTTGTCCCAAGGATCCTCACTATGTCCTTATGCACTGCTTAATCTATATGATCATTTTAAATGATCATGTGTTATGGTACCTAGGCTTGACACTTGGATGCCTCGTACCGAATGTGTGTAAGCTATGAAATCAAAAATTTTAGCTAAGGGTCTTCCTTGCAGGGACAATTCCTAAACAAGGTTGGATTGGAGCATTTGAACATCAAAGTATATCTTAAGTTACTTGTTAATACATAGAAATTTGCTAACACCCTTAAGCCAATATTCTCTAACATACCCAATATAACTCAATATTGGGCATTAAGATGCCAATGTACCCCAATACATATTCTTAAAACCTAATAGACTCTTCACTAAACAAGTACATTTTCTGGAATCTTAAATTATTCCCTCCTTAGGCACATTCGTCCCCGAATGAAACAACACATCATTTTGAATCAAAGAGGGTATTTTCGAAACACACATCAACATACTTGAAACTTTACTCTTTGGGAATATCTGATTCACAACTTACTATGGATGATGAACATCACTCAAAGCTTATCTGAAGTTTCATATCTGACATTGAGGAACTTCCTTCTCAATCTCACTTTAAGTTAATGCACATCACAACTCATGCGACCCAAAAATCATGTCAACGCTATACAAAAACAGCAACATGAATGCAAGCATGAACTCATATTAACTCATATAGTGAAAGTATAAAACACACAGTTATAGACTTAAAACATCAAAACCGACTAATGCACTAAAATTTATAGTTTCATAAACAAAATGAGACTTAGGAAGAGTATATCTAACCAAAAGAACTGAACAAGTGAGGTTAATGGGATCTCATGTCGGCCTCCCATGTTTCTCCCTTAACAATGTGGTTACTCCTCAACACGTTTACGGTGGCAACCTCTTTGTTCCTCAGTTGCTTCACTAGGCAATCTAAAATTTCAACTGTAACTCTTCATAAGAGAGGTTGGCATCGACTCCTAACCCCTCAACAGGCAGGATGGAGGCTGGATCACCTAGACACTTTTTATGCATCGAAACATCAAACACTGGATGAACAGAAGCCAAGTCATTTGGTAACTTCAGTTCATAGGCAACATTCCCTACTCGTTGTAAGACCTCATAGGACCTATATACCTCGTACTCAACTTCCCTTTCTTACCAAATTTCATCACCCCTTTCATGGGTGATAACTTCACGTAGACTTGATCACTTACCTCGAATTCAAGATCCCTCTTCCTGTTATAATCATAGGATTTTTGACAACTGTAAGCAGTAGCCAATCTATCCCTGATCATTCTCACCTTTTCCATAGCCTCATGTATGATCTCATGGCCAAGGATGGAAGACTCTCCTACCTCAAACTACCCAACTGTGGAACTACATATCCTGCCATACAATGCTTCAAAAGGTGTCATCCCAATACTGGAATGGTAGTTATTATTAGAAGAGAACTCAATCAGTGGTAAGTGATCATCCAAACTCCCCTTGAAGTCAATAACACATGCTCTCAGCATGTCTTCAAGAGTTTGAATGGTATGATCTTCTTGTCCATCCATCTGAGGATGAAAAGCAGTACTGAGCTTCACCTATGTACCCAAGCTCTTTTGTAAAGATCTCCAAAAGTGAGAAGTGAAATGGACTCCCCTATTCGAAATGATAGATAAAAGGATCCCATGCCACCTCACTATCTCATCAATATACAACTTGGCATAATCTTCGTACTTGTAAGTAGACTTCACAGGAATGAAGTGAGCAGACTTAGTCATTTAGTCAATAATGACCCAAATTTAATCATGCAGTTCCCTAGTCGTGGACACACAAACCACAAAGTCCATATTAATAGCCTCCCACTTCTATGTTGGGATCTCAATCGACTGGGTAAGACCTCCAGGCTTAAGATGTTCGGCCTTAACCTAATAGCAATTCGGGAACTCCTCCACACACTTAGAAATACCTCGCTTCATACCTTCCCACCAATAGATCTCCTTGAGATCATGATACATCTTGGTAGAACCTGGATGAGTGGAATACCTGGAGCCATGAGCCTCTGCAATAATATTAGGTCTGAGATTATTAATATTGGGCCAACACAATCTGCCCTGGTTTCTAAGCACACCATCCCACCTTAGGGAGAATGATTAATTTAGCTTACTCAACACTTAGTCTTTCAACTCCTTGAGTATTGGGTCGAGATGCCTCTTATATTTAACATCTACAAAAAATGAGGATTCAGAACTGGAATGAACTGAAACACCCTCACTTGGTGTATCTACCAGTCGTACACCTAACCTAGCCAATTGGTGTACCTCTTTAACCAGCTCCTTCTTCTCATCATCAATATGAGACACACTGCCCATGCTCAATCGGCTCAAAGCATCGGTCACTACATTGGCCTTACCAGGGTGATAGTGGACACCTATGTCATAATCCTTCAGTAGATTTATCCATCTTCTCTAATGAAGATTCAATTCTCTCTATGTAAAAACATACTGACGACTTTTATGGTCAGTAAATACATCAACATGTACACCATATAAGTAATGTCTCCAAAGTAACGCAATTACCACAATAGCTAACTCAAGATCATGGGTAGGGTAATTCTTCTTGTGGATTTTCAACTATCTTGATGAATACGCAATCACCTTACAATCCTGCATAAGAACACATCCCAAACATTCTCAGGAAACATCATAGTACACGACATACCCTTCACCACTCCTCGGCAATGTGAGAAATGGGGTTGAAGTGAATCGGTTTTTGAGCTCTTGGAAGCTCTTTTCACAAGTTTTAGACCACTCAAAATTCACATTCTCCTTTGTTAAAGTTGTCAATGGAGCAGCAATAGCGGAAAAGCCCTCAACAAACCTGCGATAGTAATTAGCCAAACCTAAGAATCTCCGGATGTCTATAGGAGTGAGGGGTCTCGACTCAATCTTTTTTGGATCAATATCTACACCCTGGTCGGACACTACATGACCAAGGAAGGTCACTGATCTCAGCTAAAACTCACATTTGCTGAATTTTGCATACAGGTGATGTTCACTGAGTACTTGCAATATCATTCTCAAATGTTGTTCATTCTCTTCTCTAGTCTTAGAGTATATGAGAATGTCATTTATGAATACTATGAAAAAAGAATCAAGGTATGCATGGAATACCCTATTCATAAGGTTCATAAATGCGGCTGGTGCATTAGTGAGACCAAATGACATGACAAGAAACTCGTAATGACCATACCTAATATAGAAGGCAATCTTAGAAATGTCCTCTTGTCTCACTCTAAGCTGGTGATACCCTGACCGGAGATCTATTTTAGAAAAGAAACTTGAACCTTGGAGCTGATCAAATAGGTCATCAATTTTGGGAAGAGGGTATTTGTTCTTTATGGTGACTTTGTTGAGTTGCCGATGATCGATATACAAGCTAAGGGTTCCATCCTTTTTCTTAACGAACAGAACTGGAGTACCCCATGGGGATGTGCTCGGCTGAATGAAACCCTTATCAAGTAGATCTTTTAATTGCAACTTCAACTCTTTGAGTTCAGCTCGAGCCATTCTATTGGGAGGAATGGAAATTGGTTTGGTGTTGGGATCTAAGTCAATACCAAAGGCAATTTTGCATTCAGGAGGTATTCCTTGTAAATTCTCCGGAAAGACATCTTGAAACTCATTCACTAGGGACACAGACTCTATGGAAGGAACTTCATGTTCTAAGTCATTGACTCTGACTAAGTGGTATAAATTCCTTTTAGATAACATCTTATTAGCTTTAAGAAAGGAAACTATGTGGCCTGTTGGATTTGAACTACGCCCTTCCCATTCCAGCTCTCTAAGTCATTAGGAAACTAAAACCTTACTACCCTGTTTCGAAAGTCTATGGTAGCATAGCATTTATAGAGCCAATCCATACCCAAAATTATATCAAAGTCAAGCATGGTTAATTCTATTAGGTCAGCATAGGTAACTCTATCAAGAACAGTTATTGGGCAATCTCTATATACTCTTTCAGCTCTAATGTTGTCTCCGATGGAAGTACTAAATAGAAAAGGTTCATGCAAGATCTCAGGAAGCAAGTCAAATTTACTAGCTACTAGAGGAGTAATAAAATACAAGGTAGATCCTGGATCTAACAATGCATACATAGGAAAAGAAAAGACATGCAATGTACCAGTGACCACATCAGCTGACTTCTCCTGCTCCTCTTTACCTTTCAAAGAATAGAACATGTTCCTCTTGGGAGGTTCGGCTGCAGCAGTAGGATTAGGCTGAGGCTAAGTGTTTTCCTTGGCCTGATTATTCACATGTGGGCAGTCCCTGATCATATGCCCATTCTTGACGCACCCATGGCAGGCATTAGAACCTACCATGCACTCACCTCCATGCAAGTGGCCACACTTACAACACGGTTTTCTATCACGCATGGCATTTCTATCATTGCCCTTCTTGGGGCAAGACTTGTCCCCTTTGGCATTAGTGTTCCCGTAAGGAGTAGGATTACTTGAGTGTTGGTGCCCCTTCTTGAACTTAGGTCTGTCCTGGACTCCAAATGAACTCCTACAAGTGCTAGAACCAGCCTGATCCGAGGTCCTAGGCTTCTTGCCTTCTCGGCCTCTATTCCTTCGATGACTCCTCCAACTTTTGTGCATGTACCATAAACCTATCAAGGTCCATGTTATCATGCAACAGGGATGCCCGACATTCCTCCTCCAAATCTTCCGATACCCCAGTCACAAACCTGCTCATCCCATCCCCCCTACTAGACACCAGGGAAGAAGCTTGTTTGGAAAGTTTAACAAACTTCAAGGATTATTTCTTGACTGACATACCTCCCTGACGTAGGTTGATGAACTCTTCAACCTTGCCCTCTTTCTGCTCTATGGTAAAGAACATCTCTAGGTATGCAGTCTTGAGAATGTCCCAAATGATAGGGGACTTTTCCTGGTGCTCGGCCATCTACCCACATCTTTTACCATACATGAGCCACATCCTTGAGCTGATATGCACCCAACTCAACCTTCTCCTCTTCATTAACACCCATAGCACAAAGAATCTTGTGGACCTCGTCCACAAACTCCTGGGGATCCTCATTGGTTCTGGACCCAAAGTAGACTGGAGGATTCATCCGGGTGAAATCTCTCAGTCTGCTAGACATGGTGCTAGCATGTGGGTTCTCTCTGGGAGCACCCTCTATAGTTGTATGGGTTATGATAGTTTATGCCCGAGCAGTGATGGCTTGGGCCATCTGAACTAGTGTTGACCTCACTTCTCCATCTGCCAATGCAGTTGGGTTGAAAGGCACTTGCACTGCAGTAGCTGGGGCTTGAGGAGGAGCTTGGTTTCCCCAAGCAGTTGCTTTTCCAACTCTCCTGCCTACGTTTCTTCTTGAGTTCTTATTTATACATGCACACACAAGAAGGAAGTAAGATGCTCAAATGACACAAAATGTCAAAGCTCTACACAACACGATAAAGAGTAGAAGAAGGGAACATTCTTAAAACCACTAAGTCTCTAAGTCATGGTTGTGGTGCACTTCACAACCATAAGCTAGAAACTATGCAACGTGGTTGTTTTGAGCCTTAGTTCCTAGGTAATTTAACCTCATGCTCTGATACCAAGTTTGTCACACCCGGGTCCTAGACCCTAGATGAGACCGGCGTCGTTAACCTCTCAGAGGTCGCAGACAAGTCTCTTCTTAGCTTTCATCACAATTATTCAGTAAAATTTAGCGGAACATTTATAACTTTTAAATTTACTGAAGTGAACTTAGACTTCATATAATCCTTGAATAAGAGTGATACACTAAAAGATCAAATAAACAACCACCTATTAATAGATTGAACAGTTGAAATGAAGAATTCATAATATCATTAATAGTTGCCAAACCGGCCTTAATACAAAATCTTGAACAAATGTTTGAAAGGAAACACTAGGTAAAACATATACTTGCTAGTCTAATCTAATATATCTAGAAAATAAAGCGTAGGCATCTTCGAACTCAAGAGGACCTACCAAAGTCTGGAGGTACTAGTCCAAACAACTTCAATTAATCTTCAATTTTTCTCAAGTACCTGCATCTATAAAAATAGTAATTGTATATGGGTTAGTACACACTTTTACTAAGTATGGGCATATGCACATAAACACATAAGGACGATGCATGATCAAGGAAAGCTCTTCCTATAGCAACATGCCATTTTTTGAATGTGAAGTTACTTCACTTTCCTAATTCGTTATTTATGAATCATGCTAAGAAAATGACATATTTTCATGCATTTAAAGCACACAAATCATTTTATATATGAACATAAAACCTTGGAATCATGAACCCAATTTTTCGAACAACTTAAGCAAAACTTAATATTTTTGGTCCCCTTAGGACGAGAGATCCCTCTCCCAGACTTAGTTTATTTTTTCAGTCTTTTCTTCTTTTTTTGTGTAGTTCAATGATCTCCTTTCATCCTATATTTTACTTAGAAGTTCAATGATTTATTGTAGTCCCATTGCGGCAATGAATCAAGTAAGCAATCCATAAGACTAAGGAAATGATATGACTACCCTACTCACAAGTTATTCTTTCCATTCTTGTTAAATTGGGCATGAAATCTTTATAAGACAAGTCTTTATAAGACAATCTTTATTGCCTATTCCCATTATTTGATCAATTTAATAATATAAATATGTTGGGGAATATATTCATACTCCAATTGATGAGTCATTATGTTTTGCTCCCTTTATTGGCATAAGCTAACAACTGTTAAAACTTCAGTCTTATCAAACACTAATGATTTGATATACTTATACTTTTGCATACTTAGTTCACTTAAAACTTACATTTCTTCTTCTTTGATCTCATGTTCACTTTGAACATGCTAGGTTGACTTAGGATATTCTTTTAAGCCTTCCATTGGGATCTTTCTGTGCAATGACCAAGAATGACTTACATCATTACTTAGTCTAACCTCACCCTTTGGTCATCTTATCCGAACACCCCTCATATTCCTAGTTCTTTCTTTCTTTCTAACTTTCTTAGAGAAATATTTAGCATTTAACCGACATAGATCATTTGAGCTAACATGAAATCCAGTGTCTTTCCCACAATAAAAAGAGGTGGTTCACCGGCCAAAGTGAAACTGAACACTTCATAGCTTTCTTAGGTGGATCCACTAGCTCGTAACCTATGCT
Source organism: Solanum pennellii (assembly GCF_001406875.1). NCBI lineage: Eukaryota > Viridiplantae > Streptophyta > Magnoliopsida > Solanales > Solanaceae > Solanum > Solanum pennellii. The sequence continues at coordinate 39,235,738 of NC_028648.1, read as the reverse complement.
GGTGACATAGTTCAAAGACTAGGAGAATTTGGAGACCCTTATCCACCTTGGTGCTAGTCTCATCTCATGAGGCATACGTGTGCTTGCACAAGCACATTACTAGTCTATCGGTGCTTAGCTCAATTTATTATACTTTACAACTTTTAGAGTTGTCTCATACACTATGAAAGCTTTCTTCTAGTTTGAGGTATGCTAAGCTCAATGGATGACTTGTAATCACTTTCTATACTTGATGAATGTGAACTTAAATCTTACATTATCATTATGGTGTAAATAAAACTTTTCTCACGATTTCTAACACCCTTTTATGTGAGTATCTTTAACATAATTATTTAGGTTCAAGTGAGACTTGTCTCACTTCCTTTAACACCCCATTCTACGATTTCATAACTCATAAGCTTTTAGTTTTTCATTACTCACCTTATATTGTTCAATGTTATTTGGTAGTCTTGGACCGTGCTTTGTGAAAGTTAGTAGGACTTGTCCCATACATTGGCATACCCTAGGTTATGATTTCATTGAGTTACATCTTGTCAAGTCAATCTTTAACATGTATTTGGCCTTTCAAGAAACATCATAATTTACATTGGCCATATAAGATTGGTATGAATTAGTCATTGGCCAATTCTTTACATGTTTTGGAAATCATATTGTTGGCTAATTTATTGGAATAAAGAAAACTTTCACTAAACACTTTTCATGATGTTATCACTAGCCAAGTCAATTAACTTCATGTATATACTAAAGTAATCTCATGTAGATGATACTCTAATCATACGGATCTAACCTATAAGTCTCATTCGACATTATCAAATCACAGAAACCTAGGCATAATGATTACTTAGAACCACATACCAATAACATGCTCGAGATTTGCATTATACATACTAGTAGAATCGGAAATAGGGAGATAGGGAGATGAACTTTTGACAATTTCATTGGAACAACCCTAGTTTCGGTTTTCTTGATTTCAAAATATTTGAAAAGCCTCCTGGGGAAAGGAATCAAAGAGAGAAAACTCATACCTTACTGTAGAATTGAATCTACGTAGATCACCCTGTACTTTACACAAAAATTATGTAGAATTTCCATGAAATCGCCTAAGGAGAATCGAGAGTATTTTCTGTTTTTCTCATGTTTGTTCACTATTTTTTAGTCGTGGGTTTCTACTAGATAAATGTGAGTCTAAGTCTTAGGAACTGAATGTTGACTAATTCAACTTAGGCTAAATAATTTAATTAAATAAATCAATTAGCTGATTACTTAAATGCCTCTCCTAAATTGACTAAAAATAGGAGAGCATTGGACTTTGCCAAATTCTGAAATTTTGATTAGGGTCTCGGGTTTAACCATGATTAAATTAATTAATTAAGTTGCTAATTAAATTAATTTAGTGACCTAGGGTTGTTACTAAAGTTCCTCTAAGTCACTAGGACCATAACCAACCCCTTTGTACATCCTGGGTTAGGTACTGGATATATCTTTAGTTAGTTACTCGACTAGAGTCACCTGGTTAGGTCTTAGGATTTCGGTCACACTAGTTAGTTTATTTTAGTTAGTCCTAGGTTAGTTAGATAGTTAGGTAAGTTTGTTAGATCCTAGGATTCGTTAGGAAGCTCGGACCCACGTGGCATGACTCAACGCGCATCGGCTCCCTAACCGCCCTAACTGAATTGGTTGGGCTTGGTCACTTTGTCTCTTGGCCGGTAGCACATGTGCTTCCACATGTGTTGTCGTGCCCTTTCCTAGATGTGCACTCTGTAGTTGCACTTGGAAAGTTCACTTCTTGTCCCAAGGATCCTCACTATGTCCTTGGGCACTACTTAATCTACATGATCATTTTAAATGATCATGTGTTATGGTACCTAGGCTTTACACTTGGATGCCTCGTACCGAATGTGCTTAAGATATGAAATCCAAAATTTTAGCTTAGGGTCTTCATTGCAGGGACAATTCCTAAATAAGGTTGGATTGGAGCATTTGAACATCAAAGTATATCTTAAGTTACTTGTTAATACATAGAAATTGGCTAACACCCTTAACCCTATATTCTCTAACATGCCCAATATTACTCAATATTGGGCATTAGGATGCCTATTTACCCCAAAACATATTCTTAAAACCTAATAGACTCTTCACTAAACAAGTACATTTTCTGGAATCTTACATAATTCCCCCCATAGGAACATTCGTCCCCGAATGACACTACACATCATTTTGAATCAAAGAGGGTATTTTCAAAAAACACATCAACATACTTGAAACTTTACTCTTTGTGAATATCTGATTCACTACTTACTATGGATGATGCACATCACTCAAAGCTTATCTGAAGTTTCATATCTGACATTGAGGAACTTCCTTCTCAATCTCACTTTAACTCAATGCACATTGATATACCGTGGTTTCACGGTATTTTTAATGCTTTTTCCTTAAGTTTAGTGTGTGTCCAAAAGCCTTTTTGTATTAATATTTATGTAATTTTCTCTTTATTAGCAGGAAATTTGTCGAAAGATGAACGCAAAAGTTTTTGAGAAATGAATGCAAAAAAGTTACCACCTACGGAGCTTGTGACGGTCCGTCGTGCCTGTGACGGTCCGTAGGTGGGATCGTAGTGAAGCTGCTGAAGGAAGATGGGGAATTCTGACCAAGTGTGGGGTTACAAAGTGCATGACGGACCGTCGTAGCCTTGATGGTTTGTCCTGCTTGTTCGTCGTGATGATCAGAGAAGTAGTCCATGTACCCAAATTCCAAGAAGTTTAAGTGTTATGGAACGTAGACCCTTGACGGACCGTCGTGCTTCGAATGGTCCGTCGTACCTGCCGTCGAGGGTAATGAAGAGAGCAGAAGAAGAATTTGCAAAGTATGGTACGACGGATTCCATGACGGCCCGTCATAACCGCGATGGTCCGTCGACCCAAACGCGTTTTGACAGATTTTATGCAATTAGAGTCCTTCTTTTATTAGGTTTTTGTTTTTTATAAATAGTTGTAAAAACCTCGTTTTTGGGGTTAGACTTAAGTGGGACAAAAACTGTTATGTTAGATTCTTTGCTAGTAGATTATTTTGGATATTAGACTTTGGATTGTTACACTTTTCTCTGGAGTTGATTTTTGGTGATTTTGTCGATTAATCAAGTAAATTTTTGGATTTTATTCTTTCTCATTGAAGTAAGTGCATAAATTCTTATATTATATATATGAATATTGTGATTATGACTATGGGTAACTAAACTCCATAACTAGGGTTGTGGGAACCATGGGTGAATAATGAGGTAAAATCTAACTAAAATAGCAATTCTAGAATAGTGTCTTGCATGTATTGACAATTCTTTGTCATAGAAGTCCTTTTAACGGGTGCCCAACGTTAGAACTCGCCTTAATGCTACTTGTCGGACCAAGGAGGTAGATAATAGGAAAAGAATTATCAACATAGATTTAGTGTATACTATCTAATAAGCTAGAATTGATTGGTACGAGGTAATAACTTAGTCAAATATCGAATACAATGCTTAATATGAGGTAAAGGTAAGGGTTAGTATAGCAACACGTGTAGCCGGACCAAGGTGCGGAGTGAAATTTTCTAGATGCCAGACCAAGGATTTAGAAATACATAACTTATCACATTGCATGCAAGATACTAGGAAAGAATTGTTATAGTTAGAATTATCAAGTTAGGAACATGTGGGGAAAACTTAAACCCTAGTTTCTTTTATTATGATTAAACTCCAACTTTTGAATATGTTAGTTGTCTACTTTGATTTAGCTAATTATTTTCACTCATTTAGAAATAAAAACCCCCCTTTTATTGTCTTTGTTTTCTAAAGGAATAATTGACTAAATAGTAGTAATAATAGATTGAAGTTAAGTCTGAACTATTTTCCTCGTGGGAACGATCCTAACCTCATTAGTTGGGCTCTTTACTTGATACGACCGCTTTACTTATTATTTGAGAAGTAAGTTTGAGCGTATAAAATTTTGGCGCCGCTGCCGGGAAAGTAGCTTTTATATTAACTTAAATTTATTACTATATTTTAGTCGATATTTTCTTAATTTTACTTTGTTTCTTGTTTTTTTATTCTTGCGGAACCATCTTCCTTGTATGCCAAATACACGTAGAGGAAGAGAACCCTTATTTTCCTACGATCATGAATTAGAGCATACACTACGCAACATGAATCGAAACTTGGGTATTAATGATGATGATCCAAACCAGAACATCCCAGCTCCGGTTGATGTTCATGGTCAGTTATTACCTGATGCACCAGGTGAAAACCAACAGAGGGGACAAAATTCCGCTCCACGTCCCCAAGAATACTACAAAGGCTATGACAATATAGCAGACTCCGATGGTCCACTTGTCTTTCCCCCTCTACCACCAGGCCACACCTTTGTGGTAACTAGTAGCCTGATGCAAATGCTCACTGCCAGAGGTTTGTTTTCAAGGCTACCTTCTAAAGATCCACATGCCCATATAGCTAAGGTAAGGGAAGTGTGTAAAATCTATGTAGGGAGGCCTGAATTGGACTTGTATATAATAGGGATAAGAGTGTTTCCTCTCTCACTGACGGGAGAGGCTGCTATTTGGTTCACTGAGCTCCCTTATAACTCATTTTCACTTGGAACCAACTAAGGGACGTTTTCTTAGCACGCTACTACCCGGTATCCAAGAAACTAAACCACAAAGACAGAGTGAACAACTTTGTGGCACTACCAGGAGAGTCATTTAGTAGTTCTTGGGATAGATTCACCTCATTTTTGAGAAGCGTCCCCAATCACCGCATAGATGATGAGTCACTGAAGGAATACTTCTATCGGGGACAGGATGATAATAATAAAGCGGTGTTGGATACTATAGCCGGTGGTTCTTATGGGGAGTTTCCTTATACTGAGATTGCCAAAAAGTTAGAGAAAATCTCCCGGAACAATAAAGCTTGGAGTACTAGGAAGTCAGATACTGGGAGAAATACCTTCGTATTGCAATCCACTCGCAACCCAGCCACAGATGAGATTCGTGAAGAGATGGCTCAGATGAGAACTGAGCTTGGGTTGGTATTAAAACATATCACTGGGGGTGCATAAAATATAAATGCAGTTAACTACTTGTCTAAACCACAACCACCAAATGATGAATGCTATTATGCGGAGGATTCCTATGCGGCAAATGAGCAGACGGGGGGCTTCCGACCGAGTGCCCAAGGCTCAAATCAGGACAATTGGCGCCAAGGTCAAGGAACCCAAGGTCGGATCTATGGTAACTTTAACCGTGAGGGTCATTATGTCCGAGATGGAAACTACAACCGCGACAACAACTTCAACAGGCGTAACTATGGTAACAGAATTGATAGGAATGGGCCCTATGTCCCTCCTCAAAATCATGAAGTTACTCCTAGGGATGGTGGAGATAGTATGGCGTGAGTTGAGGATATGTTGCACTAAATGATGAGGAGGTTCTATGCTAATGATGAGCATATTAAGAGTTAAGGAGTGATTTAGCGGGTATTGGGCAGAAAGTTGATACAAATGCAATATCGATTAAGCAGATTGAGTTGCAAATGTCCCAATTATATGTGACTGTGAACACACGGCAACCCGGCACTCTTCCTAGCAACACTGTCCAAAATCTGAAAAATGACGGACAGTGTATAGCAATCACTACTCGGGGTGGTAAGCAGACCATTGACCCACCTTTGCCGTCTAAGGAGGAAAAGGTGATAAAAGATAATGATAAGGTGGAAGTGGTTAGTGGTGAAGTATAAGATAACACTAGAAAAGATGTTGAAGTGCCTATAAAGGTAATTTCCATGCCTAGACCACCACCCCCCTTTCCTCAAACATTAGTGAAAAAGACCGAGGATGGTAAATATCGGCGTTTTATAACAATGTTGAATCAGCTTTCTATCAATGTCCCTTTGGTAGAAGCTTTGGAACAAATGCCCGGTTATGCCAAGTTTATGAAAGATCTGGTTACAAAGAAAAGATCGGTCACTTTCGAGGATGATGATAGAATGCAGCATTGTAGTGCTATTGCTACAAGGTCTCTCGTACAAAAGAAAGAAGATCCGGGTGCGTTCACTATTCCTTGTACAGTCGGGTCATTGCATTTTGCGAAAGCATTATGTGATCTGGGGGCAAGCATAAATCTCATGCCCCTCTCGATTTACAAGAAGTTGGCTTTGGGTGACCCAAAGCCCACTGCGATGTGGCTACTGATGGCCGATCGAACAGTGAAAAGGCCTATAGAGATACTCCATGATGTGCTAGTAAAAGTGGAATCGTTCATATCTTCGGCAGATTATGTTATCCTTGATTGTGAAGTCGATTTTGAACTGCCTATTATTCTTGGGAGGCCATTCCTTGCTAAGGGTAGAGCCTTAGTTGATATGGAAAAGGAGCAGATGAAATTTCAGTTGAACAATGAAGAAGCAACCTTTAATATTTGTAGGTCCATGAGACAGAGTGATGAGCTCCAATCGGTATCTGCTATATCCTACAAAGAAAAGATAAAGAAGCACCATGACCTAAAAAGTAAAAAACGAGAGTTTATGGTTGGGTATTTGGTGCTTTTATACAATTCTAGGTTGCGTTGGTTTCTGGTCAAGCTCAAGTCCAAATGGACTAGCCCTTACTTGATTACCCAACTATTCCCTCATGGATTAATTGAGTTAGAAACCAAGGAGGGTGTGCGGTTTAAGGTAAATGGACAACGAATAAGACCCTATTTTGGACATGATGTATCAGCGAATGAAGGAATCGAGGCATACCATCTTGATGAGATTAATCAAGCGTCTTCAATCGTGCCGCGACGTTAAATCAGGCTCTTGTTGGGAGGCAACCCAATACTTATAGTTTTCTTTCTAGTAATGGTAGCATTTTCTACTAATGGGTTTTTAATTTGCAGGCATATCAACAGGAAATTCAGCAGAAAATCACACTGCAATAGTCATTGACGGACACATCGACGGATCGTCACACACGCGACGAACCGTCGCATGATTTCGTCGTGCCGAGTACGTCTTTCAATTATTTTCAAAACTAGGGCACACGTTACGGAACCAATGACGGACCGTCGCATCTGCGACAGACCGTCGTCGGGGTCTCGTTGCGTCATTAATGAGCATACCCAACCCAACCCGGTTGGGGGTAATTTAAAAAATTTGCAACCTTTAAAAACCCCACCCCTTCATTTCACCCATGTCCTTCCCTCTTTCTCCCATTTCCCTCCCTTTTCAACTTCCTACTTCCTACCTCTCTTCTTTATCAACTGATCACTTCCCCAATTCCCCAAATTCCTAAAATCTACCCTCTACCCCAACGTTAGAACTCGCCTAATGCTACTTGCCGAACCAAGGAGGTAGATAATAGAAAAAGAATTATCAACATACATTTAGTGTATACTATCTAATAGGCTAGTATTGATTGGTACAAGGTAATAACTTAGTCAAATATCGAATACAATGCTTAATATGAGGTAAAGGTAAGGGTTAGTATAGCAACACACGTAGCCGGACCAAGTGCGGAGTGAAATTTTCTAGATGCCGGACCAAGGATTTAGAACTACATAATTTATCACTTTGCATGCAAGATACTAGGAAAGAATTGTTATAGTTAGAATTATCAAATTAGGAACCTGTGGGGAACACTTAAACCCTAGTTACTTTTATTAATTGATAAACTCCAACATTTGAATCTGTTAGTTGCCTACTTTAATTTAGCTAGCTATTTTCATTCATTTAGAAATAAAAACCCCCCTTTTATTGTCTTTGTTTTCTAAGGAAATAATTGACTAAATAATAGTAATAATAGATTGAAGTTAAGTCTGAACTATTTTCCTCGTGGGAACAATCCCAACCTCATTAGTTGGGTTCTTTACTTGATACGACTGCTTTACTTCTTATTTGAGAAGTAAGTTTGAGGGTATCAAATTTTGATCACAACTCATGCGACATAAAAATCATGTCAACGCTTTACAAAAACAGCAACATGAATGCAAGCATTAACTCATATTAACTCATATAGTGCAAGTATATAACACACAGTTATAGACTTAAAACATCAAAACTGACTAATGCACTAAAATTTATAGTTTCATAAACAAAATCAGACATAGGAAGAGTATATCTAACCTCAAGAACTGAAAAAGTGATGGTAATGGGATCTCATGTCGGCCTCCAATGTTTCTCCCTCAACAATGTGGTTCCTCCTTAACACCTTTACGGTGGCAACCTCTTTGTTCCTCAGTTGCTTCATTTGGCGATCTAAAATTTCAACTGTAACTCTTCATAAGAGAGGTTCACATAGACTCATAACCCCTCAAAACGTAGGATAGAGGCTGGATCACCTAGACACTTTTTAAGCATCGAAAAATCAAACACTGGATGAATAGAAGCCAAGTCATTTGGTAACTTCAATTCATAGGCAACATTCCCTACTCGTTGTAAGACCTCATAGGACCTATATACCTCGGACTAAACTTCCTTTCTTACCAAATTTCATCACCCCTTTAATGGGTGATATCTTCAGGTAGACTCACTTACCTCGAATTCAAGAGCCCTCTTCCTGTTTTCAGCATAGGATTTTTGACAACTGTAAGCAGTAGCCAATCTATCCCTGATCATTCTCACCTTTTCCATAGCCTCATGTATGATCTCAGGGCCAAGGATGGATGACTCTCCTACCTCAAACTACCCAACTATGGAACTACATATCCTGCCATACAATGCTTCAAAAGGTGTCATCCCAATACTGGAATGGTAGTTAGTATTATAAAAGAACTCAATCAGTGGAAAGTGATCATCCCAACTCCCCTTGAAGTCAATAACACATGATCTCAGCATGTCTTCAAGAGTCTGAATGGTATGATCTGCTTGTCCATCCATCTAAGTATGAAAAGCAGTACTAAGATTCACTTGTGTACCCAAGCTCTTTGATCTCATGTTCACTTTGAACATGCTAGGTTGACTTAGGATATTCTTTTAAGACTTCCTATGGGATCTTTCTGTGCAATTACTAAGAATGACTTACATCATTACTTCGTCTAACCTCACCCTTTGGTCATCCTATGCAACACCCTTCATCTTCCTAGTTCTTTCTTTATTTCTTTCTTTCTTACTTTCTTAGAGAAATCTTTAGCATTTAACCGACATAGATCATCTGAGTTAACATGAAATCCAGTGTCTTCCCCTCACTTAAAAGAGGTGGTTCAACAGCCAAAGTGAAACTGAATACTTCATAGCTTTCTTAGGTGGATCCACTAGCTAGTAACCTATGTTGGCGACATAGTTCAAAGACTAGGAGAATTTGGAGACCCTTATCCACATTGGTTCTAGTCTCATCTCATGAGGCTTACGTGTGCTTGCACAAGATCATTACTAGTCTATCGGTGCTTAGCTCAATTTATTATACTTTACAACTTTTAGAGTTGAATCATACACCATGGAAACTTTCTTCTAGTATGAGGTATGCTTAGATCAAAGGATGACTTGTAATCACTTTCTATACTTGATTAATGTGAACTTAAATCTTACATTATCATTATGGTGTAAATAAAACTTGTCTCACGATTTCTAACACACCCTTTTATGTGAGTATCTTTAACAAAATTGTTTAGATTCAAGTCAGACTTGTCTCACTTACTTTAACACCCCATTCTAGGTTGATTTAATAACTCATAAGCTTTTAGTTCTTTCATTACTCACCTTATCTTGTTCAATGTTATTTGGTATTCTTGGACCATGCTTTGTGAAAGTTATAAGGACTTATTCAATGTGCTACTATGTTCACGAGTTCATTTAGATATGGTATGTTGGGACTTGTCCCATACATTGGCATACGCTAGGTTATGATTTCATTGAGTTACATCTTGTCAAGTCAATCTTTAACATGTGTTTAGCCTTTCAAGAAACATCATAATTTATATTGGCCATATAAGATTGGTATGACTTAGTCATTGGCCAATTCTATTACATATTTGGAAATAATATTGCTGGTTAATTTATTTGCATAAAGAAAACTTTCACTAAACACTTTTCATGATGTTATCACTAGCCAAGTCAATTAACTTCATGTATATACTATAGTAATCTCATGTAGACGACACTCTAATCATACGGATCTAACCTATAAGTCTCATTCGACATTATCAAATCACAGAAACCTAGACATAATGATTACTTAGAACCACATACCAACAACATGCTCGAGATTTGCATTATACAAACTACTAGAATCGGAAATAGGGAGAACTAGGGAGATGAACATTTGACAATTTCATTGGAACAACTCTAGTTTTGGTTTTCTTCAATTCAAATATTTGATAAGCCTCTTGGGGAGAGGAATCCAAGAGAGAAAACTCATACCTTACTATAGAATTGAATCTACGTAGATCACCCTGTACTTTGCATTAAAATTTTGAAGAATTGCCTTGAAATCGCCTAAGGAGAATTGAGAGTATTTTTCTGTTTTTCTCACGTTTGTTCACTAATTTTCATTCGTAGATTTCTACTGGATAAACGTGAGTGTAAGTCTTAGGAACTAAATATTGACTAATTCAACTTAGGCTAAATAACTTAATTAAATAAATCAATTAGCTAATTACCAAAACGCCCCTCCTAAATTGACTAAAAATAGGAGAGAATTTGACTTAGCCAATTCGTGAAAACTTGCTAAGGGTCTCGAGTATGGCCATGAATTTACATTAATTAATTAAATTGCTAATTTATTTAATTAAGTGACCTATGGTAATTACTTAAGTAACCCTAAGTCACTAGGACCATAACAAACCCCTTTAGACCATCCTAGGTTAGGTACTAGGATGTTTCTTTAGTTAGTTACTCGGCTAGTGTCACCTGTTAGGTCTTAGGATTTCAGGCACACTAGTTAGTTCATTTTAGTTAGTCCTAGGTTAGGTATCTAGTTAGGTAAGTTATTTACAGCCTAGGATCGGTTAGGAAGCTCGGCCCCACGTGGCTAGACCCGACGCGTGTCGGCCCCTTTACCACCCTAATCGAATTGGTTAGGCTTGGTCGCTTGGTCTCTCGGCCGGTAGCATATGTATTTGAACATGTGTTCCGTGCACTTTCCTAGCCGTGCACTCTGTAGTTGCACTTGGAAAGTTCACTTCTTGTCCCAAGGATCCTCACTATGTCCTTGGGCACTACTGAATCTACATGATCATTTTAAATGATCATGTGCTATGGTACCTAGGTTTGACACTTGGATGCCTCGTACCTTATGTGTGTAAGATATGAAATCAAAAAATTTAGCTTAGGGTCCTCATTGCAAGTACAATTCTTAAACAAGCTTGGATTGGAGCATTTGAACATCAAAGTATATCTTATGTTACTTGTTAATACATAGAAATTGGCTAACAGCCTTAAGCCAATATTCTCTAACATGCCCAATATTTCTCAATATTGGGAATTAAGATGCCTATGTACCGCAAACATATTCTTAAATCCTAATAGACTCTTCACTAGACAAGTACCTTTACTGGAATATTACATTACTTCTACGACTCGTAGGTCTTCCTATGGTTCATAGAAACCAATTTTAATAATCAAAATTTCACTAAGTCTACAACTCACTTGCGAGACCTATCTACGACTCATAAAAAATGATGGGTCATCCTGCTAAACCGTAGGAAGTGTATTAGGACTTCTTCTGAAAAATAAAATATTTTTCCTCTTCCTAAGGTTGCCATCTATGGCCGGTAGAAGCTTATGAGACCTGTAGAACTAGACTTCAACCCAAAAACTTAATTTCTTTCTTTTCCAATTTCTGAGGTGCTATAAAATCATAATAATCATATACATATAAAGAATTTTTTGACAAAATAACAAGTACACATAATTTCAGTTAATTTATTAATATATAATGTGAAAGAATAAAAATAATTTAATGTAGGGTCATGATTGATAATATTATTGACAGCTCGTATACACCACACTATACGGAATTCACATCACGTATATATTTGGGTATTGCCTGGGTTCGTGGTAAAATATGTACAATTTATTCCATATATCATAATTAATAGGAAATTATTTTGAATAAAGCGTACCTCATATAATAATAATTTATTCACATAGCTAGACTTACTATCTCACTTAAATACAAATAAATTAGAAACTTTTATAAAATAAATAAAGGATAGGCTACCTATATACACACCTTTATTTTTCATAATCTTCATTATTCCTTACGAATTTGAAATATTTTCCAAATCCCTTATTTATGTATCATTCATCTTATTCAAATTTTTATATGTATTCAAATTTTGATACATAAACTTAATTAGTATTGAAACTTGATATTAAACTTCTACCCAACACGTAAATTGAATATGTGAAACTAGAGCCTAAGTAGTGTGTGTATGAATTTGTTGTGCGATTATGAGTTGTAAAATGATGTCCCGAGCTATGCTTGAGGGGTTTAGGGGTTAAACATCAAGGTACGACCCCCCTAAAGACCAACCAAGAGTCCTTGAGGGGGACCCTAAAGCCTAACCCCTAAGACCCAAAAAACCAAAAGTTGCAAAAAAATATGATGACCTATGCATGGAGACCTACACCTCGGAGATCCATCCATGTCCCGTGGATGGGCTCCGTAGGTCATGGGGCCAAATGGTAAGCCACAGCCACAAATTACGGACCAGCAAGACAGGGCATCACCGCGCGTACGTCCGTAGGTCTTGGAGCGTAGGTCATACTTGTAAAAGTTGTAAGGCTCGGCCAATGTGGGGGTGTTTTAGTAAATTCCTTTCAAGTTATTTTAGTTGGATTTTTAAGGTTTTTAAATTGTTTAAGTCCTTTTTCAATTCATTTATTCAAAATTCAAATTAGAACCCACCTCTCTTCTTCAAAGGTTCTCTCCCTAGAAACCTCTATTGGAGGTAAAGGATTCAAGGTTTAAAGATCAAGACTGCACGATTTTCACTCAGGTTTTGAGGATTTCTTCCTAAATGGTATAGTAGTCTTGAACCTTTACTCAGTTTCTTTCAAGGAGTCAATTTCAAAGATGATTTCAATTCTCCAAAGTTCCCCTAGATCCCTAGCTTTGATCTATGCATGGTTCCAATTCCAAAAGGATTATAAAGGCTTTTACATGATGAATTATGAATAAAATTCTGAATTAATGATTAATTAAGATGATTTCTCCTATGAACCCATGTTTTTCCGCAAATTCTTAAGTTGTGAATTGTGATTTGGAATTAATTTATCATAGAAGTATGTTGAATTGTTAATATTTATATTGCATTAGTCAATGATTTATGTCAATTATTTATCTATTATAGTATCTTAGATTTATGGGTTGATGTTGATTCATAGCCTTAAAGGGTAGTTTCATGAAATTTAATGTTTGATTATGATGTGAACTATATGTCTGTGATCTGAATGAATGTATTATGATCATGTTTAGAATGGAATTGCGTTATTATTGAAAGCTTATTCTCAATTAACAGTTATGAATGATTTTGAATTACATCAAAGGTTTTTCTCTCATACATACTCATGAATAAAGAATGAATGAAGTTTCTAAGATTATGTTAGTGATGATGAGTTGATTGAAAGGCTATTCTCAATTAGCACTAATGAAAGATAATGACATATTACACTTTCTCACAGTATGGGGATTCTTAGTTGAAAAGATATTCTCATCTTTGAATCTATGAGCTATATAATGAATGAATATTGGGTTGAGATGAATGATCTCATGTGATTTGAGGTGGGGTATCTAGTAACAATCTCTTATCCCATAATGATGACTAAATTAATGAATGTTAAGTACTCCGTCTAAAATAATGCTAAACACCAAGTGGATAGTGTTATGAGATATAAGCTTCCGTATGAGTTGAGGTGGGGTTTCTAGTAGCAATCTCTTGATATGGATGCCCTCAAGTGAGTTGAGACGGGGTATCAAGTATCAATCTCGCTATCCCATAACTATGTTCCCACATAGGTTACAAGCTAGTGGATCCACCTAAGCTAAAAAAAATGGTCCTACCATAGGGAAGTAGGAATCCCTTAGATGTTTAATTTAATTGTGCATGTTTTACTTGAGTTGTATCATGAGTTACTTTCTTGTCATGACTTATTGAATATGAATGGTTCACGTCTATGGTAGATTAAAAGGAGTATTTAGTATGAATAGTAGTATCGGATACTATTCATACTTGCACAAGTATGACTTACGGTTGTCCTAGATGATCGTCCTAATGTGTTGATATGACTTATGAAATGTTTATGTTCCTTATGTATGTGTATTGTCTAAAGATGAAAAGGATGAATGGTAAGTGCACCTTTGGTGGCCTTAATGTGGTACTTAGTGTGAATGGTGGTATGGGACACTATTCATACATAGAACAAAGTATAGCTTTGGGGTCACTTAAGGTGAAAGAGGAAAAGTTGGTGTCGATGCCAATTATGGCTATGTGACTTGTTAGATTTGAGGTGATAGATTGTGATATTGTCTTTAGTATGAATAGGTTGCTTTGTGGTTTGTTTAGTTTATGGTAGAACCCGACCAAGTCATGATGAGTTTTGAGGTATGTTGAATGAATTGATGTCTAAAAGAATTTGTATAGGCTTTCTCCCGGGGGTACGTAATGTGCTAAGATAGCAAAGTCGTTGAGTATCCTTGATGTTCATGAGTTAGGGTTGATTTAATTTCTCACCTTAAGAGGTGTGATGAGTTTGAAAAGTGTATACCCGGTTTGTAGACTCTTATGAGACCTTGAGTGGTGATAGTAAGGTTATTGTGAGAAAGATTTGGCTAATGAATACCTTCCTAGTTTAGAAGTAACAGTTAGGATCTTAAATCGGCAAGTTAAGAATTAAGAGGGTAAAGAAGTTCCTTCTGTGAGAGTGTTGATAAGTTTCTTGTGGTCATGAATTTTGTATTGAGGTCCCTATATTGTATTCATGGTAACTTTAGTATGGGTTCACTCCTAAGGAGGGGGGTAGTATGTTGAATAGTAAGTTTGTTTAGAGTTTTGATATCCTTATCTCTTTTCTTCTATTCCTATTGAAGATTGAGACTAATAGTTCTTGATAGCTTGTTTCATGTTTTGGAGTCATTGTGATTATGTGTTTCTCTGATCACCTATGATATGCATGTTCTTGATGAATTAATGTTTAATTGAGAAATTAAGTTTTATGATATATGCGTTCCTTATGTTGATGTGCATTGCGTATATGTTGCCTATATGCTTCATGAGAAGAATCATTGAATATTATTAAAGGTGCTTTTGAGAGTAATTGCATATTTTGCTAAATGATGTTATGATGAGAATGATATGAGTTGGAGAAGGTAATTCCTCCAATGAAATGAATAATGTTGATTTTTTCATGCATAATGAGTTTGTATATGTAGTTCCTACTTTCTTGTGTTACATTGAGCATGTTTGAGATGGAGTTAATTTTACTCCTAGTTTTGTGCAGTGGTTATAATGTTGCATGCATGATGTACTGCTAATCTTGAGTTGTTAACCCCTAATGTTTTTAAAGTGTTATTTGAGCATGAATGTTCCCAAGTGGAGGATAATGTAATGACCCGTTAAACGAATAGGTTGAACTAAAGCCCAACTAGTATGTGTTGAGTTTGTTATGAGGTTATGAATTGTAAAAAGATGTCTCGAGCTATGGTTGAGGATTTTACGAGTTAAATGTCAAGGTACGACCCCTCAAATACCAACCAAGGGTCCTTGACGGGGACCCTAAATCCTAACCCCCAAGACCCCAAAGAAAACAAAAGTTGCCAAAAATGTGATGACCTACGGATGGGGACCTACGCCTCGTAGGTATATCCACGCCCAGTGGATGGCATCCGTAGGTCAGGGCCCCAAATATCAAGCCACATCCCCAAACCACAGACTAGAAAGATGGGGCATCACCCACTTACGATCCGTATGTCTAGGGGCGTAGGTCATGCCTGTAAAAATTGTTAAGGCTCGTCCAGTGCGGGGGTGTCTTGATAAATTCCTTTTTGAGTTAGTTTAGCTGAAGGGATAGTTATTATTGATTTATTAATCTATTTTATGGATTTTTAAATACAAATTAGAACCCACCTCTCTTCTTCAAAGGTTCTATCTCTAGAAACCTCTATTTAAGGTGAAGGATTCAAACTTTCTAGCTCAATACTTCACCATTTTCACTCAAGTTTTGAGGACTTCTTCCCTAAAAGGTATGGTAGTCTTGATTCCTGACTTAGTTTATTTCAAGGATCCAATTTCAATGATGATTTCAATTCTCCAAAGTTCCCCAAAAACCCTAGTTTTCAATATATTCATGGGTTCAATTCCAAAAGAATTTTAAAGGATTTTACATGATGAATTATGTATAGAATGTTGAATTAATGATGAATTAAGATGATTTCTCCTATGAACCCATGTTTTTCCCCAAATTCTTAAGTTGTGAATTGTGATTGAGAATTAATTGATCATGAAAGTATGTAGAATTATATGTCTATATTGCATTAGTTATTGAATCATGCCAATTTCCTTATCTATTATAGTATATTAGATTTATGGATAGATGTCGGATTATAGCCTTGAAGGGAAATTTCATGTAAGTTAATGTATGATTATGATATGAACTATATGTGTGTGATATAAATGAATGTATTATGATCACATTTAGAATGGAATTGTTTTAGTGTTGAAAGCTTATTCTTAATTAAAACTTACGAATTATGTTGAACTATGTGAAAGGTTATTTTCTCATACATACAATCAAGAATGAATAATGAATGAAATTTCTAAGAGATGTGTTGATTGAAAGGATATTCTCAATTGCACACTAATGAATGATAATGACATGTCGTGAAAGGACTTACTCACAATATGGGGCTTCTTAGTTGAAAAGCTATTCTGATTTTTGAATCTATGAGCTATATAATGAATGAATGTTGGGTTGAGATGGATTCTCTAGCGTGAGTTGAGGCGATATATGTAGTAACAATATCTTATCCCATAATTAATCATCGAGTGCATAATAATATGAGATAGAAGCTCTCACGTGAGTTGAGGCAGGGTTTCTAGTAGCAATCTCTTGAGATGGATGCCCTCACGTGAGTTGAAGCGGGGTATATAGTATCAATATCCCTATCTCATAACTATGTTCCCACATAGGATACTAGCTAGTGGATCCACCTAAGCTAAAAACAATGGTCCAACCTTAGATGTAGGAATCCCTTATCCATGAGGTTGACACTGGGATTCCATGAATTGCTCACATGTTCTATGTCGGTTAAGGCTTACCCCCCACAAAGAATGTTAATGAACTATGACTTATCAAGAATGCACTAGTTAGCATGGGTGCTAGTATTAAATGCCATCTATGCATTGCATAAGTAGGATTTGAGAGTAGTCATGTTGTGTTCCATTATAATGTTAAGTGAGACGAATATGCTTTTATGATGATGATAATGAGAAGGTTGACTTGATGAATATGAATGAATGTGTTCTAAATGAAGTTACTGAAAGAATGTTAACTTAATGTCTATGAATGAGTGTGTTCTTAATGAAGCTAATAAAGAAGGTTGATTTAGATGTTTAATGTAATGGTGCATGCTTTACTTGGATTGTATTATGAGTTACTTCCTTGTCATGACATTCAATATGAATAATTCTTATCTATGGTGGATTCAAAGTAGTACTTGTGTGAATAGTAGTATGGGATGTTATTCATACATTGCACAAGTATGACTTAGAGTTGCCCTAGATAATGGTCCTAATGTGTTGATATGAATTATGAAATATTTATATTCCTTATGTATGTGTATTGTCTAAAGGTGAAAAGGATGAATGGTAAGTTCACTTTTTATGACATTAATGTAATACTTAGTGTGGATGGCGGTATGAGACACTACGCATACATTGCACAAAGATAGATTTTGGGGTTACTTAAGGTGACAGCTTAATGTGATGGAGTGGCTTATATGTTGATTATGTTCTAATATGATGTTATGACTTGTATGATGATTATGTTTTATCTTATGCCTTTTATGCTTATATTCCTGAGTTTTTTTCAAAATTGGCATATGCATGACTTTCAAATAAAATTTCCATTTTAAGCATGTTTTTACATTGCTGTCATACTTTGTACTTAATTCTTCTAACCCGTATTTCTTCAATTTTACTGAAGTGTAGGATTTGGAGATTTCATGTCCTATACATGGAAGATGGGTTTCTAAGGAGCTTGGAGTTGAAGACTTTGTGAGTCCTCATAGTTTCGAGGACAAACCCACATTTTTCTCTTATGTTTTTATTATTATGTTTAGAGCTTCTATATGGGCTTCATCCCAAAGTTTTACGCCTTATGGTTCAATATGGTTTGACAAAGTATAGAAAGTCTTCCGCTTGCTTTTATCAAAAATGTATTCGATTGTAATGAAAAGTTCTAAAATTAGATCTATTTTCCTATGATCTTATGTGATGAAGTATTGTGAGGCTTGTATGAGACTTTTTGGAGTCTTGTACATCGTGTCAGATCCGGGGTGTAGGCACGGGTCATGATATAAATGTATCATTTATCATGTATCTAGGTGTTGTATGCATTCTTACACGGTACATGATACATTAAAGTGTCACATAAGTACGTATCATATTCATAAATGGTGATTCATGATGTTATTATCAAAAGTTTGTTTAGTTTGAGGCAAAATGTGAAGATTTTCCATCTATGTATCTGATATAACAAAAAAAGAGCGCATTGATACATATATTAAATCATGTATTGAATAAACAACATAATGTATCATGTACACAACATTCTGTCTTTTAAATCGTGCTAATATCAAATGTAATTTTTTATCAAACACAATTGTACAAATTATGTGTTAAATACACAATTTGTGAAACACAATATTACATCTATTAAACCATATAACTGATACATGGTATAATGTATCGGGTACACAATATTATATTTTTGCATGATTACAAAAGTGATGGAATCGTTGCTGGACAATCAATTATCCATCAACCCATAATTATATGATTTATGGGTTGTAAAATATAAGTATTTGTGTTTGAAGGTATGTCCATATGTTAAATGTCTTTGTGATTTAGGAATTACATGTTGTGGTCCCTTAGTGCTACGTGAGTCCTAAATTATCAATCCATGAGATACATGTCGTATACATGTTGTACACATAAAATACTTGTAGTGTAGACGTTAAAACCTTTTATGTATTGACTGTCTACTTATATGGTATTCCCTGTGACTTGTGTATTTGAAGGATGAAGAGAATATGTATACATATCAAGGCACCATTTGGTATGGGTCAAAGTTTAGCACAAATGTAGGTTCTATATTTATTTATTTAAATCTCAATTATATGTCATAACTATAGTCTTTGCATGACATGCAATTATAGAGTTTGAGTAATTATGAAATTTTTAGACTCCTTCCTGTGCTCATCAATATGCATGATGAATTCTCTATCACTACAAAAAAAAATTGTTTATGATTTGTTGAAGTATATGTCATTTTTATGTGTAACTTCATAATAATATGTGGTCAAATGTTGTACTTATAGTAAGATATGTAGTGAGGGCTGGAGTATCTTTCCCATTGCACTAAGGGTTCCTTATTGAACTCAAATGTTTGTACTTTATATGATTATATTCCCTTTCTTGCTCAATACTTCAATTCTAAATACATATTTATTCATAAATTGTTTGCTATGTATTTACTTGAAATAGATGACTAAAGAAAGATTTTCCTTATCAAGCAATTTGCTTTATGTGGTAATTTGATAATGTTTTCTTAGACATTATTTTATTGATGAGGTGTATCTCGCCCTGCGAGACACATAGGTGGGGTTCTGTTCAATTTTAGGTTAAAATGGTCTAGCATATAAATAGAGCTCTTTCAAAAATTAGAAAACTTACTAGGCTTAACCATATGGGTATTATTTTTCT
Organism: Solanum pennellii; assembly: GCF_001406875.1. Taxonomy (NCBI): domain Eukaryota; kingdom Viridiplantae; phylum Streptophyta; class Magnoliopsida; order Solanales; family Solanaceae; genus Solanum; species Solanum pennellii. The sequence goes on along the minus strand of NC_028648.1, from coordinate 39,215,815 downwards.
TCGCGGATAAATGCTTCTAAGAAGGGATGAATGCAATACCTCAGATATTCATGGTGTCCTTCGCCCAATGACGAAGACTTACGAGTTTAAATTTGAGGATTTTATTTCAACACCTGATGTTATCAGGTAAATTGAGTTTTAATTGAAATTTGATTTAAAAAATAAAAATATGTACATGTTATTGTCTTCCTAAAATGTCTTAAATATTTATGGAAAAATTATTTAGTTACGATGTAGTATCGCATTTATTTATGTATAACTTACATAAATCTCATACTGTAAAATCTAAATTACATTCAACCTTATTTTTTCTATTTTATAAAAATCTCTTAAAATAGAAGTCATCCAGATACATAAGTATCATGTGGATACATTATATGTGATACATTACAAAAGTTGGCATTGTACCTCTTAAGGAAAATAGTTGGTTGTTGCACTTAATTAGGAAAATTAACCTAAAATTGATTTTTTATCCCACAATTCAAGTATAAGTGATTGTTTTCAATCCATCCCAATTTGTAGATTCATATCTTTCAAAATTCAAATTTCTATCATCTCCATCAAGCCGTCATTACAACCCAAATCGTGAAGAATTTAAATTAATCGATAATATTTGTTGATAAAATATTAATATATATTGATTTTGGTTTAGAGAGTGTGTACCCAATAAATTATATCATGCATCACCTATCGATTGTCCAACAACAATTCCATTACTTTTGCACAATATTCTATTCTTGAACGAGCAACTTAATATAAATGCTCTAATGTTATGAGTTTTGAAAATATATATATATATATATATATAT
>NC_028648.1:39156937-39214471 GCF_001406875.1 Solanum pennellii | reverse complement strand
TATATATATATATATATATACTATTTAAATGTATGAACTATGAGATTTGTATCATATAGACAAATATTTTGTAAGGTGTGTAACATACGAGCAATTAACCTATGACAGATGGTCATGGTAAATGTATTTATGTATTTTTATATATATATATATATAGTAGGTAATATTAAGGAAAGCATTTTGGCCGGTCATGCATCAACTGTTATACTATCTTTAGTGCATAGCATGTGGCACATAAACACATTCATTAAATACATAATATTTTAGCAGAAACTCACCTAGGGTGATACTTTTAACATGAGAGAAATTGATTTATGATACATAGGAATATGATGTATAATTGAATATATTTTGAGATAAATAGCATATATGCAAATAAGAAGTATGTGGCAAATGTGTTGGCATTTTTAAGTGTATAACATATAAACAATCTTCTAACACATATAGTATAAGTAGTTGATCTGGATAAAATATAAATTTTATAAATAGATGGTCTATGAATAACATTAAAGTAGGTACTCTTGAAGAAACACCTGACTGTGGCTGCTAGGCTTTATGCGAGAGATGACAGTTTATCATATAGAGTGTAGTTTTTAAACAATGACAATATATATATCATACATAAGTAGTTAAACTTTGACACACTTATTAAATAAAACTTTGGAAAATGTATAATATTCAAGTAAATGATCTCCGAGACATGTGACATGTGACATGTGAAGTCTTATCTTGCAAAACACGTTCTTTATGAAGCATGTAATTACATTTCAACAATAATTCAAATCGCATATAGTCCATAGGCAAATGACCTTATATGCAAATAAATCGAAACAATTATCTCATTAAAAAAATTATACATGTGTCATTACCAAACTTCATCTTATTCCATTGTACTAAAGCTTTCTTCACCTTTTAAAATTTTATGATGAAATAAAAGGAAATGATTTCAAATCATCCTATCAGTACTCTTTGATTAATAATTCCTCCTCCTTTAACTTGAATAGTATAACCATGTTCTCATTTGTGGTTATGAATAGGGGTCTGAGCCACTTCTAACCCAGATGATCCACTTTTAAAATGCGGAAAATAACATGTATTTCTATCCATGCATAATACTCTATCTAGCCTTTTAAAAAGATACATTCCGTATCTGTTCTACCATTCCACCAAGTATATTTGCTTCCTTTAAATCCTTGATCATCAAAATTGCACATATTTATGCAATGACTAAAATATCTAATCTCTCTTTCAATTACATGTCTTCGCACCTTTTTTCTACAAATTACATTAAAGTCACCACCCATGCACCAACCAACCAAGACAGCCTTTAAGAGAATGATAATTAATTCATCGTCTCATAACCTTAACTTTAATTTCTCCTTGTGTGCAGCTAGCATATACCACGGATACTATCACTTCAATGCCTAGCCCCTGATTTAGCAACTTGAGGATTAGCATCTTATCGATCTTCATCTCTAACACTTGTATACTCATACCTTCTTTAATGAAAGCTCATATTGGCACTCACAACTGCATACATCACCCCCAACTTTCTTCCAAATTCCTCTAATTCTTGAGTCCCCTCAAAACGTTCCATCAGCCCAAAATTGGTACCTTCTACGCAAATTTATCAGTCTAGTTAACGTTTTTTGGGTGTTTGCTGACCATATATTCCATATTAAGGCCCTCATTGATACTTTGAATTTTTGACAATCATTATCTTAGCCCTTGAAGATGTTTGAGCAGCAATTATTTCTCTTCCCCCCTTGTTTCTTTTGGTTTTGATTGGGAGCCTTTTTATTTTATCTATCTGCTTTGGAGACAAGTGCCCTTCCATAGACACATTCACAACATTATTTAGTAGTCCTCCTTTTCCATGGTTGACTTTTTTTAATCATGTCCTTTTTGTGTGTCATTATAAAGTGCCAAAGGAGATACTTCGTCATTATTGACCATGTACACTACTAGTTCTCCCTTCATGACTTCCTAAAAACCCTCAAACTATCCTAAAAAACAAATAAGATAAGTGATTGTTGTCAATAAAAATATCCAACTGAGAGTCAGGGTCGATCCCACAAGAAATGGTAAATCGATAAGAATTCTATTTAAGAAATTAGAAATGTGGACCTATTCATCATAGAACATTAGGACAAATGGGTGGGTGATTCCACCAAATTTACTAAAAGAGTTTATAGTAGCAAATGTCCCAATTTAACTAAAGTTCATAAATTCAAATAATTTACAAGTAGTATAGGGGTGCAGGGATTGAAATTATTATCACATAGAGATAATTGTGTTGGTCAATAATGTTAAACAATCAATTACACTAATTTTTTTTCGGTCTCATAGTACCAATTCATAGAATCTCCTTTCACTCTCATCTATGTGATTAACAAATCAACCCATTACCTTACAGAATCTCTCTTTCGAGCAGATTATGGAAAATAAATGTGAACCATATATCTCTTTCAAGAAGCCATAGAAATCAACCTAAATTGTGTGCATCAAATAATTACTCACTTTAATCGATCTTTTTCAAGCATCAATCAGAGATCGAAAATAGGATTAAATTTACAACTTTAGCCCATGCTAATTAGCTTAAATGCATGAATGAACAATAGTAATCTAGAGAAAAACACAACCCCATGATTGCACCCCTAGACTTGAAGTTTTAGCCATCCATCCAAAAGGTAAAGAAATTATACCTAACAAGATATAATTCATGGATGTGATGAATGCAATTACAATCAATACCCACTTTAATTTCCACATCCAAATGACAATTGCAAGAGTAAAATTGAAACCCCAAAACTAAATATATTTTTCACAACGTAAGAAACCGCATATCAACACTCTCTCAAAATAAAAGATCTCAATAATTCTTCTGCCAGAAGAAAACTCTCTATTTCTCTCTTCATTGGGCTATTTATAGTTTTTCAAAATTTGACCCAAAATTCACTTCGTGATCAACTCGGCGACATTAATTAGGATCACTGAACAAGATTGGTGGATAGTTGTTTATTCCTCATCCCAGATTTCATTTTCTTTAGGCTTTATGTGTTTGAACCTCAATTGGCGAATTGTTCGAGTCTGTAGTTCGTATCCGATGGATCATCGATTACCACCATTGTTCACCTACTAAGCCTCCACTTTTCATCCAAGTCTTGTCACCTTCGTCGATAGTCATCTTGTTCTCCCTTTCTCTTCCATGATTAACCATTTCTCTTTTAGTTCATTGACCTGCCTTGATTGTCTTTAATTGTGAGCACTATCACTTTGGGTGATATCATGTCATTTGAGCATCTGTCCTTTTGTCTAGGTGACGCCGGTGCGAAGTTTATACTTCTTTCAATGTTTTTGGCCATTCTTTCAAGAATTCGTCCTCACCTTGTCTTTTAACCTTCATAGCTGCAAATCATCAGAATATCATCATAATACAATATAATTAGGCATTGAGGACACTAATTATTAAACTAAAAAGGCTTCAAATGAATGTAAAGCTACCACTCATCAACACCCCAACTTAAACTTTTTCTTTTGTTCTCAAGTAAATCCATAACACAATTAGTTCAACAAGAATGTCTACCAGAGTTCTCAATGAGAGTTAACATGCAAGTGTCACCAAAAGACTACTCTCAAGCAAATTCAGTACTCAATCATGATAAAAAAAAGCTTCAAATGATGACTAGTCAGTCTCAATTAGGCTTTAGCACACCATTGCTTCTTTTTTAACGCAAACTCATATTTCAACAAATTCATTAAAGCGCCCTCACATCAAGAATGATTTCATGCTCTTGTAAAGGGAGTCAATAAGGAAGTTAGGAATTAATATGATTCTCACTCTCCAAGAGAAATACATGAAAGTTTCATTCTATAGGTTTGTCCATATTTTCTAATCATCACAAAACCTATTTCATGCAAGATCTCAAAGGTCTTTTACGCTTGTAATGGGGCAGAGGGTAAAGGTATGATCCATTTGGCCCAGTGACTTCATGTTTTTCAAAGCATTGTTGTACTCATCTTCACTATTTCTCAAGCTCTTTCCAATTTGTTTCATTTGGAGACTCAAACATTAATTTTTTATTCAATTTATTAGATACTCCTTTTTATTTCCTCTAACCTTCTCTTTCATTTCGATTTTCAATTTTAGTTTTTTTTTATGAGTTCCTTCTTTTTGTAACATACTTCAAAGTTGAGTCTCACTTTTTCTTTCTTTATCTTCCACTTGTTCTTTCCTCCTTTTCCACATCCCCAATTTAGATTTTTGGCCTAAGTTAGATATTCAAGTAAATCAATGTTTAGAAAAGTATCATGGGTGTTAGGTATAATTTAGATCAAAGGTTTCAACAGGGTTGTTAACAAATGATTCAAGCTCAAATGGTGTCAAGATGGTTGCACACCCTCATAAGGTAATCACAAAATGTATGAAATTTTGTGTTCCCTCTCAGAATTTGTGCCCAAGGTCATTTCTTTTGTTCACTAAAGCTAGACAATTGAACTAACAAGATAAATCCTAGGATTCAAAAAGCATGATTTCAAGTAAAATTTCACCACACAAGGCACTTCAAACACACTAATTTAACACAATCCGACAAGATCAAAAACTTATGTGTGATGTTCATTGTGAGGCTCACATCAAAACGCATCTAGACAACACAAGAATCAGAAAGATCATTCAAAAGTGCATCCACACCAATTTTTTCTTACAATAATTAGCACAAAACAAAGTTATCATCATAGGTGCTATCTAAGATATAGATATTAAACACAATCGATTTACAAACATTAACAATGAAAACTCAACCATTTCAAAAACTTCCAAACTTTTGAGGTATGATAAATAGGTAGAGATAAAATGAGATAAACCATCATCCATCATTGTGAAACCTAAAGTATTAAACTACTACAAATATCTCAAACTAAAATTGAAAATAACAAACAATAAAAAAAGGGGAATATTGCACAAGTGTCTTCACCCCACCAAAATAACGTATGCAGTGTCCTTAACCTGATATAAAGTAAGTACGGGATGAGAGTGGTAAAAAATCCCATTAACAGGTTATGCCTGAAAGTGCTCTAATATGGAGTCTTGTAGGGAATAACATTATATCGGGCTTCAGAGTATCGCAAGATAAGAATAGAGGACAACGCAATAGATCAATTGGGGCATCACTGCCCCGCACATGTGAAGGAGGAATGATGTAGTCTGAAGATACCCTACTAGTGACAATTGTGGAGGTATCCACATGAGATTTTGCCATAGTAGCCTCCACCATCGTCTGTTCGATATTATGCAGCTCAGTCAAAATCTCAATCTTCTGTCACTCATCCTCACGCAAGAACTCCTCCTCATACGTCTCCATAGCTGACTCAGCAGTTGCCTTATCCTCAACTCTCTCCCCATCAACAACATCATCAACAATATCACCACCATACTAGACTGCTCAGCACACGACTAGACACCTCAACTCTTGGCTCAAAGGTGGGTAGAGACTCAAACATATTAGACAGGGGAACCTCACCCCATAGCATGGAAATGTTGGTGGACCTCAACTAGTCCATATCAACCCAAAGAAAGGTAATGTCATTGAGCTACCGTTAATCTACTCTCTAACCTCCATCCTAGCCATGAGTTTATCTATCCTCGCACTATATGAAGTCAGAGTAGTTTTGAATTGTACCATTAGACCTCTGACAGGGATCAACGCATTCTCAATAGCACTTTCAATCAACTTTAGCATCTCACTCTCTACCCTGTCCGCTCTCACATATGCTGATCAGGAAAGGTTGCCCATTTGGTATATCATGGTATGGGTCAAGAGGAGTCGAGAAATAGGAGTTGGTGCAGAAGTTTTGGAAGTAGATGGCATAAAGAGGGATGAAGTGTTCCTGACGTCTCCATAGAAGGAGCCGGCTAAGAAACATCAACCTCAAGTCAAGTAAGGTCTACCACGGTTGTAGTGTCTAGTGGTGGCATCTTGTTCGAGTTGCATCATCTCTCAAGTAATTCACCTCAATACTTTAAAATCACTAGAGAAGGTGGGGTTGATCCTTACATCTGTCATGATCTCCCGTAAAAGAACTCTCGCAGCCTCACACAATTGTGTGATCAAGAATTGAAAGGAGAGGGAAGTCTGCTCCTAACAAATACGCATCAATATATCCTCAATAATGATGGACCCTATTTTTATCTTTTCCTCGACCAATAATCGTACCAACCAAGACAACCTTTGAATATTAGAGAATTGATTCATTTTGTGATGGCATGATGTTGCTAATAATGAACCCAAACCAACACGGGATCCAACATTCATATCTTTCTTCTCTATCGTTTCTTTGTCAGCTATCCACGGGGGAGAGATATATAAAATGAGTGGTTCCGACCAACTATCTAGAGCATCAAGATTATGTTTGATCAACAACTTGTATATTTAAGCCCAATTGCCCTTAGTGCTCGAAACATCATTCATTGCACCTGAGCGACATTGCACCATTTTACCCCAGACTTCAATCTCATCCATGGTCTTCCAAATTGTACCCTCCCTCTTCTTTGGCTAGGCCTTTTCATAGGCCAATAGAACTCTCATACCCAGGTAGGGAAATAAGGAGGAAAAAGTATGGTGAACCTCTCAAACCCATGAAACTTAATTGTATCCCAATTGTGAGATAGTCATATATCACCCCATAGTTGGAGGTTCGTCTCTCCTTAAGAATTGTGCATTCTCGAGATAATAGGGAGAACTCGCAAGGCATTCACATTTGATACTGGGTTTGTTTCCAACTTGGACCTAAGTTCATCCTCTTTTTTGATATATTCTTGTTAGTCTTCTGACTCACACGCATAGATGATCAGAGAGTGGTTTGTTGTTGTGGTGACTCAAAGGGCTCGTTGATGGAAATCATTTTTTTCCTTTTCAAAGAAGAAGTAGGAGGATACTCTCTCTTGGGATCGGAGTTAGAGGATAATACTCTCTTTCTCTTAATTATGTCCATTTCCTGCAAGGTATGATAATTCAAAACACATATCAAGTGAAGGTTAGTTGAAATCAAACTCAAGAAGTACACTAATACTAACTAGGTCCTGAGCTTCACTGAATGGGAAGGCGATTCGTCTAACATGTAAAGAGATCTCAGGCAAGCTCGCCGAAGTAGAAAATGCATGATTTAATTTGATTCAGGCATGAAAGGCAGAGTCAACTCTAACTCAATGACCCACCGAGTTGGTTTTGGTGGACTAATAAAAGTCCGCCAAAATTGACACTACAAAACTAAAAGTAACAAGCGCAAAGGGAGAGTCCACTCCTACTTGGCGATACGCCAAATGAGTTTTGCAATCTAAGACAAGACCTCCAAATGTAATAGTACTTAGGTCACACATTTAAGCATAAAAGGCAATTTGGGACTTACTCGGTGATTACCTAATCACCTTGATAAGCTGAGACAAGCCCACCAAACAAGTAATTTTATCCCAATGCCTATTTTTCACAAGTTCAAACACAAATATGCAACAATACCCAATACCCAATCAATTTCACAAGCCACCCACATACTATTCTAACCATGGGTACTCAGACTTCCCCCAAATTTCAAAAACCATTGCCTAAGTTGATGATTTCCCTTTAAGAAGGTCGTCATTCTATCTATCATTGTGCAAATGTAGGCCATAGGGGAAACACTAGGTTAATCAGACTTTACTCATACTCAACTCAAGTAAGAAAGTAGAATTAAGGACTCAATTTCAACTTTTAACCATCACAATCAATTTTAATAATTTTAGGCACAAAATCAACCATCCCAACTCAAGGGAACAATTTAATATGATGCATAAGACACTACCAACACAAATTAAACAATAAGATATCAATGATAATACTACGCTCACATCATAAACATTAAGTTTTAGCACAAATAGTTACATACAACCCAAAAATAACATCAGAGATTTTAGCTAAGCATATCTTTGGACAACAATTCAAGTTGGATGATCATTTGACCATTTTTTCATCACGCTCATCATGTTTCTTAATTTGTTTCTTGTTCATGCCCCATTGTTGAGAAGATACTTGATCCTCTCTAGTATTTCATGCTTGGTTTACTTTTTCATATCATCTAGCAACAATAGTGCCACATCAAACTGTTACGGCATCATCCCATTTTGAATAAGTTGATCAACCAATCCCTTGTTAACTGAATCAATGCTATAATAAGAGAATTGTAGCAGTAAATTGTTCAGAACGCCATGCGTAGGACATTGTATAAGTAGTTTCCGAAACTGAAATCAGTTTTCATGAAGAGGTTCACCTCCCACTCTTTTAAAGTTTTGGATGTTGTCCCTAAGCTTGAACATTCTCGAGGGAGGAAAGAATCTTTCTAAGAAAGCATCGGTCAACTCCTTCCAAGAAGTAATAGAATCATTAGGCAACTCAGCCAACCACCTTGTGGCTTCCCCTGTCAACGAGAAAGGGAATAATCTCAACCAAATTAAATCTTGTGAGATATTATTGAAGAAAAATATCCCATGTATATCTACAAAATTTTGAAGGTGTTCATGAGGGTTCTTAAGATCCAATCCTCGGAACGTTCCTCTCATTTGGAACACTTGTAGTATTGTTCTGGTTACATGGAATCTCTTCCTCCCTATTGTGGGCAGTAACCAAATAGCTCCATTTGTTGCAATGACATTCATGTGGATGTCATTCACATCACCCGCATTGTCGTTTTTCTTATAATTAATGTTGTTGTCACTACCATGATCACTCATATTTTATACATATAAATCAGCATAACCATAATATCAAGAAACAATCCACTACAATTCAATGAGTTTACAAACTAACTTCGTTGATTGAATTCTTAGCCACCATTCTCCGACATTAGTCCCATTTTTTATAAGCTCAAATTATCCTCAAAAAGAAGTAAGAGAATATGCGATCATTGTCAATAATAATACACAACTAAGAGTCAGGGTCAAATTTTACAAGGAATGGTATTTCAATAAGAAGAAATTGTACCTATTTATTGTACAACGTTAGGATAAACGGGTGAATGATTTCACCAAATTTACTAAAAGATTTTATAGTATAAAATGTCACAATTTGACTAAAATTCAACAATTAACAAGTAATCTAGAGGTGTAGGGATTGGAATAAATGTCACATAGGGGTAATTGTGTATCTCAATAATATTAAATAATCATGGATAGTGATGTGAGGCCAAATATATTTAAAAAATTATCATTATTTGTCTCACATTTAGTATTTGTATATGTTCTTTTTAGCATGGATTTTGTGAATTATCCTAAATAGTATATTTTATTTTTAGGAGTAAATTGGTGTAAAGATGAAGAAGTTTGGAGTTAAAACTAATTAAATTTGAGAGATTATAAAAAGGAATCAAGCAGACAATTTGATGATTAAATTGAGTATAATAATATATAATTTGTATAGCGAAAAAGTGCAGAATTGAAAAAAATTTGAAGGAAAGTCGTTGCCATGTGGCAATAGTTAAAGGATCCCAATTTTTTGAGGCGGTTGACAAAACAGTTCCACCCAGAACCCAATTATTTTTTTGGGGGGGTTCCTAATTTGTTTTGGACTCAATTACTCCATTGATGGCTTCCTACATCTATAAATAACCCATAAGAATAATTATTAAGTGACATAGTGGGCAGATAAAAGTCCTTATACTTTTTAGGATTTCATCTTCTTTTTCCTTTATTAGGCATGAGAAGCTAAAGACTCTTGTTATGGTGTGTCTACGAATGATTGTTTAATATTGAATTTTATGTATTGAAGTTGGTTATCAGATAACTTGTTCTTTTGTTCTTGATTTAGTATTTTGTGGTTGTCCATTATTGAAATAAATGTATTGTCTAAATTGAACTTAGAATAGGAATAGGAGGATAGAACGTGGAACAAAAAGAGTATGATCTTCTCTAGAAATTAGGGATGATTTGTATCCAGGATAGGGATATATCTAGAGACTTTGATTGGATACTAAACAATACGAAAACTCAATGCTCTATGATAGGTTTCGTATATCCCCGCTCAATGGTGTAGTTAGACTGTCAATTGTGGTATGCGATTAGAGGTTGAAAGACGATGACCATACATTCAACCTTGTAAATCAACAATTTGATAACCAATTGAAGTCCATAGAAAAAGATATTATGCATGAATTCTAAGTAAGTTGCAGCCCTGGAATTTCCCCCATCAAAGAAAGGTAATCTTAGTATTTAGTTCTTGCTTTCTTTTATTTATAAATGAAATTCTTTGGGCACTTTTGAAATAATTAGACTAAAAAAATTTAGTAAAAATATTTAATCAAAAAGTCATTTGGGTTTAATAATCCAGCTCTTTTAGAGACTCTATATTATTTGTGCAACCACGTACAACTTGGGTGTACATTAAAGAGAAAGAGATAGGCCGGATCATCTTCAATTACACTTATCTTCTTTTGGTCTCATAGTACAAATTCATAGAATCTCCTTTCAGCTCATCTATGTGATTAACAAATCAACCCATTACTTTACGAAAACTCTTTTTCGACAGATTTTAAAAAATACATCTTAATCATAATCTCTTTCAAGCAAACCATATAAATCAAACCTAAATTGCATGCATCAAACTAATTACCCACTTCAATCGATCTCTTTTGAGCATCAATCGGAGATTGCAATTAGAATTAAATTTGCAACCTTAACCCATAAATTGATCCCATGCTAATTAGCCTAAAGATATGAATGAACAACAATAAAATGGAGCAAAATAAAATACCCACTACATTAAATAATCACTCATCTCCATAATTGCACCTCTGTACTTAGGATTTTAGCCACCCATCACAAAAGGTATAGAAATTATGCCTATCAACATAGCAGGCATGAATGTGATGAAAATAAATCAATTAAAACATCCATATGGATTTCAACTTCCAATTGTCAATTGCAAAACTAGAATTGAAAACTCCAAAACTAAAGATGTTTTTCTTCTCTCAAACCAACACTCTATTAAAACAAAAGCTTTCAAAAATTCTTCTGCCAAAAGAAAACTCTTGATTTTCTCTCTTTCAGGCTATTTATAGTTTTTCAAATTTTGTCCTAAAATTCATTATGTGACCAATTTGGCGACATTAGTCAGGCTCGCCAAACACGATCGGAGGATCGTCGTTTGTTCCTCAACTCGTCTTTCATTTAGTTTAGACTTTAGGTGTTTGAGCCTCAGTTGACGAACTCATTCGAGTCTGCTTTTATATTTGACGGATCGTCGATTACTATCTTTTAAGCATTCATTTTTCATCTAAGTCTTGTCACCTTCAATGATGGTCATCTTGTTCACCATTTCTCTTCGGCGAGTCGACATTCCTGTTTTGGTTTGCCAACCTACCTCCATTATCTTTAATTGTGAACATTTTCACTTTGGACGACGCCATGCCATTTGGGTGATCTTCCCTTTTGATTACGCGACTGCTAATACGAAGTTTATACTTCTTTCAATGTCTTTGGCATTTCTTTCAAGTATTCATTTTCTCCTTGTCCTTTAGCGTTCATAGCTACAAATCATCAGGATATTATCGGAATAAGACATAACTAGGCATTGAGGACACTAATTGTTGAACTAAAAACGTCTCAAATGAGTAGAAAAATATCACTCATCACTTTCACATTGTCTTCCTTCTCTTCATGTATTCTTTCCTCCTCTATTTGTTTAGATTTCAGAGTCTTCCCTTGTTCCTTCTCCTCTACTATCTTCTTCCAAATTGTTTTGCTTACTCCTGCCTGTCTCCCCTTGTCTTTCCATGTTATTTTATGTTGGTTTTTGCTTTCTAAGTCTCTGATTCACCCATTCTTTTGTGCTTACTCCTCATCATCTCTCTCCTTCTCTACCCAGAGACTCAAAAGGATTTCCCCTTCAATGAGCCATTATTATCTCTTTATTTGTTTATTTATTCCTCTCACAATCCATTCTTATTTATTTTGTTTCAATCCTGCCACTCTTCTACTTATTAGTACCCTATTGTGGTCACATTTTGTGCCTTCAATTATCTTTATTCATTTTGGCTCCTCTTTCTTTTTCGTTTCTTCTTCATTCCTTGTTTCATACAACTTAGGATGCAATGACCAACAACTTTGCTCGTTGTGCCCTTATAAGCAACATTTTTTACAATATTTACGCAATAATCATATTGCACGTAATCCATTTTAATTTAATGTCTCTTCTCACATCATCTTCTTCCGTAATTCTCACCCTTTGTAGTAGCTTGGCCGTCAAAATCTACTTCAATTTTGACCTTAACACAACTAGTTCTCTGATTTCTTGTTATCATGTCCACCATTAATGGCTTACCCACCTATGCAACTATTGAAAATATTATCTCCTTTACAAGGAAATTCAGGGGTGGATCCGAAAACGATATCATGCAACTCCAATAGTTGTTTCTACATCTGGCTCAAACAATGGATCCCACTTGAGGGTTCTCATTTGCCAGTTATTTTCTCTAGATTTTACATAGAAAACCGATGTAGAGAGTAGTTGCACATAATCCTCCAAGCTTGTGAGTCTGATCAATATATACCTTGTGTCCAGTACTCCTATTGTGCATTCACTCTTTCTTCTGCATTGCCCCCAGTATTGCTTTCCTCAACTCCATGATGTCGGGTTTGCCATACGAAAATAAGTCTATAATAGCATATTGCAAATTATAAGAGATCTAATTTTTGAAGTCCAAGTGATATATTTTATACTACCCTTCCATACTTCATTGAATACATTCACAATAAAATTGCAATATATTTTCAAGTCTTACCTTGCATTGAAGGTTTTCTCATGGCTCATTTAAGTTGTGATTGGAAATTTGATGTTGATTCTGAATTCGGATAAAAAGATGTATTTATTGTGTAGTTTGATAGCTCAAGTGCACATGTACAGTTCACATACGTAGGGTCTTATTTTAATTTTGCAGCAAAAATTGTAAGTATCTACTTATATATAGATTTAGGTAATTTGTCCGCACTTCGCGTGATCATACATAATAACTATATTGAACTTGCAAATAATTTTTATTAACATCCATACATTAAAAATAATGGAAATAGGTTCTTAAAAAAATATTAGCAATATTCAACATGAATTTGAGTATTTGTTATTATCACATAACCCAAGAACCTCTAATGAATGAATTATTCACGAAATAATAAATCATTGATTCTTTAATCAACATTAAAAATAAAATAAAGAAGAAAATAAGAATATATATACAAAGGCATTTCCTAATAAAAAAGAAATACTTAAGTTGCGTAGATTATAGAATTGTGATTTATGTCTGAGGAGAAAATTCAAAATTTGTTAACATATTCAAAAAAAGAAATCACGCTTGAACATGAAAGCAATTGTAACTTTTGAACCTGCATAATGAATTTCTTCAATTGATAAGTGAGAAATTTCATATCTATGTAAAAATAGACAATATATAAGCTTCTATATAGTACTTTTAAATTATAAAACTTAATATAGACTGTCATAACATGAATTCTTGGAACTGAGTACAATAATTATTTTTTGCACAATGAATATACGTACTATATGTGTACATGTTCAATATAACCGGAGACAATAACTTTGCAGAAACATAAGCAACAGAGTTTAAAACATATACTTAAAAACAACAATTAATATCATATGAATAAATTAATGAGTACAAAAAAAACATACCAGGATATGTAAAAATAGAATGAAATTGAAATTAGGAAAAACTCGAGTCTACTAAATGCATAATGTAATTAGGAAAAACTTGAGTCTACTAAATGCATAATGTCCCCTTAAGAAAACTATTTTCCTCCAATACTAGAGGTTTAAAGAAATACATTCTTTCAGGATGGAACGATTTTATTCACCGACTTATTGATACAAAAATAATGGTTTCAGTAAGTCACTCAATATGAGCAAAACACACAAATATTTAATTTTGCGAAAGTAGAAGAAGAAGATCAGATTTTTTGTTGTTTTAAAATGAGATGAAATTCCTCTATTTATAGACAACAAAGGGTATTTTGAACAAATGTTAGTGTGCCTTATCAGAAAGGTAACAACTATTTGGAAAAGTTGTATCCCTTGAAAAAGTTCACAACCTTTCATAAAAGTCGCAACTTTTTATAAAGTCGCAACTCTTCATCAAAGTTGCAACTCTTCATAAAAGTCACAACTTTTGAAAGAAGTTGCAACTCTTCATTAAAGTCACAATTTTTCATAGAAGTCACAAATTTTGATAAAAGTCGCAACTTTTCATTAAAGTCGCAATTTTTCATAAAAGTCACATATTTTCATCAAAGACAGAGGCTAGTCTTAGAAATAAACAATTTTAAAAGGAAAATCTTGCTTGTGATGACTCCACATAGGCGGGCTTAGGGTTATCTTTTATATATATATATATGTGATTATACAAATTATCTTTTTGAAAAAATATATTGAGAATCATTGGCATCATATTTATACACGAAAGAACAAATAAAACAAAAGCTCAAACTAAAGGACCATTTTATCATTTTCTCCACAAAAAAAGTACAAGAAGTAATTACCTTGTTGAAATAATGATCATAATCATTTAAATATTTGTGATTGACAATTTTTTTAATCTTATAGCAAGAGGCCATTTAACTGAAGGACAGGTTACCTTAAGCTTATTCAAAAATCAGATTTAAACATGTGAATGGAAAAAATTCAGATAAAAAGCAGTTTTTTTTCTTGATGAATTTTATACGACATGAATCTCAATGAATTTAAGTCCCAAAATGAATATTGGAGATCTGATAGGAATTCATACAATTTTACCTTGATATATATATACCTTAACCCTCGTTTATTAAATTCTCAATGGGAACAATAGAATAATTGGTCATGTTTATTTAAACTACCTATTAAGTAGTGGAACATCATATGGAGATGAATTGTTCAAACTCTTGAAAAAGATGAAGTGATGTGAGTAAAGATGGAGTGATGTGAGTGCATATCTACAATCTAAATATTTGTGATTGCATGAAACCCAACGAACAACATAACTCATCTGAAGGTGTATAGGCAGCATATCACAGTGAGTCTCGATTGAGAAAAGTCACAGTCCACTAACGTGTAACTAAACAAATAATAGAAAATACATTCACACTGGCCCTATTGTTAAAAATCATAAAGAAATTTGGTTGATTTCCTTAGTTTTATCGAAACAAATAAAAATTGCATATATTGTTTGAAATGACGTAAGAACTAAAAAGTACTATGAGTCACAGTAAAATGATAACTAAAAATATTTGAGAATCATATAAGAAATTCCGTTGACTTTCCTAAAATCACTTGTATCATATAAAATGAAACAGATGGAATAACATATATTTTTTGAAAATGACATAAAAGACACATAAATTAATAATTTAAAATATTCTTTTAAAAACCACATAACAAATTTAGTTCATTTTTTCAATTTTCATTTATGTCACATAAATTGGAAGAAAATAATTATCATACGTTGGGTCGCGCTGGCACAGACACTTAATATCTAGTTTATATACAAATTACAAAGTTATGTATATAGTGGGTTTATATTAAGGCAATAAATACAAAGTATTATGAGACAATTCTTAATTGTATATGGATTAGTTACGTGAATGGATTCCTTTTAAAAAATAATTACTTATTTTAAATATATTTTTTAATTATTACCATTTATAGCAACTTTTTTAATTTTTTTCTTTTCTCTGTGTCGCTCTTTCTTTTTTTCTCTGTCTCGCTTTTTTCTTTCTTGTTTCTTTCTTTCTTTCTCCCTTTTTTTTCTTTTTTTCTTTCTTTTGTCCTTTCTTTCTTGCTTTTTTTTTTTGCTCTTTCTCCCTCTACTGCTATTGCTTTTTTTCCCTTTTTTTTTTGTAAAATAGTCAATAATTCTAGATTGAATAAAACTTGTATCAATAGATAATTAGACAAGTAATATAATCGTAACAAATGAAGAGGCATAAAAACTGTAAAATGAATTAAACTTTAATTAAAATGTATTATAAATATATTAAAGTTGAATTATTAGAAGAGAAGTAATATAATCGTAACAAATGAAGAGGCATAAGAAACTGCAAAATGAATTAAACTTGAATTAAAAATGTATTACAGACAAATTAAAGTTGAATTATTAGAAGAGAATTAAATATGAAAGCAGAATGTAGAAAACAAAAGAACATTCTTTGATCTGCATGTAAACTGAAAAAAACTTGTATCAATAATCGTAACAAATCAATTGATTAATCGCAAAGTGTATTACACAGGTGTTAAAGTTAAGGTAGAAGAGAGAATTAAGCATGAATACAAAAATGTAATAAATAAAATATTAGACAATGATTTATAGAGTGAATTAAACTTATATTTATAATGAATTAAACAAGTATCCAATACGAACAAATAAATGAATAAAAAACTGCAAAATGAATTAAATTTGTATTAAAATTGTATTAAACAGTATTAAATTTGAATAAGAAGAGAGAATTAAGAATGAATGGAAAACGTAACTATGACTGACAAGACAATGATTTGTAGAGTGAATTAAACTTGTATTAATAATGAATTAAACAAGCATCCAATAGTAACAAATAAATCAAAAGGCCGTGAAATGAATTAAGTTTGCATTAAAATAGTATTACACAGTATTTAAAGTTGAATTAGAAAGGAGAATTAAGAATGAATGGAAAACGTAACTAACAAAAGATATGACAATGATCAATAAATTGATAAGTTATATTAATAATGGATTAAACAAGTATTCAATAGTGACAAATCAATCAAAAAACTTCAAAATGAATTAAATTTGCATTAAAATTGTATTATCTAATTCAACTTTAATACAGTTGCAAGACCATTTCAATGTTATATTTAATTTATTTCAATCTAATATTTCTCCTGAAATCGATTTTAAACTTAACCAAACCCTCTTAAAATTGAGATATAAACTTCAAACGACATTTTTAATCATTAGTAGGAACTACCTATTCAAACTTATCACAAATTTATAAAATTCAAATAATGAATTCAAAATTTGAAGTTTTTTAATGACCATCAATGGTGAACTCTTACTTCTGTAATTTTAAAGATTTAAAATTTCTGCTTAAAAACGTAATTTTTATACAAATTTGCAGTCTTTTTGTTCCTCTTTTCATCTTGTTTTTGAATAAAAATAGTGACATAAAAAAATTGATTTGAGAAATATACTTATTTAGATAAAAAGTTTAAAGAAAAGAACAAGAATTAAAAAAAAAAAGAGGAGGAAGATAAATAACATCAGTGAAAGAGACAAAAAATTAAAAGAGTAAAAAAAGAAGAAGAAAGAGGCGAAGAAGCAGAAGAGCAAAAAAAAGAAAAAAGAGTCAAAAAAGCAGAAGAATAGGAAAAAGGGTTGAGAAAGAGGC
Organism: Solanum pennellii; assembly: GCF_001406875.1. Classification (NCBI taxonomy): domain Eukaryota; kingdom Viridiplantae; phylum Streptophyta; class Magnoliopsida; order Solanales; family Solanaceae; genus Solanum; species Solanum pennellii. Next base: position 39,197,040 of record NC_028648.1, on the reverse strand, counting down.
GAAGACCGTCCAATTTTTTTAATTTCAAAAAAATATTATATTTAGTTAGAAAAATTATGTTGACATAAATGGTAAATATTTTTATAATATAGCATATTTATGTGATTTACCCATTGTATATTCTATTAGTTGTATACCAATTACTAAAGTTAGGTATATAGTAGGTTGTATATTAAGGTAACATATACAAAGTCTTACGAGACAATAGTTATTTGTATACAATTATTTAATTTTGTATAAAATAAACTTGTTACAATCACTCTATTATACATATATAAAATTATACAAATTCGTCGATATATACAAAAAATTATGGACATAATAAAATATTGTATATATAAATATTACAAACTCAAATATACAAACAGATTTTCAAGCTTACTATATATACAATTAACAAATGAATATAATTCAATAAGTTTAATCATTAATATTTTTTTTAAAAAAATGAAATCACAGTTGTACATATATAACTATAATATAGATACAAAAATTATTGTACATTATACAAATTCTTAATATATATACAAAAGAAAAAATAGGAACATAATAAAATATTGTATACAAACAGATTACCCAAAAAAATCAAAATAATACATATTATGATGGTCATATACAATTAAAACACAAAATCAATTACACACAAATATTGTATAAAAATTATATACAATTTCTCAAATATATACAATATAATCAATTTATATATATATATACACACACACACACCTGAGTTTTTCATAGATTTATCTAAAAAAGATTTTTGGAAAATATTTGATTTTGAACTAGTATTGTCTTTCTATAGCTTTAGAATTATTTTTTTTTGAGAAAATATTTGATTTTGAATGTTTTGCTTAAATCATGGGATTATGTGAATTTATTGTTAACATCTTTTGTACTATTGTTACATTTATTGAAGAAATAATTTTTTGGTATAAATTTAATTTTAAAAAAACGTTTTGTACAAATTTCAAGTTACCTAACAAACTAAACTATACTCATGAAATGTAATTATGTAAACTATACCCATAAATGTAATTCATAAAATTCGTTTGCAATATATGAAATTTCCTCTATATTGCTTGCACGCAAATAAAATATCTTTTGGTACATTTGGAAACAAACTCTTACTACACTTTGTAATCAAGGGTGAAACTATACCATATACAAAAGTTCCTCTTCATTATACCTGAGTTATTAGGAGTAAGAAGGGAAAATGAGGAAAAGATTACTAGCTGAAAAATTGAACAATCACCAACAAAGTGAATTTAGATACTCAACCAACTAATCTTTCTGATGTGTTGTACTAAAATTTTGGTAAATATGTGCAACTTAACTCGACAGCACAAGAACAACCAAGGTAAATATCACTTTCATCACTTGTGTTTGGGCTAGGGGTATACATGGACCGGATTTGTTTGGATTTTTCAAATTCCAAACCAGATTATGTGTGTAAAATTTTAAAATCTATAAATCGAACCAAACCAATAAATCTGTAATGCTCGAGATGGAAGACTTCCTTTGCACATCAGAATGAGAGTAAGAGATGCAAATAATGCAGCTCTTACAACCGTTGCCTTTAAAAATATGGTAAGCAAAATCCCAAGACCCTTCAAAGGATGCATAAAGCTAGACCCTTCATTATAAAAAGATGCATTACACATACAACATAATGCATTACTTTTCAAGTGAGGAAAAGTAATGCATTACTTTTCAAGTGAGGAAAAGTAATGCATTAAAAATATATTGACAAGTTTTCATCTATTATATTCTGCTTAATCTTACATCTGTCCAGTAATTCGCCAAGTTTGTCAGTTTCTTTCATTTCCTTTATGGTCATCAGAGGTTCACTTTCACCTTCATTTAGATCTTCCATTCCATTATAACTGGCTTTTACATATTCAATATGTCCAACATCCTTTCCATCCTCTATCTCATTGCATGCGCCAGTTGTTGTGGGAATTTCTTCACTGTCTGAAGTCATACCTGGATAAGGTTGGAAAGCTCTTCCTTCCCCATCAAGCATAGCACATCCGAGAAGAGGCATCCGCCCAGCTTCAACCATTTCATCAAGAGATGGATGTGACAAATGGTAATGCGGCTGTGCAGAGTCTTCGAGTTCCACAGCTCCAAGCATTGAAGTGGACAAATCATGCTTTATCAGGATATACACTGAGAAAGATGTCTCCTTAACTAATTTCATCAACTGCCAATTGAATGCCCGTTGGAAAATCATAACCCAGTTTGGAACAATGTAGTAGTATGAGTTCTGGAGTTGAAGCTGCACAAACTTCTGCATCATAACACTTGCCTCTTTTTCTGCAAGTGGCAGTACCATCAACTTGCTAATCTCTGTGAAGTACTTTGTTAGACAACTTTGAAGTTGTAATATCTGGCTTTTTAAATCCACATCAGAACCTCTATGTAACCAAGATGTATCATCTAGAAAAGATGGAAATTTGCAGTCAGATATTGCACGCACAACTGGTTCAATTCTTGGAGCTAAGCTCCATCCCAGCTGTGGCAAGTGTTGGGTCACAGCTTCATGCTCATGGCTATGTTCCTCCAGCAAACCTATTTCCGGACAGGGCCAACAGGTAGGATTAGCATGAGCTGCAGCAGCTATTTCCCTCATAGACTGATCCAAGGCCTCGTTAAAGGCTAAGATACAATTGTCTGGACCCACATCACAAACATTCATTTCACCAAGAACCCCAAGCAAAGAATTCAAATGGTAGAGAACCAGTTCTCGGACTTTTACACACTGGATAACTGGTTGTGGTGGTGATTCACTTGCCAGCCACTTCAGTCCTCCTCTTAATTGTTCATCGCTGAAAAACCCATTCAACTGTTCCATCTGCTGGTTTTTTAGGTAAACAACACTAAAGGAATGAAGTCTTGATTCATGGACTTCATGTAGCTCCAGTTCTTTAACTATAGTGGAAGGATCTGCATTTTCTTTGCACAGCTCACTTACGATCAAAAGGGGTAACTGAGAACCAGAAGGTACAGACATTAACAGTCTATGAAGCTGATTTTTCTGAAGAACCCATGGGATACCTTCTGACAACAGAAAGAGAACTGCACTTGCACCTGCTACAGTCTCATTCAGATTCTCAAAATTACTGTACTTGATAACTGATAAACAACAAATAAGGTCCCCGCCTGATTCATTAAGAAGCCAATTCCTCCAAACAGACAGGCCCGGAGACGTAATTAGTGTATCATCTTCATCTTCTCTTGCAGGCATGAGCTTGGAAAGCAACCAGGACTTGGCATTCAACTGGTCCACGCCATTTTTTGGGTTCAGATTGTTTATATTATTATCCTCACAACATATTATTACTTTCCAGCAAAGGCATCTGGCAGCTGCATTTTTTTCATATAATGTGGTGGCAACTACATCTGAAACATTCAGCCTTGACCATGATTTTTCCAGAGTTCGGTACCATTTTGAGACAGCATGATCAATGTTGAACTCGACTGTTGTGCTATGTTGCTAAAACAAGGAAGAACAGTAGCAAATATCAGTGAAAATAAGTTGACCATAAAAGTGACGTGTATGCAAATCCAATTTCAGACACAGATAGCAAAACTTGTAAGTGAGATGGTGACATTCTTGTGTAGAAAGCTGACATGCACATATGAATGGAACATCTCCAGGATGGAGGAAGAAATCTTTATTTCCTTTCCTCTCTTTTGCTCCCATGGAACAGGATTAGAGAAATAATTTTTCACCATTTAGTAAAAAGTTAACATTATGCGGATGTCTAGGGATTGTCAATAAAGATTTAAGGCTGGAGTCAAAGAAAGAAGCAGCAAAGTTCAAAACTATTTGAGTTCATCTTGAAGCTTTTATGTCAACCTTGCCAAATAATCTGATTAAATGACATTTTTTGAGAAAATCAAATAAATTTAGCAATATGCAAAACTTGAGATTTCGATCAACCAATTCTGTTTTTTTAAGCCATGTTTCTATCAACCAAGTAATTCTGTTCTTTTAACCATGTTTCTATCAACCAAGAATTTCTGCTTTTTTTAACCATGTTTATATCAACCAAGCAATTCTCCTTGGGTGGCATTGGATTGATTTCATCTTTTTATGTGTGCATTTGTGCATTCGTAAGAGAAAGGCCTCTACCCTGGGATCAGAAGATGTACTTGAATGTTTGGTGAGCAATAGACGGAGATGATGCCTCTTGTCTGTGGCATTTGGTAGGGATTCAATTCATTCCTATAACTACCCTTTGTTGGAAAATTCAGGGAAGAGGTCGTCACTATCAAATCACTCAAAACTCTATTTGAAGACAAGTAGGGAAATTATTTTCTTTACTTCTATGATCTTGCTTACACAATGTAGTGCTTCTGTATTTATAATCTGTAGAACTTCTAGCATGCATATAATTTAATTCCTCATTCCCCTAGTTCATGAACAAAAGAATAGATGCATTCTAAGACCGATACAATAAGCTTCTACTTCATCGACTGACATAATTAATGTATCACCCAAATCAAAATGTTTTTTGTCCAAAACACAAGGTTCAATTCTCGACGCCCTTGGCCTACTTCCCGGCAAACATTTTTCAATCAATTCATACCTATTATGCCTATTTCCACACAGCAAAACATAAGGTATAGAAGTGGAAGTGAGAAGAAGAACTACACCCAAATGGTTGGAAATTTAGGGTACCTTGGATAGATGAAATAAGGCTATCAGTATTCTGGTTGGATTCAAATAAAAGCAAGAGAAATCTAATAGTTCTCTAAACCATGAAGTGATCAACCCTTCATATGAAGAAATTGAGAAAAGCTTTTTATCAAGATAAGATGACCCAGTAATAGAGCCTATTCAGCAAGAGGTAGCTTTAGGAGCTAAATATCTAGAAACACCAGACTTGATCACAAATAACATGAGTTACTGTGACGAGAAGAGAGATTTAGAGAGAAAATTTTAGAATGCTGACTAGCATTTGAAATTTTAAAATAATAGCTTAAATGTTATGTTGATTAATTAGTCCAAAATACGTCAAATAAAGTTCAAACTAATAAAACTAGTACAGATTATGTCAGTCTGAATCTAAGTTAATCGGACTCTCCACTTTCGGCACCACACCCATGTCGACATGACATGGATGTGGTATGGGACCTGTTAGACCCTCAGCTTGATGGTTTGGACAGCTCAGGTTGGCAAGGGATTTACATGATGAACCTAGCCAAGGCCCAATGACTTCGGTCAGGATCAAGTTCAATTGAAGATGGACCTTAGCATTGGCGTGGTTAAGGTATGAAGGTAAGCTGAGGCTAAGGCATGACAAAGGCTGAGCCTAAGGCAAGGCCAGGCAATGCTGCGATCGTAGCATGGCCATGGTTAAACAAGGTTGTGGGCTAAATGCTGGGCAAGGGAAGATGGCTCAAGAACTGGATCAATGACAAGTTGTGCAGGGCAGGACATGCGCACAGTGCAGGCATGTGTAGAGATGGCAATGGGGAGGGGTGGAGGGGGGCGGGTTTTGTCTCCACCAAAAGAATTTCAACCCACCCTGCCCCGCCCCACTTAGCAAATCAACCCGCACCTACCCCACATCCACCCACTCCGCCCTACCCCGCTTAAGTTTCTTCTATTATTTTCACTAAAGTTGCAACCAAATTTTAAATTATAACAAGTTTGATCCTACTAAAAAAAAGTAGAATTTGAAATAACACGTTCTGTATCCATTAGAGCATTAAATATTACGATATTCTCGGATCATAAACATTTTTCTAATTTTTTTCAATTTATGTGATACAGTTGAAATTTAAAGAGACAATAATATATTATTTTTGGGTTTGACCAAATATTCTTTATAATTCTTTAAACTGTTAATTGTTGTAATATATAGTACTCCGTATTTACGCATTTTTTCAAATCTATATAATTTTATTATGAAAATTTCCATAAGATGGATATGTTCCCTTTCCAGAAGCAAGGACTAAGGACTATGTAAATTATATAAATTAATATCCTTTTGTAACAACAAAAAAAAATTTGATAAAACAGTTACATTGTCAGTTTTACTAAAAAAACAAAAAGTGACTGTGGAGGAAAAGAACAAAGGCAAGAAATTGGAAAATCGCACCACCCGCATAAAATTAAAAAACATAAATTTCAATCCGCGCAACATCCGCATATATCTAAACCTGCCCTGCCCCGCATATGTTTAAACCCACACCACCCCGCACCCGCACCGCCCCATTGCCATCCCTAGGCATGTGGGCAGGCATGAAGCTGCACGTACAGATGTGAGTTTGGGTGCCAACTTTGAAGGTTGCCCGTGTGTGCCTCGCACATGCGTGGGCAGTTTCTAGACATTTGTGGCTATTCAGCATTTTAGATAAGACTTGTAACTTCGAATTTGAATTATGCCTATAAGTTGGGGATGTCAACTGAATTAATTAGGCATGTGACAGGGTATTGTGCCTTATTTATTGGCACATGCAGTGGGCTTTTGGTCGAAGGCTAAGCATTTTGTGTGCTTCTTTGTGGCACGAGTTTAAATACAAAGTTGAGAAATGATTCATGTACGTGCCTTGTGTTGTTTGTTTTCATATGCTTGTCCAAGTGTTAAACAATATTGAGGAAAAAAAAGTTGGCTAAGCTAAGAAAACGTTTGTGTAATGACCATCCATGTCATTTCGCCGTTTCTGATCGTTTAAACGTATAGAGCTTTCTTGTAGCAACCCCTAGTCATTTATGACTTGATGGGCCTGAAAGTTTAATCGTTGGGTCGTTCTATTGGGTTTTGTGCAAGTTCATGTTTTGGAGCCTTTGAAATTTGAACGGTTGACTTCAATCAAAAGTACAGGAAGACTTTAGTGTGAGTTCGTGTTGTTAGGAGTTTTAACATTGAAGCTTAAGCCAAGGCAGTGTTCAGGGAAACGTGAAGCGGAAAAAAGCGATAAGGCCCCGCTTCACGCCTTAAGCGATGAAGCGCTCACATACTCATTCCAGTCTGTGAAGCGTAGAAAGCTCGCATTGCTTCGCTTCGTCGCTTTAAGTGTTGAAGCACTCGATTTCTTAAACACTGAGCCAAGGTATGACTTCGGTCAACAATCTTGGTAAACGTGCTGAAATAAGAACTATGTCAGCGAGGTTAGCTCTAGAATGTTAAGTTTGGTCTTGAACGACCTTTTGTGCAATTCTTGAGGCTCTCAGACTCATTTTGAGCCTTGTGGATTTAGGTTAAAACGAAACTTAGGTTTTGGACCCACTTTTCATTAAAAAGACCTCAGATGGAAGTTTTGATGGATATGTTGGGTCTAGAATGCCAAACTTGATGGGGTAGAATATTTCATTTGCGCACACGGGGTTCTAAACAAATCTCGGGCACCCCATTGGAGAATTCGGAGTTAGAGCAAACTAGCTGAAGTAAGCTTTTAGCGACCAAAATTTAGGGCTTCACTAACCCGCTTCGACTTTAGGCAGCCATTTTAGACTACTTATATCCCAAAATTACACCTTCAGCCCTAATTTTAAAATTGTGATATCTCGAGCTTGGGAGCTCTGGTTAAGGTGATTTGAAGTTGTGGATGTCTGAAATCTCTGTGGCTACGCGTTGGAGTGTCTGGAAAGTGTCGGGGGATCTCCGTTTGAGGTATATTCTTCCCCGAAGGGAGTGCCAGCTCTTTTTGTTTTCTTTAATTGGTGATTTTGATGCATGTGGTGGTTTGAGTTGTTCCAAGCATGGAATTGAGCCCCATTTTGAGGCACAAGCTCGATTAGACGTTTAGGACATTTGACAGAGTCAATTTTGGAATTCTCAGTGTGGGTCTCACTTTCCCATTTTGACTCAATTTTGGGTTTATTTCCATTTGTTACGATTTTAGTGTAAAAACGTGTATAATGGTGTCGTGATTGGTAATTTGATAGTGTAATTTTCAAGCGTTTCAAAATGGGCTAGCCCTTGTGCGGTGAATTCAAAGCGCTTGTGATCGTCTTTGAGATAATGCCTAGTATAGATTTCATGTGATTTTGGATTGTATTTGTTGGGTATTTAGCTTTCCTCTTGTTATTCCATTATTTCTCGACTCCGTAGAAGCTTTGGGTTTAGTGTGGGTGTTGGAATCATTAGTTTAGGCTTGTAGCTTCATTTGTGGTGTCAATGATCTTGCTTATCCTTGTTAACTTTGATTCATGGTGGCCTTAGACTAGGTTGGACATTAGATGCTTTAGGTTGTGTTTTATCGCCTTCAAGTTATTATTTGGAAGTCTATTGCTTATGGCTTGAAGTTATTATTTGGTAATCTGTTGCTTATGGCTCCGGGCTAAGGGTTAGGCTTACCTACTTGTGGGGTATAGGAGGTGTCATCGTGACCTGGGAAATTGGATCATGACAGTTTAGATGGGAACAAGTTATCCCTTATTAATTATCCAGGATTAGCTATCTTAGATAAGTTATCCCACCATGTATATGATATACCTTATCCCATCACTATGGTATGAATGGCGGGATAAGTTATCCCAACCTTGACAACCAAACAAAACACCAAAATATATCCCTGGACTATTTTTTTATCCCAAGACTATTTATTTTTATCCCTCACACCAAACGACCTCTCCTCACACCAAACGACCTCTAAGGTTCCTAGACTGTCTAGTGGATTAGATCGAGATGGATTGACCCTACAACAAGACCATGCCTGATTTAGTCAACCAATTTAGGGTACTTTGACCAAAGTCAATGGGGAAATTCCAAATAGATTCAATTAAAAAAAAAAGACAGACCGAAGCACTAAAACTACCAATATATGCAGGGTCTAGGGAATAACTAAAACCACAAGGGTTTTATTGTAAGCAATTGTACCCTGCTCATCAGATTCTACGATTTCAGTCAAAACAAAAGCTACGGTAAAATTGAAGAAAATGGAATACAATGTATATAGAAATTTCTTTGTCACCCTTTTTTATTATATCTCCTTCTAGGATTCTAATCAATATTTTCTCATGTTTTTAACATAATATCTCGTAAGTTAGGTTTCATAACTCTACTTTTAGATGATTGAATTATCCTTAGCCAGGCCCCCACATCTGTATCCATATTTGGATTTGTATCCTCAAATCTTAGATCATGAAGTATTTGATTTCTAGTCCTCACCCGTATCGTACACCCACACCCTAGTCCGAGCAACATGGGTTTGAATTGAGAGGGCGGAATGTTTTGAATTCATATAACATCTTTAGAGTTACATGTTTTTTAATACGTTTAACTTGAGCTAATGGTCTATGGAAAACAGTCTCTCTACCTTCTTAAGGAAAGAAATGGTTGTATACACGTCACCCTCCCCAAACCCCACTTGTGGATTATTACACTGGATATGTTGTTGTTGTTGTTGTAACATCATTAGGACTAAATAATCCACCAGTTTACCCTTTAAAATTTAAATTACTAGAATATGTAGTCAAATGATATTATGAACTGATAGAAGGATAATATGTCATTTTAAGAAAAAGGTCAAGTAATTTTAGATGGCCAAAATCGGAGGCAAGTTGATTTTTAGCCAGTGGGCACAAACACATCCTGAAAGACCAGAAAATTCCCTTTCTAAATATTATTCACCATTACATAGAAAAACAAAGTGAGAGAACAAGATGCACCAGCACTACCTGCAGCTTTAGCATCTCCAGTTAATGTTTCATAAGAAGAATATTGATTAATAGGTAATGGTTAATTACTGACTCACCAATAAAAGTAAATCGGGGTTGATACTCAACACTCGTAGAAGTAAAAATGCGTCAGATCACTCAACACTCTCAGGTCGCAATTGTTAGTCAAAACCTAAATTACTAATAAAAAATTTCAAAATGCAGATTGAAAAATTCTCTGGTACATAATTAGATTTTCATAATCAAACCAAGCAAAATTATAAAAAATTTGACTTCTTAACTAAATATGATATATAAAAAGAACATGGTAAATTATAAACCTGGCCTTCAAAATCCAAACTCTCACATAGATTAGGACGCAGAAATTTGTCATCCAGACAACAAAATATAGTAAATTTGAATGGTACAGACGTATCCATTAATTTTTCATCCTGCAGTTGTATTTAAGGCCTAATAAGACTAGCTTCAACCAAAATAGTAAAAAACAAAGGTGGATGCAATCATGATTTAGCTGCCAGTGTGGCTTTGGTCTAGTGGTAAGAGCACACAAGTGGATTAGGCAGACGTCACGTGTCCGAGCCTTGAGACAAACAAAAGCCCAGAATTGAGTGGAGAAAGGTAAAAGGTCGGCCCATCATCCACCCAGTTTCGAACCGTGTGCCAATGACCCTCAGGGATTTCTCGGTTATCATAAACAGGTACCATGATTTAGTTAAACTGTTTACTGTTCATGCAGTACACAGAAAAATAAACGAGTTTTTATAACTGGATACTGAGGCTGCACCAGCTCCGTATCACAACTATTCATGAGAAAGCATGGAGGCAGAAATTTAATTGACAAAGCTGGAGAAGAAGAAAGGAGACTTTCATCACTACTTACAATTCTGTTGGGCCACATTGGAACTCCAAGAGAGAGAGAACTCAGAGCAGCTTTAGATGCTAACTGTTTCTCCTCTCGAATCTCCCTTTTCTTTAAAGAACGTCGCTTCCATTTCCTGTGAATTGACAAGGTAAGTAGAGAAACAAGGGTAATTGCAGCAGACATGAGGTCCAGGTTGAGCAAGCAGCACCTGATAATCAGTTTAAGTTTTGCCTCAGCAACTTCTTCATCATAATAACTTGCAGCTGGTTCATTAGTTTCAGCTTCCTCGCTGGTGATCACCAGTTCTTCATCTTCATTCTCTTCATCACTCATGTGTTTCAATTCTGTGTCTTCTACAAGAGAACTAGCTGGCAAAACTGGAGAACTATCCCACTCATATCTGGCAGGAATAAATTGAATGGGCATACTTCTTGCATCAAATTGTGCAACTTCATCATTTTTAGGTGTCCCTGAACTCCCAACTCTTGCTTGCAGCTGTACTTCAGGTTTTTCTGCACTCCGAACTCTAGCTTGTTGCTGAACCTCAGGGGACATATGAGGAAAGAATACCAAAGGAGGAGCCAGCAGACTTGACACCGCACGACTAGGAGGATCCTGCTGACTTTCATATTTCGTCTCCTGATAAAATTCTGTTTTAGTAATTGGAATCGCCTCTATCTCATCTTTTCGAGATGAAACAGTTTCATAATCAGGCATGTTCTCCTCGATGGACAGTGAAGAACGATCAGGCTTGAGAAATTGAAAAGCTGAAGGTTTTTGCTGATGATCCTTATCTAACAGGGTCTCTCTTTCTTTCTCCGTCACTGACACAACATGGGGAACCGAAACATCCTCAAATATTGTCCTTGATTTTTTCTTATGGACGAGTTTTGAGCACTTGACAGGATAGTCATTGTCTACTTCCATAAACGGGCCTTCCTTCACCATATATGGTTCTTCAAACTCCTTTAATGAGAAACCATAATACTCAAGAAGGCCTTCTATGTCCTCATCCTGATACATATCCAGGAGCAGAAGTTACTCCACTCAAAAACTGTTATATAAGAACACAGCCAGCAAAAATATTCAAAAATTACCTCCATCCCAAGCCATTTTGAAACTTGGTTAACAGGGATTCCTTGGCTATTCTGCAGTCCAGAGTGTAAAGAAGCCAGGGCCTGGGTTCGTAACTGGAAACACCAACGAATGAAATGCTTTTAACACAATGTAAATCTACAAACATGTGAAATATTTAAAAGTTTACCCCTATAACCTTCAACAACGGAAACTACTGCCAGACATACACGAGCATAAAATCAGTGGAGCAAAGGAGAACACTTTCAAGTTCTCTATTGCCTCAAAGTCACTTATAGTGGTCCTTTCTATTTACTATGCCAAGAGAAAGGATGAACTTTTTTGTTAATAATGGCATGTTCAATAGGAATTAAATGGTCCCCAATAAAGTGGAATGAATATATTGCAGCTGAGATCCCAACCCATCTGAAATTGAGGCGTAATTGTTTGGTTGAATTATTGAACGAAAATACAGAATTGGATAGAAGAATTGATAAAGTCGAATAATCTCGCTACTTAAATTAAAATCTACAGAAGTGTGGGTAATACCTTCGAGAAATGAGCATGCATTAAGCAAGCTTGAAGATAGCTTGCTCTTCTTGCAAGCCGAAAGAAAGCAATAAAATTACCGGTCCTGCAGGCCCTGAAAGTATGAAAGAAAAAACATTCTTAGGTGACTTTAGTGGCAAGGTAATAATAAGGTCTCCTAATGATGCAATGATGAAACAACCTCGCCACATCACGGGCAAAGAGAACTTCTGGTGTTTGCCGCATATCTGGTGCCATCTTTGCTAAATCAAGTGAAAGCTCTGCAGGTTCAACCTAGCACAAAACTCATACTTCCACAAAAAGAAAAACACTCAGAAACAAATTCAGGAATATGCTTAATAGTTGACTTACTTTATAGCCTGGATGTTTATCAAGCTTTAAAAGTGCATAATAACCTCTAAATTCTCTCTCTGTTTCCACATTTATTCCTCTCTTCCGGTGGTCGTCATACAATTGAAATAGTTCAACTGATGTTTTATTCATCTGTTCAATATTGAGATGTGCATCAAATCCCTCAGAAAACCCATCTCCTCTCGTGTATTCACACAATTCATGCATGGCGAGTATATGGAGCCTTATCTGAAACAAAAAATGATGGGCAATAAAATTAGAATCTATTTCAAAACTGAGTAACATCACTAAAATCAACAAGAACATATAGGTGTCTTCTTTTATGTGAGATTAAGCAAAAAATTAGTTCAGATGAAAAATTCTACTGCAAGGAACCATAGCCCCTTCATGCTCAAACCCAAACCTATCTGTAAATCAAGCTTCTTGACAATTAAAATTTCCCCATTGGTTGAAGCAAGAAAGCACAACAATAGAGGCTAAACTACACAACCATAATATTTTGTTACAACAATAGATCGCTTGTATGGTTTGTGGGAGTACAATACAATGATTGATTGTAAACCACATTGATCTTTGTGAATAAGCAAATGCCAAATCTTGTCCATCCCATTTTCCAGATAGAGCATGCTGAGATTTTATACTCAGAAAAATATGGCTAATTTATGCTGACCTTAAAAAGTTATAGCTTATAAGTTAACTCATCAGTATCATGGTGTATATCTCAACATCAGGATGAGTTAAAATGATTCACATATAAAGCCTCTGAAAAGTTGATAGAAGTTTCACTTAAAAAAAGCCTCCCGGAATAAAAGATAATGATAAGACAATGATGCTTAAAAGCAATATAAAAATACACATGGCCAAAAACTATCAACCATTTGCTCCAGCATATTAATAGCTTCACTGTTGAACATATGTTGCATCCTCAAATCCATACGGATTGCACGCATCCTGTCCCATAAGAAGTTATACAGGCGAAGAAAGCTTTCTCCGTAAGGCTGCTCTAGCAAATTCAAAAGATAATCCATGGTCTTCTGTAAAATTGGCATTGGACGTATGAGCACCGCTTCCCTCTCAGCTGTCCTGGTGTACTGAAAAGAATCATTTGGCAATGTTCATGAATTCATTCTTTTTATGCTCTCATGAACTTTTAACTTTTTTTATTATCTTAAATGCGAATAATACTTAAGAGTTCCCAATAAAGACCTTTTTGACAGCAAGCAATTTACTGGTTTGGTTTCTGTCTCCATCCAAACGTTCATATTGGTCAAGGTCTCCTTTCCTTTCTCGTTCTGCTCTTTCTGATTCTGCAACAGAAAAAAATTCAGGAACAAGTTCGACATCTGGTGAGAAATTTATTACCTGAACAAAATAAACTTCACTTGTACGTTTGACACATGAACCAGTCTGCTCCAGACCAATAAAAGATACAGTATGAATTTTTGGAGGTATATAGCTTCCAGTTTCTTAAGGAGGGCCACCAACAATCTGGGAGTGCTTATCGTGACTTACGAAGAGAACATCGTCATGTTCAAGGCACGATTACCGGCGTCAGCACTGTAGCTTTAAGTTCTGGTGACAAGAGTCATGGTGTTTGAGTCAATAAGATAGAAAAAAGGGTTAAACCAAGGATTGAGGATATAGGGCTCTTTGGTAATTTAGAGATAGTGCCATGGTGGAGGGGATGGAATTGACATTTCAGAAGACTATATAATAATAGAGAGACAACAATGGCGGGGGGTTGAGTTCAGCATGTAATTTGGGAAGATTGGAGGGGCAGAAACAAGAAAAGGAAAGACCATTTTGGTTGTTAAAACTTTGACTACTTTTATTTAATATGACAAGCCAGAAGGTTTACAACTGTCACAAAAATAAGGGCTTTCAGTTTCTCTGACAACAAAAAAATGATTTATAATACAATAAGCTAAACCACAACCAGTATCAAAGAAATAATTTAAGCCACAATAATACGTCCTTAGAACTCAGGTTTCCCTCCACAAACTCTCTCGTTCCTCTAGTCATTACTTAATGGAATAGAGACTAAAGCAGTTAAACTTACAATTATTTTACTTTTCTTCCTTTTTTATTTTATTTTACTTTTGCTTTATGAGGGGATTAGTAACAACTTTTCTTTTTCTACCTGTAACTACTTTTCTTTCCCTTCCAAATTTCACATATCCTTCCATTAGTGGTCTAGCTCAGTGGCGGATCCAGAATTTTCATTCAGGGGATTCGAAAAATAGAAGTCTAAACGTGTGAAAAGGACAACAAAACACAAATCCAAGGAAGTAGAAATGTATAGTTTATAGGTACAAAAAAGTTCTTTTAGGTGAAACTAAATGAAGGGAAGCTAAAAAAAAAATGAACTGTCCACAATGGGATTCAAACCCTGGATGCGATTTTAAAGGAGTATACCACTATGCTACAGCTTGCTTCTTGTTCATGAGGGGGTTCAAAATTAATATATCTACATAAATACTGAAAATTTACTTTATATATACAGTATAATTTTTTTCCGAGGGGGTTTGAGTGAACCTCCTGGAACCCAATCTCGCGAGCTGAAGATGCGAGTGTGACTCCTATTGCCATAAGTTGTATGAGGAGGTGCTTAACCGCAGCAGTCAGAAGTGGAAAATACCATTTGCTGGCATAACTTATTCAATTCTTTCTAAATTGTCCCGTGAAGAGACGGATCATTTCCAGCAAAGTTGAAGATGGAGGCTGAGAAGAGAAGAGAAGGCAAAGTAGCAGAGGTTTATAAGAGTTAGGAAGAATCCCTGTTAATCTGCCTGTTATGTTATTCTCACCTATAACTAAATCCGGAGGAGAAGGGGGACATATAGGAGATATTTGATGGGAAAAAGCTGATTTTTTTGTGAGATCACATGATCACGCAAGCCATTGACGTAAATGGACAAGTTAACTCATCATGGCAGCTGCATAACTTTCAACAAGTGCGTTAGATAAGATGAATAATTAGACAACATACCTGGACACATATCAGGACATGAACCAATTATGACACCAGGAGACTCCGACCCTTGATAATCAGATAGCAGATTGCCATCTGAGAAATCATCACTTGAATCTATAATATCTTCCGCAGAAAATTTTGGTCTGTCCACAACAGATTGATACTGACTCATTCTCGTTGAAGGACCCTTCTGAGGAATACTAGAATCATCTCGTGCATTTTGTCGGCTGAGATCATCCTTAAAACGAGCTAAGCGCTTTGCCTTGGCCTCAGTTTCTCTGTCAACAAGAAAAGGATTTACAAAATAATAATCTGGCAAGGATGACATGCAAATCTGTATAACTTCTTACCGTTGAATATCTTCATTTGCATGATTGGAGTCATATTGAAGAACTTGATCAGATGAAGGTACGGAAGGAAACTTGGTCCTTTTGGATACTGGGAAGTTCATTGGCTTACTCAGATCAACTCCAACATTGACACCATATCCAGACATTGAGGATTGAGGAGCTAGAGAGTCAGGGGGGGCATTTGACCTCAATTTGGAAGGAGAGGTAGACGGCCTGAATAAACATTTGAAGAAAGCAGGAGATCAATGGCCAATTGGCTTACACTACTTTTTTTCTTCAAATTCAAATGTATAGATCCTCTTTTGCACTACTGTCAATGACGAGAGTGCTCCTGAGACCACTTGATCTTCTTAGTTTTAGCCAATACTGACTCACCTTGTGCAGAAATGTAATAGATTATGGCAGATGTATATAAATTCTTGTTGTCAAAACACAATTTCATCGGCTTCTTATCAAAGTCTTCTTCAGTGGCCAAAAGCAATCGAGATATTTATCTAACCACGATGCATGATGAAAACACAATATCTTAGTAAGCATATAAATCATTGTGTCAGTTCTATGTGACTTGCACAAACAAAGAACTTATCTCGAGTATAAATTACTATTAGATCGCCACTCTCAAATGGTTCAGTTTGACTTTCAGCTTTGCATTGAGCTAACTAGCAAGCAGGATGTCAGGATGCTCTGATCACAAGCTCCCACCAAGTTTGTTTTGTTCACATTCCTTATTAATGCAAAAATCTACAGTAAATATGAAATTTACTTTTCTTCTATTATTCTTGTTTTTGTTGGAATCAACAAGTTCTATAAGCAAAAGCCTCCCCTGATAATTGCTTGACAGAAAAAAAGAAAATTTACAGCCACACATGGCAGGCTCCCAATGATAATTGCTAAACATAAAAAGAAATTTACAACATAGGTAGCTTAATAATAGTTCTAACAAAAACCTTTACAAGAAATATAGTTTGAATAAGAAAAAAAATATGATATCCTGCACCTTTCAAGCAGGCCTTTTCATTGACATTCTTTGTGCTTGTTAAAATAAAGACACACAAAATTGGCAGTCAGGATTTTTCTGTCGTACCTTTTGGATTCACGTAGACCAAGAGCTGATTTCTCAAAAGAAGCCACGTTAGGAGGTGAATGAGGGGGGGACCTTGTTCTTTTTGAGACTTGATCTGCATGCTTCACTGCAATCTGTCTTCCAAGGTCATAATTTGTTGGAATCGAGGGCAGCCTTTGGTGAGGTAAATGGATCGGAAAGTTTTGAAACGATTGGGTTGAGTTTCCCCGCATATGAGGAGGGAGCGAAGGCCTTCATGACAAACCCATAATAAGATAAAGTTAGGAACTTCCATCTGAAGAATTGCCTACCAGCAGAAGTCGAGCTACAAGTGGTAAATTGTGTTTGATTCCAACTTGCTACATTTCTACACCCAAGGGTGTGGGCCTAGTGATCAATGAAGCGGTTGGGGTCTCAAGTTCTTATCACAATGGAAACAAATAACACAAGATGACTCTTTCCATTTGTCCTAGCCTTGGTGGACGGAGTTAGGTAGTAGTTGTTGTTGACGGGAGGTGGCAGGTATCCTGTGAAATTAGTCGAGGTGCGCAAAAGTTGGCCCAGACACAACAGCCATAAAAAATAATAACTTTTGGGACAAAAGATGACGCTTTACTTTTTAAAACTTCTTAACATAGTATTACGATAAGCATGTGAAGCATGAGAAATCCTCAGTAAAAACAATTAAACAGGAAAAAATATTGCATGGGGTATAAAAATTAGCAAGACTTAATGAGGGGATCAAAAGATGCATCTAACCAGCCACTGTAGGATTAGAAAAAAGAATAGCCAAGAAGTGCACCAAGCACTCCAATAGAATATCTTTCCATATACTTGTCAGATAGAATATGAAATCATCAGAATCCACAGTACCCAGCCATCAAATAAATGAAATTGCTTGTATTGACTTTATAAACTTCTCAAGCAATGGCAATAGCAACTTGTGAGTTAGTTTGGCTCAAACAGTTACTGGGAGAACTGAAATTTGGCAAAATTGATCAGATGGAACTTGTGTGTGATAATCAAGCGGCTCTTCATATCGCATCAAATCAGTGTTTCATAAAAGGACTAATCACATTGAGATTGACTGTCACTTTGTCAGAGAAAAGATACTCTCAGGAGATATTGTTACAAAATTTGTGAAGTCAAATGATCAGCTTGCAGATATTTCACCAAGTCTCTCACATGTCCTCGTATTAATTACATTCGTAACAAGCTAGGTGCATATGATTTGTATGCACCAACTTGAGGGGGAGTGTTAGAATAGAAATAAATATTTCTTACTTAGAATAGGAATAAGAATAGGAATTCTAGTTGGAAAAGGTTTCCAAAGTAGAGTCTATAAATAGGGTCTTCATGTAACAATTTAGATACGCAATTCAATAATATTTTCTCCAATATTTCTCACATATAGGAAATGGCCTAGGGAAGTGGCCGCTTAATGGAATTTGTGCCTTAAAGCCAAACCTTACCAAAGGCCTTAAATAAATCCTATTCATTTTTTTGTCTTGGTTTGACCCAATGTGAAGTTTAAGAATGTAAGACTTCGTGTATATCATACAATTTTTTTTAATCTTCTGGTCTTAAACATGTCATGTCATTCCTACATGAGAGTGTATCATTAACACTATGACAAAAAGTACAATTAGAAACTTATTAAATATAGAAAGACACATCTTCTTCAGACAGATTAAAAAGAAATGAGACACATAAATTAAGAGACGGAGTATTTGATAAGACTGATATATATTTTTATATGTGAAGTGAGAAACATACAGAAAACGTAAGAAAAATAAAAAGAACATGTAATTCAAAGCATTTACAGCTCATTTTGACAATAGTTGGCTAAAGTTGAAAAATGCCAGTTTAAATTGAAGAAAAGATATCTGGATATTGAAAATTTGAAACTGTGTTTGGACATGAATCTCACTTGGAAAAAGTTGAATCTTGTAAGTGAAGATCATTATTTCATTTTAAAGAAATTATAGATATTCATCATAGAATAGTATTGAGTATTTTTGGGGCATAAAGGAAGTATTTTACTTTCTTTAGGCCTGGCAGAGCCTTAGGGTAGTGATTACTTACATACTAGAAAATCAAGATGTTGTAAGCTAGGTAAGTCTACACTTGCTGCAAAAACTTTCTTAAAATTTACCAATTATTAAGGTCTACGTATCTATTTGTACTTCATCATCCAGCAACTCATACCCAACCATACATGATTTTATAACCTAAAGTGATCACAACATCTAAGTTTGAAGGACAGAGACTTTCATGACCCAAATCCAAGCCGTGATGGCATCCACTGTAACCCACCGAGTGGACAAGCCAAACCCAAACACATGATGTGGAAGAAGTAATCATAACTTTAAGTTCACCGTTCTCACCAGTTCAGAAGCAAGTGTCTAGTAGAGTCTCGCGGAACGGTATGATGACGTCTTATCTAATCTTTGAGAGGCTATAGTTCATTCTTAGGAATACTATATTGTTCTTGTGTTTCGTGCATTGATGGTTGTACCAATGTCTAAACTTTGTTTCACTCTTGTCAAATGGCTAGGAAGAGGTTGATTGCGGGTGGGTGAGAGCCTCCTTCACCTCAAGGTGGAGCCCAGAGAAGGGTAGAGGCAAAGGTCAACCTAGAGGCCAAGGGCGAGCACAGACTCCAGCTCGAGATTAGGAGCGGGCACCAGCACTAGAGCCCGAGATAGGTTGAGTATGTTCAGCATCAGTCGGAGGGTGTGGAGCTAGCCCAGCCTTAACTCGAATTTGTGTCCACACTAGTATTGCAGGACACTTTGGCCAGGATCCTCAACTTCATGGAGGGTAAGTCTCAGGCAGTAACTATGCCTAACACTTCTGCAGGAGCACAGGCTAGAGATGAGGCTCAAACTTCAACCCGAGCATGGGCACAGGGTACTCAGGCCCCACAAGCACATCATGTTGTTGTAGCTCCTCGTACACTGAGCCAATAGGTTCTGTCTTTTGCTCAACCTATGGCTCCTAGGCCAGCTATGACTTTTGAGGAACAAAAGATATTGTGGTTGTTTATCAAATTGGGTCCTCCCAGGTTCACCAGTGTTGTGGGCGAGAATATCCACAAGTTCCCACTCAACTGCCATGAAAGGTTGCATAACCTCGGGTTCGTGGAGTCCCATTGGGTTGATTACACTACTTACCAGCTTGAGGATCCAGCGAAGCAGTGATGGGGATGTTATTTAGATTGCATATCTTATTTAGATTGCAGACTAGTCGGGTCAACTTTGACGACTGGGCTCAATTCTACGAGGCTTTCTTGGAGAAGTATGTACCTCGTCGCCTGAGGGAGAGGTTGAGGGATGAGTTCACAGATCTTACTCGAGGATCATTCATCTTAGTCAGTTGCATAGTACGAGACACAGTTCCATGAGTTGGCTAGACATGCGGCTATGTTGATGCCTACAAAGCACGAGAGGGTATGCAGATTTGTCGAAAGACTCTCATTTCCACTTCAGTTGGCGACAAATTCCTATAGGTAGTTGATCATGCACACAACATTAAAGGGATCCATCGTATGGCCAGGGACGCAGCGACAAGAGGCCATGTCATCGAGGGTGGTTTTAGCGGGTCTCAATCCCTTGGCAAAGGGTTCCAGGGCCAAGGTTATCCCTAGCAGTTTCAGGCTGGTACAGGCAACCTTACAGCTTACTGATGGTGGCTCGACACGTGCTAGTGGTTAGATGGTTCAGGCACAAGTTCAAACTTCTCAAGGTGTACATTCAGGGTATTCAGGTCGTGAGGGCCAATTAGGTCTGTTTGAGTTATCAAGGGTTGTTATGAGTGTCACATTTGGCCAATTTGCTAGAGAGTGCCCAGGGTCAATCTTCCAAATCCAGGGTCAAGAGGTTCAGGAATTCGGGGCTCGGATACATTTAACTAGGGGTGGTCCTAAGGTACTAGAGGTAGTCCTCTAGCAGGCATATTGAGTGGTCAAGGTGGACATGACCATATATATGCTTTTTTGTGGAGGCTCGAAACATAGACATCGAATGTTGTTATCACATGTACGATCTCTGTGTGCCATCAGCATGCTTATGCTTTATTTGATTGGGGATCTACCTTTTCATGTGTGTCTACCATTATGCTACATGATTAAATTTGTCTTGTGAGCCAATGTATGTGTCGTCGCGTGTAGCTACCCTCATAAGTGATTTTGTAGTAGTGGGTCAGGTATATAGAGCTTGTGTGGTGATCCTAGGCATGAATTGTTTGTCTCTCTTTCATGCAATCTTGGATTGCTTCTCCAAGACTGTTACTTTGTGCATGCCTGATTCCTCCTCTGATATTGACTGGTTCCGATATTATATTTCGAGAGGTTTGATCTCCTACTGATATATGACATGGCCCTCTTTCCTATATATAATATTCTTGTCTTCTGCTTTGATTATTGTTATTACTTAAAATGCTTCTTCCGCATCTTGCGTTTGGCTTTAGGCTTGTCCACTCGATAGGTTGTAGGATACCATCATGGCCCAAATTTGCGTCATGATAGAGATGTTTTAACATCCTATAAGCTAGAATAGACAGCATTAAAAGGGAGCCATCTCCAATTAAACCTCCTTTCCCAGTTAAGGTACATCAAACCCTAAGTGGTTCTTCGGTGGTTGGTTAGAGTTATGTAGGTAATAATACACAGTTAGTTATGGATAGACTTAGAGAGTGTTTGGATTGGCTTGTTTTAAAATAGCTTATAAGTTAAAAGTGATAAGTTGGTCATATCCAACTTTGAACTTTTACCTTATTTTTGTACTTTTCTTGGCCTAAAAGTAAGTGCTCAAAAGCACTTCTTATCTTTCTAAAACACTAGAAGAAGTCCCAAGCACTTAAAATAAGTCAATCCAAACATCCTCTTAGGCTATCACTTGAGTCCTATATGCATATGCTAAAAAATTGAAGGAATACTTTAATTTTAAAAAGGCCAAGAGAGAGAGAAGTCACTGAAGCCAAACTGACCGTTGAGCTCCACCAAGAGGAGGAATATTGGCCTCTGTGTGAAGATTGTTATGAAAAGCCAATGGAGGTGACCTTGTACTCTTGGGAACCAATGGACTCTCATTTTGAAACAATGGAGATGATTGATTTTTTTGGGAGACAAAGGGGCACTGATCACTTGATATCAAATCTGAACGACTACCAAAAAAGGGTGGAAGAATTAGATAGCTCAGTGTGCACTTAAGTGAAAAAGTAAACAATTCCACACTGTATGCACTAATAAACAGCTCAATATATTCTGCAACAAAAATGCTCATTGAGTTGTTTAGGACAGACATTACTTATGACAAGTTACATCAACAATCAAAATGGAATGTTTCAAGTTACGGAGAAGAGTGTTTTTGTGGGGGAAAAACAAGGAAATAAAAATGTACCTTCCCCTCATGGTCATGGAGGCTCCCGGAATCTCTGCATCAGAAGAAAATGAAGTATGTGGCCCTGTTGTTCTCAAATCTTGAAGTTGGGAACCTCTAACACTAGTAGAGAGGGCATTTTCAGGTAAAGATGGCACTAGTTGGGGAGACTGTTGGTGGGCTTGGGCATCATAATCATGGTAGATGTATTTGTGTCCATTACCCCATTTAGGAAGAGTGTCACTGGGTGATAAATCAAAACTATTCAGTAAGCATATAATAAATAATCTCTGAAAATCATGATAGTAAAGTTTTAATTTGAATTTAGTATTGCAAAAATCACCCTAATGGCAACCAGCTAACTTTATTCCAAAATTCAATTCAAGGTGTGGAAAACAGCGAAAAGAAGCATGAAAATAGTCTCGAAAACTCTAGTAAGGTACCTGGTAGAAGGAGTGCGAGAATTCCCAAAAGGGGTTTGCGCTTTAGGAGGGGCAATGGGGCCTGTATTCTTCCCGAAACCCTGAAACGCCATTAAACCTTATACAAAAACAACAATCAATATGAATATGAACTCTTCAACTGCAGCTCGGATTCTCAATCGCCTCCTGCTTCCCTCAGTTTACACTTCCGCCATTTCCCAATTAGGTTAAGGAAACGTAAGAAATTGAATTTTATAAAAAAAAAAAAAATTAAGGCTCCCTAAAATTACTCATTAATTTCTTCTCAAACAAAATATATATATTTATAAAAGATGAAAATTTTAGTATTTAACATGATCCTTTAATTATATATTTTTTAATATTTATTAAAAATGTTAATATTTTCCTTTGTTATATTTTATGTAATTGATTTATGTTTTTTTGATCTTTTTTAATTGAAATAATACAATTATTTAACAACATAAAAAAGAGAAATTTGGGAGAGAGAATATTTTTTGAAAAAAATATATCACTTAAAATTTGCATCAGTTACAAACTCTATATTTTTAAAAGAAATATATTACTTAAAATTGTCATCAGTTACACATTCAAAAATAAATGACAGGGAATTCATTCCACTTATTCATCAAATTTATAGTATCTATTTTTAAATTTTCATTAATAATACACACAATCTCTGTTGAAGTGAATTTGATTACATTTGTGTATTTTTCTGATTGGAAAGAAAATTTTGAAAACGGGTATAATTTCATTGGCAAACTATTTTGAAGGAGGAATTCTGAGCTAAAACTTCAATATAATCGGTGAAATACAAATCGATCAGGTATTCGTTAACTCCTGAATATAATTTGTTTGGATGTTTTAACATGAAAGTTTTTAAACTTTTCTGAGTAATTATAATTTTTTTGAATGACAAGGAAGAGTTTTAATAATGCGCAAGTGAATACGAAATTAGATTTAGATTTGGTGAACAAAAGATTGAATATATATATATATATATATATAGTAAAGAAGAAGGTGATGGAGGGGGAGGAGGAGAAGAGAAAGTCAGAGAAAAAAGTTGTAAAAATTGTATTGTTATCAGAATTGTATTTGTATTAATTTTTGTTTGTGAATTATTTTTTTTTACTCAACATTTGTATTTTACAAGAGCATTATATTTCTTTTTTAGTTGTAGTCATTTCATAGGTATGTCAAATGAATTTATATTTCTAAGTATAGATATATCATATTTCTTTCACAATCAATTTGTATTATTATTTTTTAGAATAGGTCAAATACATAAGGGATAATGCACAAGTATCCCCGCAACCTATGCCCGAAATCCCAGAGACACACTTATACTATACTAAGGTCCTATTACCCCCTGAACTTATTTTATAAGTAATTTTCTACCCCTTTTTGTCCTACGTGGCACTAGTTTGAAAAAAAAGTCAACCAGCGTTGGCCCACAAACTAGCGCCACGTAGGTCAAAAAGGGGAAGAAAATTATTAATAAAATAAGTTCAGTGGGGTAATAGGACCTTAGTAAAGTATAAGTGTACTCTGAGATTTTGGGCATAGGTTGAGGGGGTACTTGTACATTATCTCAACACATAAACAGATCCCTAAATTTGTTTGGTTTTTTCCCTCAGTTACCTCAACTATGTTATTTTCCTATTGAATCATTGAACTACCCATAGTTTGTTCCTTTTAAACATCGTTGGCTGATGTGGAACCAGATTTTGTGAGGACTAATGATGGAGGATACATAGATTGTTTCAGAACTCATTAGCTCAATTGATAGTGAAAATATTCCAAAATAATTGTGTTTTATTTTAAGTCATTTGAACGCATTAAAACAAATGAGACTAACATACACTTTGTCTTCATTCCTTCAATCAAAATCATTACAATACAAACACAATTGAAGGCATTTACAATAGAAAAGTCAATCAAAACCAGTCAACAGTATTTAAAAAGAACACATTATGGGTGGTTCAATGATTCAATAGGAAAATGGTGTAGTTGAGGTACCTGAAGGAATAAATCCAACAAGTTTAGTGATTTGTTTATGAGTTTGGCCTTTAGAATATTATATCATTCCTCAACAGATTAAATCATTTTCACTATGTATATATATTTTTTAGAATCTTATATCACTTCTTCAATCGTATTCATATGTAAAGATTAGATTATATTGGGACATAATCAATGATATTTCTTTAATACAAATAAAAGAAAATATACTTTAGCAGTCATATAGTACAATTTGATCACTTTGATATAATTTTCAGTTTTCACTATGAAAGTAAAATACTAAACATAGCGAAGAAGAAGAAAAGAGAGTCAAAGATAAAGATTGTAAAAATTGTATTTATATTAATTTTTGTTTGTCAATTATTTTCTTTTACTCAACATTTATACTCTTATTAACAATATTGTATTTCTTTTTTAGTTTGTAGTCATTTCATTGGTATGTCAAATGAATTTATATTTCTTAAGCATAGATGTATTTTATTCCTTTCAAAGTAAATTTGTGTTTTCTTAGAATATTGTATACTTTCTCAACATATTGTTTTATTTCCACAGTGTATGCAAAAAAAAATTAGAATCTTGTATCCTTTCTTAAATCGTATTCATATATAACGATTAGATTATATTAGGATACAATCAATAATACAAATAAAAAGAAAAATATATTAACAATCATGTAATACAATTTTGATCATTGTGGCACAATTTTCAGTTTTCATTATAAAAGTAAAATATCAATTTCAAATTGAATGGTAAAGTGAGCACATAAGATACAAAATTGTTGGTATACAATTATGATGAAAACATATTAAAAAGAAGTGCAGACTTGTTGTCGTTGATATTGATATCGAAATACAAAATGAATACAATGAATACTTGTCACAACTTGAGAGTATATCCTAGAAGAAATGGTAATCTCAAATCGTGGCACGATGTATTTGATCTCTCGGAGGTTGTGTACAATCCCTTTGACATCATTCGTAGCATATATATATATATATATATATATGAAAAATAGTGAGAAATTAAAACTTTTAACACAATCGAATAATACTTCAAAATCTCTTTTATTAAAAATCATAGGAAAAAGACCAAGTCTCTTGTAGCCATCTTAGGCATACAAATATCTTGGGTCACGACCCATACATCAACAAAATAGAAATATCTAAGTCTATTACAACGTCTTTAACAAGAAAATCTAAACATAGATATGTCCTCGAATCAATTGAGGACATACCACAACTTTTTTGAATGAATGTTAACAACCAAGCTTCACTTCAATGACTCCTCTCAAATGCCATCTACACCTTTAAAGATAAGACAAAATATATGAAATTAGTACATTAGAATGCACTAAGTATAGTGACATGCAATATAATCATGCTAAAAAGACATTTATATAAAACATGCTCTTTTTGAAGAAAACTTCATAAGACAAGTATAAGAGTCACTTACACGTCAACATACTCACATATAAGTCATATTCCACAATATAGCATGAACATCACTTCAAAATCATATAAGCATATAACCCTCCTACCAAAAGTTATCATAAGACTTACTTAAGTAAGACAAGAAGAGACCACCCATACACCCTCTTCAGACACACCTAAATAATCAATAAGACTACCTAAGATAAGATTATTCTCTTTTAAACATTTAACTCACCACCTAAGGTTACTCTAAGATTTACTTGAGTAAAACATGAAGAGACGCCCCATACAGCCTCTTCAAGCCTACTTAAGCAACCCTCAAAGCTACCTTAGATAGGGATCCTTTTCTTCAACTTACATTAACTTAAGTCATAATCATCCATTAAGTCAATTAAGAGATATTACCTCTCTTCATATAATGGTCTTGGAAAGACCTAGGAAACCTACACCCTAGCACCATCGAAGTCTAGTCGTGCCATGTCTAGATAGCTACCTATTCCACTACCTAAATGTTGTAGAACTTATCCAATACTAGAATGTATACCACATGATGAGAATAAACATTAACCGACATAAACCATACTAGATAAGCATGGAATTCAGAGTCTACCCTACTCCAATGGAGGGTGTTCTACTTTTCAAGGGTAGAACTAGGATACATCCCATATAGGCACATGGTTAGGGAATATCAAGGGCCCCTTTGCCCTCTATTCTCATTGACAAGTAGATCTACTACTACAAGCATATTCACTCGGTGCTAGTCATGTTCTCATAAAGTAAGTTCATTCACCTAAGGGCATATGAAAAGGTATCATCCCTTCATCATTGCCTAATCATGATACACCTATCAAAGATGAGTCCTTTAGGGCTACACTCAATGGTCAATAAGGATAACTCAATGACTTTCTTAGAAAAGATTTCATGTCGTTCTGGCCAACCTATTCCTAAGTCCACCATTCACACAATACGGATACCATTACAACTTTCAACTTCAAGGATGTCATAACCTTCTTTATGTATTGAAGGTTCCACACATTAGTCATACTTAGAATAGCACCATCTTAGATTTACCGATCCTAGACTTTCATTCAACATTCATCCATACACATCCAAGACAAAGATGCTTAAGCCTACTAAGTCAAGATGTTCATATTCACATACTAGCATGTATCAAGTAGACTACCAATCAAGACACACACATGATCATATCACACATTCAACATTATTGAAGTATCATGTAGGAACAACCAAGTCTACCTAGCAAGATACACTAACAATAAACTAGAGACATCACCCTAGTCTAGCATGATCACCTATCATCAAGTAGGAGAAAACATGATTTCACTTTATTCATACACATATACCACATAATCCTTCACACTGATCACATATACAAGTTATAATATGATAACATCATAGTTCATAAAGTAATGCCGACGAGGTCACACTCTTCACAATTCATAAAGTAATGCTGACAAGGTCATTCTTCATAATTATATCACATAAGCTCCACCGCCATAAGTGGACCATACCAATCATCACAATTGAAATACCTATACTACACAATATAGAAGAAGTTATGTAAACATATAACCATTCCAACATCAACACATCCAACCCATAGCCAATTCAATCCACAAAGGCTCTTACCAATAGCCATACACACCAATCCAAACCAATAATCAAACTATACAATGATCAAGATTATACAATATGAATTTCATCAAATTAGGACAACCTATATATAATTCTAACATGATTCTTACGTAATTCAATAACTCAAAGTAATTTACACAAGAAATCAATATAATAGAGGTATGATCGCATCACCCATAATATAGCCAAAATAATGATTTCATAATTTGCATGCTTTCATAAGGAATTTGATCTAAAATCATTCAATTAACATAAATTATATCATAATCCATTGATTCAAATCATTTTATGCAAGAACTCAGGGCTAGATATGAAAATAGAAGAATTCTCTTTTGAGAAGTCTTGAAAAATACTTCGAAGTTTGGTTTCTTGAAGAAAGAGAGTTCAAGGATAGAACAACATACCTTTAATTGATGAAACGCCACAAAAATGGTGAAGAATTGATGGAGAAATCAAGCTCCAAGCTCCCACCTTGCTTCAAACTCCAATGGAGTTCTAGAGGATTCTTCTTTGGGGTTTAGGTTTTGATTTTGAATAATGAACATAACTTAAGGTTCAAGACTTATAAAACCACTTAAAATACCCAAATATCCCTTAATTATATACCCAAATTATTTTTAGAACACTAGGTGAATTACCCAAAACACCCATTCTTTGGCCGAGACACGTGCAACTTGCAGGTGTCAATCGACGACGCACCAACGAATCATCGACCAAACGACAGGCCGTGCTGGACAGCCGTCGTATGGATCATAGACTCCTCAATTGGGGTCTTGATCTCCAACACCTAAATTTGGAGAAACTTCCCCATCGACGGTTCCTTGACAGAATAACGAGGCATTGTTTGCTTCATAGGTTGGGGACTGTTTTGGCAGTCTTGACCCATAAGTTGGGTCCTCTTCAAGGACCTTTATGGTGGTCCTTGGGAGTCATGCCCGAACGTTTCCAACTCGAATACACTCGTATAGATGTTAGGAACCTCTCACATCAATTTGAACCAAAACGAACACGTAAAAAATGCAAAGGTATACTAAAACACACAAGCACGTCTCAAGTCAAAACTTTCTAACGTTTTGGACGTTAGACCTCCAAACACTTCCAAACTTTACACACTGCCTCAAAACACTATTATTAATCATTTTAAGACGTTATAACCTCATAAAACACATGTTAGTCTCTAGCACCTAATTTGTTTTGGGGACGTTATAATACTCACTTCAATTGAAATATAAACTGACTTTGTTAGTATACTCATTATAATGAATACAAAAATAAAATACAAACTTATCTTATACAATGTGAGAGTTAATTACAAATGATCATAGTAAAATACTCGCCTTAATATGATATTCAATCTTAATTTGAATGGTAAAATGAACACGTAAAATACAAAAGTTGTTAATATACAATTATAATCATAATATAATTAAAAAGAAATACAAACTTGTTGTCATTAAAAATTGAGGTTGAAATACAATGTGAGATTGAAGTACAAAACGAGCTCGATAAATAACTACTTCAATCTGAATACAAATGCAACTTTGTTGGTATGTCATTACGATGAATACAAAATAAAAAGAAATACAAACTTATCCTTATAAAATGTGATATTAAAATACAAAATGAACAAAAACAATATACAAATTTTATTGTCATTGTGATCGATGATTGTGAGGCCGGTGGCGAGAAGCACCAACAACGTCACCATTCCGTCGACACTAGTTAATAACAACATTCGGGACCGAATCTATAGTTTTATTCTGTACTTTATAAAGGTTTCGCATGCCGATAGGGTCATGTATATACTTGGATCTTATCTCTTCTGTCATTTTAGCTGTCGAGTCTACATTATCCAATAGTCCTTGATTTATACATATTAGGATATATTATATTTGCTAAAATATTGAAATAAAGAAAAAAATCGTGTGATAGAAAAATGATAGAATGTGAGTAAAAAATTTTAAGAGAGAAAAGTGGGTAATGAGATTTTTTTTTCTTTCCACCGGTAATGGGATAAAAAACTTGGTCCAATTTGAGAAAAAAGAAAAAGAAGGTAAATAAATTATATTAGGATATATTATATTTGCTAAAATATTGAAATTGTAATAATCATTTTAAAGTATAGATTATTATAATAATTATGGTAGGAATTTTTACTAGTTAGCTATTTTTTTCTTAAATAATCACCCAATCCTCACAAAATGTCAGCTCAACTATACACTTCTAAAGTAATAAGAAAGTACTCTCATTTTTTCTTTTCCTTCCTTTATTTTGTTTAAGCAATTTCATATTAGACTAGGATACGTGATTTCGTGTCTGCACCAACTTAATATATGTTATTCTTTCCCATAAATTATATGACATGGATGGAATTTGAAGAAAAAACCAAATATCTTTATATGTTTTTCTTAAATATAAGTTTTTATTTGTAACGTACCGAACCGCCATTATCTAGGAGAAATAAAAACTTGGCAAAATTTTTGGCTAATGTCTCGCCAGAGCAGGTCAGATGTTGCTAGGGTTGCGGCGCCACAGCAGGGTAAGCTGGTACCAAGGCGGGATAGGCGAGGCAGATTGTAAATAATGCGACATTCTATTTTTTCCTTCTTTCTAAAACACTTAATTTAGTCGTAAAACCCCTTAGAAACCCCAAAGAGCTGCTCTAAGCTTGGAAAAGAAGTAGAAAGAGATTTCTAGCGTGAGGAGCGCGACGAAGGGGAATTTTTTTTATCAATATCACTGTCACAAAACCCGTAAATCAGAATCAAAGTCAAAAACTCTGTGTAGCTGCTTGGAGCCCAGGTAGGCTAGGTTTGGTGAATTGAGTAGTTATGAATTTGTGTTCATTCCGTAATATATGTAATTCAATGGTAGGGTTTATGTGTAGGCCTTCGTATACCAAACGAAATATGATTTAATCCTAGAATGAAGCCTTAGATGATGAACTAGGCTAAGTATGGTCGAATTAATGTTTACATGATATATGCTGAGGAATAGTTCATTAAGATGGTTGTGATTCTGTGATTGTGTGATGTATGTTTGTTCTTGCTTCATTATGATGCATGCATTTATGTGAATGTTGCATTATTGATCACATCAATCGTAAATGGTGATAGATGAATGATGAATGCTTAATTGTATGATTGGAATTGTGATTATGGCTTGTTGAATGGATCGCGTGTTGCTTTTTGACACATTAACTTGGATAGATTGCCACATTTTGACATAACCATGGGATCAATTTCTATGTCCACATAATTATTGGATCAAGTACGTTTCGATATGCTAACAGTTTGGGTTTCGATCCCTTGAGAGGACCAATGACTTGGCATACTTGTGCATCTTGTAATCATGAAGTGTGTGTTGCTCGTAAGTGATATTTGATGATTGTTCGACCTGTTTGTGAGTGATTATGATGACCAAATTATATGGTGAGGGCGCGAAGTGGAGGTAGTGTACGAAAGTCGTGTGGTTCTTGTAAACCCCTGTTTGGAGGTAATGAGAGTGGGTGAGAGTTGACTTGTTCACATAGATTAATTCTATAGATGAAAATGGGGGTTTCGTGGTTAATAGTTAGAAAGCTTGATATAATGTACGACGTGACGAAGACAGGGTAATACCGTGGGTGGTTAGTCGAAATAAGTGTATTTATATTTGTGGTCTCTTCTATGTGTTAGAATGACTAGGATATGATCAAGAAACTAGTGAGTAGGTTGAATGAGAGCGTGGTTAGTAGTAAGAGGTACTACTGTAATTTCGGAGGTATTTAAGTGAGTGTAAATGTGTAGAAGCGAATGGTTTTATGGTATATTTTCACTCATTGACTTTTTCTGTTATGCAGTAGGTGTCGGGTTGAGCGATGATGCCTACCAGTACCTGTGATTTGTACTGATACTACTTTTGCTATGTCTTTTGACATAATTAGAATGCAGGATGGTGATGTTTCTTTAGGTGAAGAAGAAGGAATTCTCCAGCACTTTCTACTTTTTCTTCTGCATGGGGGAAGCTGTGTCTTATTATTTTGTCCAGTTTATACTCTTAAACTCTAGTATATGTTTAGACTAGTTCCTTGGGGGTATTAATTACTTTACAAGTCTTAACCTTATTTGGTTTAATAAGATCATGCTATTTAAATTTTCTCTGTTTCATTTAATTTTTTCGCATGTTTTAACTATTGGGATAAGAGGGTCCTCCTACTTAGGTGTTAGAGCGGGTGCCCATATGACTCTTTGGGTTGAATCATGACATTATTATTGTGATTTAAGTATTATTATGCTATTTTAAAATAATGTATGTTGCATTTTTTTTAGAAAACAAGTCATATTTACGCTTGTACTTTTTGAAAAGAGTTATATTTACTCTTCGTCATATTTATTTGGATATATTTGTCTTTGTCATTCAATTTTAGACACATACTTACCTTGTATCATGTCACCATTTTTATCATCTTACGCGACTCCTACATGAACCCAATACTCCTAAAAATCTTGAAATTTCCCCTTAAACCCATCATAAAACACCAATATGCTACAAATTCCATATCAGATATGAAAAAGACTAAAAACATCAAAGGAATGCTTCTATAGATGAACAAAAAATAAAATTCTATTTCACTAATATCAAACAACCAATCCTCTATTTCGAACTGAGTGGATCATCTATGTGGATTCACTAAACCTTTTTAATATAGTCTTGTTTCACATTTTCTCCCACCTGAACAAATGCGCCAAACGCAAGCACATTTATTAGTTCATAAAAAATGATGTAAAATAAACATAATACATGCTAATTTGGATTAAGCACTCAACTGTTTAATAACAATTTAAATACTAAAATATAAATTGAATAATAATAATACTAATTGTGAATAACGAAGAAGAATATATGTGCAATTGCTTAAGAAAGAAAAATAGAACCAAC
The DNA here is from genome assembly GCF_001406875.1 of Solanum pennellii. Taxonomy (NCBI): domain Eukaryota; kingdom Viridiplantae; phylum Streptophyta; class Magnoliopsida; order Solanales; family Solanaceae; genus Solanum; species Solanum pennellii. The sequence goes on along the minus strand of NC_028648.1, from coordinate 39,164,331 downwards.
CACAATCCAAATTCGTTGAGTATGCACCATATTTTGACTTAAAAAGGATATCCTCATCCTAATTTGTAGGGCTGTTCAAAATCGAACCGAAACCGATAAGCCGAACCGATAAAAAAGTTATTGGTTTATAGTATTGGGTTATTGGTTTAGTGGTTTTAATAATGGTTTTGATTTTTTTTGTTATCGGGTTATCGGTTCTTAACGGTTTGAAGTTTTTTCTTAACGGGTTAACCGATAACCCGATACCAAATTAAATAATTATATTTATACCATTTTGTATAGAAAGTCCTCGACTTAGAGTTTGATTTCCTACTTTTATTTTTGGTTGTCTCAAACACTTGGTTATTCAACAATGTAAAAGTGTTTGCTTTTGACAAAGATGTAACATGTGAACTCAAGTGCATGGTTTATTTGGTTTGTCACCTTGTTTCTAAGTGATTTTCAATGTTTTTTCTTTTGTGTCAAATCTTAACGGTTAAACCTAATAACAGATAGTATTAAATAAATAGTATTACATAATATTAGTATTTACTGTGTACTAATCCAAGTCCTATTAGGATTAGTACTCCTCAATCCTAGTCCTATTAGGATTAGTACTCCTTCCTATATCTCCTATATATATCTCCCATGTATTCCCTTATTAGGTTAACACTTCAATACAATCAATATTCCTTCATGGTATCAAGAGCCAGAAAACCTAGATCTTCTTTTCTCTAGGTTTTTTTTTTCTCTCTTTAGGGCACCGATCGTTCCCTCTCTTCTCTTGGGCGGCGGCAGCCATGACAACCGAGGTGGATCCTCTCGATTCACTTCCTTCTGGCGTTAAACTCCTTCTCAGGCATCTTCATGCCCTGATTCCCGAAAAATTATCAGACATAAATTACCCTACATGGAAAATCACCGTTCTTACAGCCCTTGAGGCCAATTACCTTCTCAAATACGTCGATGGAAGCACAGAACCGCCGCCGGCAGTCATCACCGCCACGGACAAATCAGAAAAAACCAATCCGGCCCATGCCGCCTGGAAAGCCGTGGATGGCCAGATCCGATCATGTTTGATTGCGGTCATCTCTCCCACGGTTCAGAAACACGTCCGATCCTACACAACTGCTTCAGCCCTGTGGACGGCCCTCGCAACACGCTATGCATCAATTTCCCACTCTCATATTTTTCAATTGCGTGATCGTCTCCACACAATTACCAAAGGCACGAAAACTATGGCGGAGTATTTAGACGAGGTCTCCACCATCATCACAGCCCTCGACACCGTGAACGAAATCATTCCCGAAAAAGATCTCGTCATGTGCGTCGTTCGGGGGCTCCCATCAGCTTACTCCTCCATTAAACAGGCGGTTCGCATCAGTCCAACGCCCGTTGACCTGGCTACTCTCTCCTCGTGGCTAAAAAGTGAAGAAATCAACGTGGATCTGGAGAGCAAACTTCTTCTCCGAGAAGCCGCTGTTATGGAGCCGGCCACCGCCCTCACCGCAAGCCAGAACTATCGCGGGGGGCGTGGTGGCGGCCGGCAGGGGAGCCGCGGCGGCTACGGCAGAAACAGCGGAGGCCGCGGGCGCGGCGGTCGGCAGGGCAGTCGTCCGCCGTACGACGGTCAGCAGCACGGCAGCAACAACAGCCTGCACTCCTTCGGCAGCGGCGGGCAGTCATCTTCCAGCGGCGGGCAGGGCACTTACGAGCGGGATCGTCCAACTTGTCAAATCTGTCAGAAAACAGGACACACCGCTGTTCGTTGCTGGTTTCGGTATGAGGAGAGCCGAAATAGTGATAACCGTGCCAATTATGCATCTCAAGCCGGCCCTTCCTCTGAATGGCTGTTGGATACTGGGGCCAACATGCACGTTACTTCTGATCTATCCAAGCTTAACGCTCCAAATCCATATCATGGCTCCAATGGTATTACTGTTGGCAACGGTGAGTCCCTTAATATTTCTCACACTGGCACGGGTACCATTAAAACCCCCACCGCTATCTTTCACCTAGGTAACCTTACCCACGTCCCTTCTATTAAATCCAATCTCCTTTCAGTTCACCAATTCACAAAAGACAATAATTGCTCACTCTTGTTCACCTCTAATGATTTTCAGATCCTAGACAATACTACCAAGAGGGTGATTTTTCAGGGCCCCTGTGAGCATGGTCTGTACGTTCTTCCTGGCACAAGTTCGTCTGCCCACCCAGTTTCAGAAAGCGTTCCTGTGGCTCCGGTGGCTCTTTCGGCTGATGGCCACAGTCTGTTGTGGCACAGTCGTCTGGGTCACCCGTCTACTCAAATAATAAATTCTTTAATGTCTCAATTAGGTTTTTCTTCCATTCATGTAAACAATTGTGACTCCTGTTCAATTGCTAAATCTCATAAATTACCTTTTACTTTATCTGAGAAGCGTACAACTGCACCTTTTCAACTTATTCATTCTGACCTATGGGGTCCTACTGCTGTTCCTTCATTTGCTGGTTTTCGCTATTATATTTGTTTTGTGGATGATTTTACAAAATACACTTGGTTGTACCCACTAAAACACAAATCACAGGCATACACCACCTTTGTCACTTTTGAAAAAATGGTCAAAACACAATTCAATTCTCATGTTAAACTTTTTCGAAGTGACAATGGAAAGGAATATGTCAATAACATCTTTGGCCAGTTTCTGCAATCCCTGGGAATTATACATCAAACCTCCTGTCCATACACTCCCGAACAGAATGGGGTGGCTGAGCGTAAGCATCGCCATCTCATTGAAACGGTGGTTACTCTTCTACATCAATCTCATCTCCCTGTCTCCTTTTGGGTAGAAGCTCTAGCCACCGCAAACTACCTCATTAACAGAATGCCCAGTCACACTCTCTCCAACAAATCACCCTATCAACTCCTTTACCAAGAACTTCCCAATTATACCAACCTCCGCGTCTTTGGGTGTCTTGCCTACCCTTGGCTACGCCCTCATATTACTCACAAATTACAACCCCGATCCCGTCCTTGTATTTTTTTGGGCTATCATCCTACCTCCAAGGGTTATCGCTGTCTTGACCCACAAACTCATAAAGTCTACATATCTCGTCATGTCAAATTTGTCGAAAATGAGTTTCCCTACGAGTCTATTTCCTCCTCCACAAATACATCATTCATTGGCGTCCTTCCCCTTTTTCCAACATACTCACAGGGTCCCTCACCACCTTCCCCCACACCTCCACCCACTACCCAACCACCCCTCATCACCCCTTCGACCGTCACCCACAATACACCCGCAACCACCACCCACACTCACAACCAACCCGAACCACCCCATACCCACAACATCTCCAGCCCGATCCGTTTTGGGTCCTTCCCGGCCACCCCCGAATCACCACCGCCCGTGCCACCCCCCAATACTCATCCCATGTTAACCCGTGGCAAAGCCGGTATCTTTAAACCCAAAACCTTTCAGGCTACCATACTACCAAATACACCCCTTCCCGATAGTGAACCAACAACCTACTCTGTTGCCTCAAAAAATGCTTATTGGCGTCATGCTATGGATGACGAGTTTAAGGCTTTGACTGATCAGAAAACTTGGGTTCTTGTACCTAAGCCCCATGGGCGGCACCCAGTGGGCTGTAAATGGGTGTACAAAATTAAACACAATGCGGATGGCAGTATTTCCAGGTACAAGGCTCGTTTGGTTGCTAAAGGCTACAATCAGGAGTATGGGCTTGATTACTCCGAGACATTCAGTCCTGTTATTCGGCAGGAAACCATTCGCCTGGTACTGTCACTCGCCGTGCGCAACAATTGGCTCATCAATCAGTTGGATGTTTCCAATGCTTTTCTTCATGGCATGCTTGATGAAACTATCTACATGACGCAACCACCGGGCTATGTTGATCCCCGCTTCCCTCAACATGTTTGCAAACTCCAGAAGTCTCTGTATGGGCTCAAGCAAGCCCCCCGTGCTTGGTACACACGTCTGAAAACGTTCCTCCAGGGACTCGGCTTCACGTGTTGCGTACACGACACGAGTCTGTTTACTCGACATTCAGCACACGGTACAGTCATTCTTCTTGTCTATGTAGATGATATCATTATTACAGGCTCTACTGCAGCTCTCATTCAGGATGTCACTCGAGCTATGCATACTACCTTCAAAATGAAGGACCTTGGCCCGTTACATTATTTTCTGGGAATGGAGGTTTCTCGGACAGGCAGCGGCTTGTTTCTTCATCAGTCAAAATATGCTCGAGATCTGTTGCAGAAAGCTGGACTGGAAAAATGCACCAGTCAACCAACACCGATGGCAGTCTCTTCGTCTACGAATGGAGCCGACACCCCCTTTGCCGATATCACCCACTTCCGCAGCCTCATTGGGGCTCTACAGTATCTGGCCATTACCCGTCCTGACATCCAGTTTGCTGTCAACCGAGTTGCTCAGCGCATGCATCAACCAAGTGAACATGATTACCATTGTCTAAAACGCATTCTCAGGTACATTTTTGGCACTCTTGGTCGTGGTTTACTCATTCGACCCGGGGACTTGGAGCTTCGGGGTTTCTCAGATTCAGATTGGGCGAATGATAAAAATGACAGAAAATCTACATCGGGGTTTCTCGTTTTTTTGGGGCCGAACCTGATCTCCTGGTGTACAAAAAAACAACCCAAGGTCTCTCGGTCCTCGACTGAAGCTGAATACCGCGCCCTTGCTCTTCTTGCTGCTGAGACCATGTGGGTCACATATATTCTTCGCGAACTCCGCGCCACTCACACTGTTCCTGCTCTCTATTGTGACAACAAATCAACCATCTGTGTGGCCAAGAATTCCGTCCTACACACCAGAATGAAGCATGTTGATACCGATTGTCTCTTTGTTCGCGATGAAGTTCAGGCCGGCACCATGACTGTGCAGTATGTACCCACTGAAGAACAACCGGCTGATATTCTCACCAAGCCTCTCCCGAGCCGACAGCACGATTACCTCAGTTCCAAGCTTCCGTTCGCTTCCGCTCAGCTCAGCTTGAGGGGGGATAATAACAGATAGTATTAAATAAATAGTATTACATAATATTAGTATTTACTGTGTACTAATCCTAGTCCTATTAGGATTAGTACTCCTTAATCCTAGTCCTATTAGGATTAGTACTCCTTCCTATATCTCCTATATATATCTCCCATGTATTCCCTTATTAGGTTAACACTTCAATACAATCAATATTCCTTCAAAACCGATAAACGAACCGATAACGATGAAAAATCGATAAACCAATAACCGATAAGTCAATATCTTAACGGTTCTATAACGGTTTAGCATCTCCACAAACCGATAACCAATAAGACAACCCGATAAACTTCAAAACCGAACCGAACCGACCGATATGCAGCCCTACTAATTTGGACTATATTATATATCTCATCATTTCAAACCATAAAGATTCATTCACAGAAGCAAAAGAATTATAAAGAAGGAAATTATGAGATCTGAAATAGCACCATGAAAAACAAGAAAAGTTATCTTGTTAAGAGGTCGAATAAAGATGAGACAATAAAAAAATTATGGTGTGAATATGTTTTTAAAAAGATGGAACTAATTATTAAAGCAGATTTTTTCCTAAATAAATATGGGTTAAGTATAATTTAGGGATATGATTACCTATCAATATTTTAAAATTTGAATCTTAAATTAATCATTTAAACATATAAAGAATATATATTTTCATATAAAGAAGGGGAATGAAGGAGTTAAGTTTCTGTATATTTCTTAGACTTAACCCATCGGTGGTCTCCTAAACTTGACACTAATTTTTACTTAGACACCTTAACTAAGCTTTGTTCATTTTAGACACCTCATTTCATGTCTCGTTATATCATTTTATCAATTTTTATTGACATGGCATAGTGAGTGTAATACACTCACTACCAGCGCGTGAAAGACTCATTTAATCATTTTTATATTATTTTTTTTATTTTCTTCCTCATTTTTTAGTCACCATCTCTCAAAACTTGATCTCCTTCCATGGAGAAATAGTTTGATGATGCTATGGACAAAAAATGGATTTTAATACAAAGAGATTTCACAAAAAAAAAATATTTCAACCCATTAAAAAAATCACGATTCATGTTATCGCAAAGAAGAAGGACAATGAAAAATCTTGAAAGATGATGGATAGGGTGGGAGAGGGGTGGAGAAGATGATGTGGGTGGGAAAAGGGTTGGGGGTTAGGATGGAAAAATGTGTAGAAGACATTGGGTGAGGGTGAGGGTGGGGGGAATAGTGAAGGAGACAATTTGGTGGGTGGGTGGGCAGAGAAGATGACATTGGTCGATTTGTCTTTTTTTTTTTTTTATATAAAAAATTTCACGTGTCATTAAGTCACGTCATTAAGTCATTGGCTACTTCTTCATTCTACTAAAATATTATTATTTAAAAAATATTTTAAATATATATGCCACATGTTTTTATTTAATTTGTCACTTTGACACGTCATCAGCGAGTGTGTTAAAAAAGTGCTGATTGTTAAAAAAGTGCTAAAATGACAAAAACAAAATAACACAAGGTGAACAAAGCTTAATTAAGATATCTAAGTGAAAATTGATACCAAATTTAGGGGGTCACCGATGGATTAGGCCTATTACTTGGTTAGTTCTTGAATAAGGGGATAGGAACGTGCATAAATTAGTTTCCTTTTTCAAAAATCTTATATTTTTGTGTTTCTTTTGTTTAAATTTTTAAAGGATTTTAAAAATACAGAAAAATAGTAGTAAATATTATTTTAATAATTGTGTATTATTCAAAAATAATTCTAATAGTTTAACTTATAATAATTTTTTTTTGAAATTGTCTATTTTAAAAATTATTTTAGAATGTATCAAGAAATTCTTACATTTTTGAAATTTCTTTTTATTTCATTTTTTAAATATTAAAAAATAATATGAAAGATAGTAATTATTGTTTGTAATAACTTTGTATTATTCAATAAATAGTTCCAATAATTTATCTCAATAAATAGATCTAATATCTTATTTTTTTTGAAATGGTCTTATTTTTAAAAACTATGAAAATTGCTTTTTGAACTTTTAAATATTTTTTTAGTGTTTACCATTTATTATTTTTAATTAAAGGAATTTAAGAATATTGAAAAATAGTAATTATTATTTTTAATAGTTGTGTATTATTCAAAATAATTCGAATAATTTAACTTATAATAATTTTTTTTGAAATGTCTTATTTTTTAAAATTATTTTATAATGTATCAAAAAAATCTTATATTTTTGCATTTCTCTTTATTTTATTTTTTAAAGATTAAGAAATAATATGAAAATAGTAATTATTGTTTATTATAACTGTGTATTTATTATTCAATAAAAATAAATAGTTCCAATAGTTTATCTCAATAAATAGTTCCAATATATA